>NC_092375.1:87842388-88142388 GCF_030028105.1 Mobula birostris
AAGATTCAGGAACTTGAGTCTTGACAATATTCTGGAGTCTCCAGAACTTTTTGCTGAGCAGATCATGGCATGAAACTACAGGCTACCTAATCTTTCCCTCCTCCACCTTCTTACTCTGGGACCTTCCCCCTTCCTTTCCAGTCCTGATGAAGGGTCTCGGCACAAAATGTCGACTGTTTATTTGTTTCCATAGATGCTGCCTGACTTTCTGAGTTCCTCCAGCATTTTGTGTCTGTTGCTACTTATTCAGAACCAACCTGAATAAGGTGAACAAGACCATTGTAAATGTGGTAATTCGAGCATAGGAGAACCAAGAACAACATCCTGCCCTAACCACTGTTCCAAGTGCTGTCAGGGAAAGAGATTCAAGGATGTGCTCCAAGCCTCCTTGAAGGGATGCCATCTCCCCACAGACTCCTGACCCACGTGTACAGTTTTGGTCATCGTGTTATAGGGAAAACATCACTAAGCTGGAAGGAGGACAAAGAGCATTTATGAGGATGTCGCCAGTATTGTGTACTTAATACAGTAATATTGGACTAATATTGTAAATATATTGTTTGTTTAAGCATTCTTTGTATAAATAATTCATCATGAGTCATATGTAGTACGGCAATGGCATACATAATTACACAACCACATCATGTGCAGGCATCTCATTAAAGTAAAACAAAATTAACATATGTGAGTTATTCCAGCTCAGTCTTTCCTTTAATTGGTTTTATGTTCTGGAGTTAAAGCATCTGCAACGAAGAAGTTTTGAAATGAACCCGAGACTACCTATCTGTTCAAGTGCAGTGAGATGTTTGAGGTTAAAAAAATTAGCATACTTTCTTCACAAGAGGAGAACATGTTTGAGTTTTAAAAAGGCCCAAATTGGATCAAATTCATGGGTTCATAAACAGTGAGTACAGGATGAAAGCAATCATAAATTAAAACAAAGCAGAAGTGACTGACTATATCAGAAAGATAGATGTGTTCGACTGCACAAGAGATAACTGAAGTATGTATACTCAGTGAATTGAACAGTATTTTGCAGCAAATAAAATAGCCAATGATAAGTGAGTGCCAGTTGTTTTGAGTGCATTGGGTTTGAAGGCATACTTTTTGCATCAAAGTTTAACTTCTACAACCAAGCCAGCCAAAATTAGATTTGCTGATATCGTGGAAGTAATGCAGGAACATTTAGAACTGAAACCGTTGTTGATTTCAGAATGCTTTAGGTTTCATAAGCGGAATCAAAAGGAAGAGGAGTCCATTTCAGTGTACATGGCTGAATTGAAGAGATGGCTGAGGATTGTCAGTTCAATGATTGGCTTTATGATGCACTGAGGCATCATATAGTGTGGAATCTTACAAGAAAACATTTGAAAACAGCCCCTAATTGAAGCAAAATCTACATTTAAAAGAGCAGTTGAAATAGCTGTACCAATGGAAAAGGCAGACATAGATGCAAGTGAGTTGCAGTCAGGAAAGAAAGTGAGTGTGAACAAAGTTGCAAGAAGGCAAGTCAGTGCTTGTTATCTACATGGACTTTAGCAAGGCATTTGACAAGGTCCCACAATGGGATTTGATCAAGAAGGTTCAGTCGCTCAGCATTCAAGATGAAATAGTAAATTAGATTAGACATTGACTTTGTGGGAGAAGCCAGAGAGTGGTAGTAGATGGTTGCCTCTCTGACTGGGAGGCCTGTGACTAGTGGAGTACTGCAGGGATCGGTGCTAGGTCCATTGTTATTTGTCATCTACATTGATGATCTGGATGATAATGTACTTAACCGGATCAGCAAATTTGTGAATGGTACCGAGATTGGGAGCGTAATGGACAGTAAGGAAGGCTACCATAGCTTGCAGTGGGATCTAGACCAGCTAGAAAAATGGGCTGAAAAATGGCAGATGGAATTTAATGCAGACAAGTGTGAGATTTTGCACTTCAGTAGGACCAACCAGGGTAGGTCTTACACAGTGAGCAATGAGCATTGAGGAATTAGGTAGAACAAAGGGATCTGGGAACACAGGTCCATAATTCCATAATTTTATATGTACAGTATATAGGCTGAGATACAGTCTATATTGAGTTGGAGTTTATAGCTAAGCAGGGTGGACAGTAATATTAAATACACTATTTGGGGGCCACCCCCCAAAAAAAAAAGATTCAAAGACAATCTGAAACCGTACATCAAATGGGCAGACCTCCAGCCTCAACAACTTGAGGAGTCCGCAGCCGACAGGGCTGCGTGGCGCGCCCTGACCGGAAAAGCTGCGTCTGACTGTGAGGATGACCGAAATCAGCGCCTTGCAGCAGCACGAGACGGACACCACAAAGCTGTGTTTGCACCTGTTCTAACAACCACCATTCCATGTCCAACCTGCAAACGCATGTGTGCTTCAGCCTTTGGCCTCCGAAGGTGACTGCACAATATTTAGTCTTGAGACAATCACCAATATCTGAATGATATTATAAATATATAGTTTGATTATGGACAAGGATAGATCTGGTCCTAGGGTTGAGGTTCTGAACTGGAAGAAGGCCAAATTTGAAGAAATGAGAAAGGATCTAAAAAGCGTGGATTGGGACAGGTTGTTCTCTGGCAAGGATGTGATCGGTAGGTGAGAAGCCTTCAAAGCAGAAATTTTGAGAGTCCAGAGTTTGTATGTTCCTGTCAGGATTAAAGGCAAAGTGAATAGGAATAAGGAACCTTGGTTCTCAAGGGATATTGCAACTCTGGTAAAGAAGAAGAGGGAGTTGTATGACGTGTATAGGAAGCAGGGAGTAAATAAGGTGCTTGAGGAGTATAAGAAGTGCAAGAAAATACTTAAGAAAGAAATCAGCAGGGCTAAAAGAAGACATGAGGTTGCCTTGGCAGTCAAAGTGAAGGATAATCCAAAGAGCTTTTACAGGTATATTAAGAGCAAAAGGATTGTAAGGAATAAAATTGGCCCTCTTGAAGATCAGAGTGGTCGGCTATGTGCAGAACCAAAGGAAATGGGGGAGATCTTAAATAGGTTTTTTGCGTCTGTGTTTACTAAGGAAACTGGCATGAAGTCTATGGAATTAAGGGAAACAAGTAGTGAGATCATGGAAACTGTACAGATTGAAAAGGAGGAGGTCCTTGCTGTCTTGAGGAAAACTAAGTGGATAAATCCCCAGGACCTGACAGGGTGTTCCCTCGGACCTTGAAGGAGACTAGTGTTGAAATTGCGGGGGTCCTGGCAGAAATATTCAAAATGTCACTGTCTACAGGTGAGGTGCCGGAGGACTGGAGAGTGGCTCATGTTGTTTCGTTGTTTAAAAAAGGATCAAAAAGTAATCCGGGAAATTATAGGCCAGTAAGTTTAACGTCGGTAGTAGGTAAGTTATTGGAGGGAGTACTAAGAGACAGAATCTACAAGCATTTGGATAGACAGGGACTTATTAGGGAGAGTCAACATGGCTTTGTGCGTGGTAGGTCATGTTTGACCAATCTGTTGGAGTTATTCGAGGAGGTTACCAGGAAAGTGGATGAAGGGAAGGCAGTGGATATTGTCTACATGGACTTCAGTAAGGCCTTTGACAAGGTCCCGCATGGGAGGTTAGTTAGGAAAATTCAGTCGCCAGGTATACACGGAGAGGTGATAAATTGGATTAGACATTGGCTCGATGGAAGAAGCCAGAGAGTGGTGGTAGAGAATTGCTTCTCTGAGTGGAGGCCTGTGACTAGTGGTGTGCCACAGGGATCAGTGCTGGGTCCATTGTTATTTGTCATCTATATCAATGATCTGGATGATAATGTGGTAAATTGGATCAGCAAGTTTGCTGATGATACAAAGATTGGAGGTGTAGTGGACGGTGAGGAAGGTTTTCAGAGCCTGCAGAGGGACTTGGACCAGCTGGAAAAATGGGCTGAAAAATGGCAGATGGAGTTTAATACTGACAAGTGTAAGGTATTGCACGTTGGAAGGACAAACCAACGTAGAACATACAGGGTTAATGGTAAGGCCCTGAGGAGTGCAGTGGAACAGAGGGATCTGGGAATACAGATACAAAATTCCCTAAAAGTGGCGTCACAGGTAGATAGGGTCGTAAAGAGAGCTTTTGGTACATTGGCCTTTATTAATCAAAGTATTGAGTATAAGAGCTGGAATGTTATGATGAGGTTGTATAAGGCATTGGTGAGGCCGAATCTGGAGTATTGTGTTCAGTTTTGGTCATCAAATTACAGGAAGGATATAAATAAGGTTGAAAGAGTGCAGAGAAGGTTTACAAGGATGTTGCCAGGACTTGAGAAACTCAGTTACAGAGAAAGGTTGAATAGGTTGGGACTTTATTCCCTGGAGCGTAGAAGAATGAGGGGAGATTTGATAGAGGTATATAAAATTATGATGGGTATAGATAGAGTGAATGCAAGCAGGCTTTTTCCACTGAGGCAAGGGGAGAAAAAAACCAGGGGGCATGGGTTAAGGGTGAGGGGGGAAAAGTTTAAAGGGAACATTAGCGGGGGCTTCTTCACACAGAGAGTGGTGGGAATATGGAATGAGCTGCCAGACGAGGTGGTAAATGCGGGTTCTTTTTTAACATTTAAGAATAAATTGGACAGATACATGGATGGGAGGTGTATGGAGGGATATGGTCCGTGTGCAGGTCAGTGGGACTAGGCAGAAAATGGTTTGGCACAGCCAAGAAGGGCCAAAAGGCCTGTTTCTGTGCTGTAGTTTCTATGGTTTCTATGGTTTGTTCAAGCATTCTTTGTCTGATTAAATAATTCATTACAGGTTTTATGTAAAAGTACGTCAATGGCTTACGTCATCACGCCTCCACATCATATGCACCTGTCTCGCTAAAGTAAAACGAAATTAACTTAAACAAATTATTCCCGGCTCTATGTTTCCTTTCAAATAGTTTTTATGTTTTGAGTTACAGGACTCAAAGGCTTGAGTTATAGGGAGGGGTGGGGTGGGTTTGGACTTTATTCCTTGGAATGTAGGAGACTGAGGGTTGACTGTGTAGAGATGTGTAAAATGATGAGGAGCATCCTCAACTTTGAATGGACAGCAGCCTTTTCCCAGGGAGAGTGAGTCAGGTTTGGTAAGAGGGGAAGGGTGTATGGTGAGGATGTGGGTGATGATCAGCTGTCATGATGAGATGTCATATCGTCAGTACATCTCATGACTCCTTGGGATGGCTGAATGCCATTGCAAACACTTACTTGACCCAAAGAACCCACAAGTGTTTTGAGATGAGAGACGCAGAGACGCAAGCATGCACTGTGTGACCTAGCCGAGACTGGGAGTTGTTAGTAACCATGGCAGCCAGTAAACAAACTGCAATGGGGGATATAGTAGCTCTGCTTTAAATAGCTTTTGCTGTTGGTTAACAATCCGTAAAAACGGGTAAGACATTTCTAATGGGAGATCATGAATGTGGAAGGTGTTGCTTGTGCAGTGAGCCGCTGAAGGAATGAAGAGCATTTAGTATGAATAAACGTACATAATTTGCTATTAATTTGTTGATCAGAACCTTGAACCTTGCTGGGAAATGTTGGCTGAAACCAACGCAGATTTCTACATTTTTTTGTCACGGTAGGGAAAGCAAGAGGTCAAAAGCAGATTTGAGGACAATTTCTGGCCCGTTTCCCCTCCTTGGCCTCTTGCATTCCCTGTGCTGAGTCGAGCAGATAGGTTCTCCTAGCACAGGGCATGAGTGATCTGAGAACTCCTAGCACGATTACAATGCTTCCCACTGGGCAGTGTTGGGTCTCTGAAGCCCCTTGGCATTACTTCAACCACAAGGAATGAGGCTTATGAAAATAATGACACAGGGAATAACCCATTGCTACTTGTTGATGCTGCATCTTCTTCTATAAACTAAACTATGTCCTCATACCCTGTAGCAAAATATTTTCCCTTACACCAAAGCAATATGAAATGGTCTCCTGTCCAAATTCTGCTCACTCTAACATCTACCAACCTTAGTGGCACCTTTCTATTACCCTACCAGCATGTCATTGGGATATGAGTGGGGGGAGTGGGGGGAGAACTGGAGCAGCTGGAGGAAACCCACGCTGTCACAGGGAGATCATGCAAACTCCACATAGACAGCACCAGAGGTCAGTATTGAACCTGGGACTCTGGAGCTGTAATTAATAGCATGGAAGTAAGCATTTGGCCCACTGTGTCTGTGCAGACCACTTACACTAATGACTAATCTGTCGCTATCTCATTTGATTACAGCGAACAGTACAGCATAAGAGAAAGCCCTTTGGGCCCCCCAGTGTTTTACCAAAATGCTGTAAGCACAATATATGATTATGATTATGAAGACACGTAGTCCTCTTTTATTGTCATTTAGTAATGCATGCATTAAGAAATGATACAATATTTCCTCCGGTGTGATATCACAAAACACAGGACAAACCAAGACTAAAAAACTGACAAAATCACATAATTATAACATATAGTTACAACAGTGTAACAATACCATAACTTGATGAAGAAGTCCGTGAGCACAGTAAAGTTCAAAGTTTCTCAAATGTCCCACTTCTCACGCAGACGGGAGAAGGAAGAAAAACTCTCCCTGCCATGCCCACCACAATCTGACTCTGAGTCGTCCGAGAACCTCGAGCTCTGATCAGCTCCCACACTGAGTGCCATCTCTGTCCAAACGATTTGACCTCCTTCTCGGTCGCCAAAAGCAGGCAAGGCCGGGGATTTTGAGGCCTTCCCTCTGAAAGATTCCTGACCACACAGTAACGACAGCAGCGAACAAGCGTTTCAGAAATTTCTCCAGATGTTCCTCTGTGCTTTCACGTCCATTCTCCATCAAATCAGAATTGTCCACATCCTTCCATCTTCCTCACATTCATGAGTCTATCCAAGAGCTTTGTGAACAGTTCTATCACACTTGCCTTTGCCACCACCTCTGACAGTGCATTCCAGGCACCCATGTGTAAAAAACCTGCCCTCCACATCTCCTTCAAACTTACCTCATCTCACCTTAATTGTATGCCCTCTGGTACTGAGCATTTTGACCCCGGGGAAAAGATACCATTCTATCTATGCCTCTCATAATCTCCCCCCAGCTTCTGTCGCTCTGCAGAAAACAGTCCAGGCTTGTCTAATCTCTCCTCATAGCACATGCCCTCTAATCCAGATGGCATCCTGGTAAACACATTCGGCATCCTCTCCGAAGCCTCGACATCCTTCCTATAGTGAGGCAAGCGGAACTGTATGCAATGCTCCCGACGTGGCCTAACGGGACTTTCCTGAAGCTGTGGCATACTTATCCATAACATAACTGCCCAACTCTTGAACCAGTTTCTCGAATACTAAAGGCAAGCATGCTATTTGGATACCTAACCACCCTGTCAACCTATAAAGCCACTTCCTTCTTCGTTTTTTAAAAATATTTTTATTTATTACTAACAAACAAAAAAAATACAGCACATCCACAAAAACCACAACCATAGCAAAATCAAATTAAATATTGAGGAGCAAAAGGGAGAAAAATATAAAGGCAAAAGTAAACACACACGGCAAAGGTGCACCACACCAAAAAACCCCAGTCCTCACCCCGTGAGAAAGTCCAATACAGGGCCCCATATCCTTTCAAAGATGTCCCCTCTGATCTCCCAAGGCGCAGCACTTCACATTTGTCCGGGTTAAACTCCATCTCCTCTCATATCTGCAGCTGATTTATATCCCGCTGTATCTTGCAGCTTTTCTGTGCTATCCACATCACCACCAATTATCACATCATCCACAAACTTACTGACCCATCCGCGTCATTTATACATATCACAAATAGTGGGGATTCCTGTGGAACACCACTAGCTACAGACCTCCAGCCGGAATAAGCCTCGTGAACCACGACCCTCTGTCTTCTGTGCAAACTGGTTCTGAATCCAAACAGCCAATTGACTTTGGATTCCATGCATAGTCTATTGGATGAGCTTCCCACGAGGAACCTTGTCAAACACGTCACTAAAATCCATTTTGACAACATTCACAGCTCTGAAGCCTGTGATCTACAAGTCCTGGGGCTGAAGCCCAGAGACTGGCGAGCCTGGAGGTGCAGGTCAGAAGCTGGCAAGTTGAAAACCTCAGCTGGTGAGTCTGGAGGTCAGAGGTCCATTGCCTGTCACTCTGCAGCCACGCTCTGAACGTCAGCGGCCTGCCCTGGGGTTGGAGTCTCATCTATGTATATGGGTGATGGGGGGTTGGTAAAGGGGTATGTTTTGTTATGGTTGACTCTTGGTCATTGGATGCATGTTGTAATGCTGGATATTGTGGACATGCTATGTTGGTACAGGAATGTGTGGTGACACTTGCCGACTGCCCCAACACAAACTAGATTGTATCGTTTGTTCCTGCAAATGATGCCTTTCTCTCTATGTGTCAATGTACAATGTTCAACTTAATAAATAAATCTAAGTCTAAAATTAATGATGGAAATGGGATTTTGGCATAATGTTGAATTCTCTTTCTGAAGAAACTTCTCTTATGAGTCCTCTGAATGTGCCTTTGAAATTCTTACCTTTGGTACAACTATGTAAGTGAAAACCCATTCAATAGTTGAGTGGGAGAACCAAGGCACCAGGAGAAGCTAAACCACCCTGGAGTACCAACCTGATCAACTAGAAGAGATCTGAACCCAGAACCTCTTGGAGCAGTTGAAGAATTCTTCCACATAGATGAAACCTAATTTTCTCTGTATAAGTCATAGACATTTCTAAACATAATTTCAACTAGCTTCGTATCACAGCCAGATGTTTAGAATAGACCAGCGTAATGTGGGGGCAGATTCTTTTTATTGGCAAGTATCACAAGATATCGATCATAAAGAAAATGGCATTGAAACAAGCCCTTGCTGATAGGATTCCATTGCTCATCATTCCAAGAGCGCGGAGTGTGACACCAGTCATACCTGATGAGGAACCTTGATGTTAACAAAATTAAGGAAAGGTATGGATTGTGCTTCCTGTAAGGCTTCATTGGTTCACAGGAATGCCATTAAGGGAAACATTTAAATGTGATAGCTTTCACTACCGGCATTTACAATGTCCCCACCTCACTACAATAACACTCCTGCTCATGAAACACTTAATGCAACTACTTTTCTCCGTGTAAATGGGACTTTGCAGAAAAGTTAGTAATAATGTGAGAGTTAATGATAAGCCAGGCCTGCGCTCTCAGAGCATGACTGGGAGACAGATGGTTGTTCATAAACTTTACAAGTTTTAAATGTTCATAGCCGTTGGCCCTTATTGTTCGGGTATCACAGTGACCTTTACTTCATTGACATATCCTTGACCAGTACATGTGTGTGGTGTTTTTATTCTTTTCTCTGAAGTCTGTGCAGAAGGATGAGCCAGGTTAGTGTCAGATACTGGAAGAGCTGTTGTTTCAGATAGTTCTTATACATCTAGCCTCCCTGGCATCCAGGACACCTTCAAAAGGTGGTGTCCATCATTAAGGACCCCCATGTCCGTTTCTCACTGCTACCATTGAGGAGGAGATACAGGAGCCTGAAGACACACACTCAGTGTTTCAGGAACAGCTTCTTCCCCTCCACCATCAGATTTCTGAATGGACAATAAAGACCCACAAACCTCAGTATATTTTCTCTCTTTTTGCTCTACTTGTTTAATTTAATTTATATATATAAACACTTCTGTCTGAAATCAATAGTTTTTATTATAATGCATTGCAATGTACTGGCTAAAAAATAACAAATTTCACAACATATGCCAGTGATATTAAACCTGATTCTGAATTCTGAATCTCTCTGAGGTTTAGTTACAGTTGGAAATTGTCCTACGATTGCTTCTAAATGGACATGGCCCTTGGGTTTACTGGTAGCTGGAATGATCGAAGAGCTTGGCAGTAATCGGGACGGTTCTGATTGTGATGGAGATACATGAGAATTCAGCAAGCCAGCTGAGCCCAGATGAAGGTCTTGACCTGAAACTTCGAACTGTCCAGAAATTCTGTCTGAGCTGCAGAATTCCTCCATGGTTTTGTCTATCATTCATTGTGACTGAGGGTTGGGAGGTCAAGTCTTGGAGGATCAAAATTACTCTGTACAACCCTAACCAATGACTCCTGGGTTACAATAGCCCTCAATCAGCTTCTCAATCCTGTTCTCAGAAATCTGCCCACAACTGCTTCCCAGTTAATCTGTAGATAAGGTAACAGATCAGGAAAACAGAGTCTGGTCTGTATATGTAACAAAGCTTAGATTTTTGAGGAAGATCTTGTAAAAGAACATGGAGCAAGCATACCTGCAATGAAACTACATCCTCCTCCCAACACTGAACCGTACGTTTGGTTTGCAGCTGGAGAGGGAGATACAAGTAGCTGCTGTAACTTCTACATTAAGGTTTTAAGACAGATCAAGAATTTCAGGCAAAGGCCTTCTTGCAAATTAAAAAAAGAAAACCTGAAAGTGAAATAAGGTATTAAATATATTAAAAAAAACTTATATTGGATAAAAAAAGATGGTGTGATTTACTTTAGAATGATTCAATTAATTCACTAATCCTCTGTTATAAATATTTGTTATTTTCTTATGATTTTTTCCAATTTTTCATCTTTCTGATTGTTAATTCTGTTTCCCTTCAGTGCCAGCTTGCTGTTGCTGCTTTGGGCCAATAAGGAATAACAGTAGAAAGCGGCCAGTGAGTGAGTGGGCCAGTGAAGGAGTGGAGCTTTGAGGCTTTGACTCGAGAGGCTTCGGCGAGAAGAGGCAGAGGACGAGCTTGCTCGCAGTTAGTTTTTACAATGTCCCCTGAGACAGTGATGTGCCTCTCATGTGAGATGTGGCAGTCTTGGGGGAACGCCCCTCTCCCGCAGAGTCACATCTGCCAGAAGTGCATGCAGCTGGGCGAAATGGAAGACTGTGTAAGGAATCTGGAGCAGCAGCTGGATGACCTTCGACTCATAAGGGAGAATGAGGCAGTCATAGATGAGAGCTACAGGGAGGTAGTCACACCTAGGCTGTTGGAAGCAGGTCGTTGGGTGACAGTCAGAGGGGGGAAAGCGAAGGTGAGCAGACAGGTAGTGCAGAGCACCCCTGTAGCCATTCCCCTGAATAATAAATTTACCGTCCTGGATACTGTCGGCGGGGATGACTGACCAGGTGTGAACCACGGTGGCAGGGCCTCCGGCACTGAGTCTGACCCTGTGGTGCAGAAGGGTGGGATGGAGAAGAGGAGAGCTGTTGTCATTGGAGACTCTATAGTCAGGGGAGCAAACAGGAGATTTTGTGGATGTGAGAAGGACACCCGCATGATTTGTTGCCTCCCGGGTGCCAGGGTCTGGGATGTCTCTGACCGGGTCCACGACATCCTGGTACGAGAGGGAAAGCAACCAGAAGTCGTGATACATGTTGGGACCAACGACATAGGCAGGAAGAGGGATGAGGTCCTGAAGTGTGAGTTTCGGGAGCTAGGCAGAAGGCTGAAGAACAGGACCTCAAGGGTGACGTTCTCAGGATTGCTGCCAGTGCTACGTGACAGTGATGGTAAGAATTGGAGGAGATGGCAGTTGAATGCGTGGCTGAGGAGTTGGTGCAGGGAGCAGGGTTTTAGATTTGTAGATCATTGGGTTCTCTTCTGGGGAAGGTGGGACCTGTACAGATTGGATGGGTTGCACCTGAACTCGAGGGGGAGCAATATCCTTGCAGGTAGGTTTGCTAGCATGGTTCAGGAGGGTTTAAACTAATTTGCAAGGGGGGTGGGACCCAGAGCGATAGAGCAGTGAAAGAAGTGCATGGAGTAAAGCCAGATCTAACATACAGAGAGGCTTTGAGGAAAGAGAAGCAGAATAAACGGTGTAAAGACAGTAAGGTAGAAGGGCTGAAATGTGTGTACCTCAATGCAAGAAGCATCAGGAACAAAGGTGATGAACTGAGAGCTTGGATACATACATGGAATTATGATGTAGTGGCCATTACAGAGACTTGGCTGGCAACAGGGCAGGAATGGATTCTCAATATTCCTGGATTTCAGTGCTTTAAAAGGGATAGAGAGGGCAGAAAAAGGGGAGGAGGGGTGGCATTACTGGGCAGGAATACTATTACAGCTACAGAAAGGGTGGGTAATGTAGCAGGATCCTCTTTTGAGTCAATATGGGTGGAAGTCAGGAACAGGAAGGGAGCAGTTACTCTATTGGGAGTATTGTAGAGGCTCCCTGGTAGCAGCAGAGATACAGAGGAGCAGATTGGGAGGCAGATTTTGGAAAGGTGCAAAAATAACAGGGTTGTTATCATGGGTGACTTTAACTTCCCTAATATTGATTGGCACCTGATTAGTTCCAAGGGTTTAGATGGGGCAGAGTTTGTTAAGTGTGTCCAGGACGGATTCCTGTCACGGTATGTGGCCAGGCCGACTAGGGGGAATGCCATACTAGATCTAGTACTAGGTAATGAACCGGGTCAGGTCACAGATCTCTCAGTGGGTGAGCATCTGGGAGACAGTGACCACCGCTCCCTGGCCTTTATAATTATCATGGAAAAGGATAGAATCAGAGAGGACAGGAAAATTTTTAATTGGGGAAGGGCAAATTATGAGGCTATAAGGCTAGAACTTGCGGGTGTGAATTGGGATGATGTTTTTGCAGGGAAATGAACTATGGACATGTGGTCGATGTTTAACGATCTCTTGCAGGATGTTACGGATAATTTTGTCCTGGTGAGGAAGATAAAGAGTAGTAGGGTGAAGGAACCATGAGGTGGAAAATCTAGTCAGGTGGAAGAAGGCAGCATACATGAGGTTTAGGAAGCAAGGATCAGATGGGTCTATTGAGGAATATAGGGAAGCAAGAAAGGAGCTTAAGAAGGGGCTGAGAAGAGCAAGAAGGGGGCATGAGAAGGCCTTGGCGAGTAGGGTAAAGGAAAACCCCAAGGGATTCTTCAATTATGTGAAGAAAAAAAGGATGACAGGAGTGAAGGTAGGACCGATTAGAGATAAAGGTGGGAAGATGTGCCTGGAGGCTGTGGAAGTGAGCGAGGTCCTCAATGAATACTTCTCTTCGGTATTCACCAATGAGAGGGAACTTGATGATGGTGAGGACAATATGCATGAGTTTGATGTTCTGGAGCACGTTGATATTAAGGGAGTGGAGGTGTTGGAGTTGTTAAAATACATTAGGACGGATAAGTCCCTGGGGCCTGGTGGAATATTCCCCAGTCTGCTCCACGAGGCGAGAGAAGAGATTGCTGAGCCTCTGGCTAGGATATTTATGTCCTCGTTGTCTATGGGAATAGTACTGGAGGATTGGAGGGAGGCGAATATTGTCCTCTTGTTCAAAAAAGGTAGTAGGGATAGTCCGGGTAATTATAGACCAGTGAGCCTTACATCTCTGGTGGGAAAGCTGTTGGAAAAGATTCTTAGAGATAGGATCTCTGGCATTTAGAGAATCATGGTCTGATCAGGGACAGTCAGCATGGCTTTGTGAAGGGCAGATCATGTCTAACAAGCCTGATAGAGTTCTTTGAGGAGGTGACCAGGCATATAGATGAGGGCAGTGCAGTGGATGTGATCTATATGGATTTTAGTAAGGCATTTGACAAGGTTCCACACGGTAGGCTTATTCAGAAAGTTAGGAGGCATGGGATCCAGGGAAGTTTGGCCAGGTGGATTCAGAATTGGCTTGCCTGCAGAAGGCAGAGGGTGGTGGTAGAGGAGGATTGGAGGATTGTGACTAATGGTGTCCCACAAGGATCTGTTCTGGTACCCCTACTTTTCATGATTTTTATTAACGACCTGGATGTGAGGGTAGAAGGGTGGGCTGGCAAGTTTGCAGATGACACAAAGGTTGGTGGTGTTGTAGATAGTGTAGAGGATTGTCAAAGATTGCAGAGAGACATTGATAGTATGCAGAAGTGGGCTGAGAAGTGGCAGATGGAATTCAACCCGGAGAAGTGTGAGGTGGTACACTTTGGAAGGACAAACTCCAAGGCAGAGTACAAAGTAAATGGCAGGATACTTGGTAGTGTGGAGGAGCAGAGGGATCTCGGGGTACATGTCCACGGATCCCTGAAAGTTGCCTCACAGGTGGATAGGGTAGTTAAGAAAGCTTATGGGGTGTTAGCTTTCATAAGTCGAGGGATAGAGTTTAAGAGTCGCGATGTAATGATGCAGCTCTATAAAACTCTGGTTAGGCCACACTTGGAGTACTGTGTCCAATTCTGGTCACCTCACTATAGGAAGGATGTGGAAGCATTGGAAAGGGTACAGAGGAGATTTACCAGGATGCTGCCTGGTTTAGACAGTATACATTATGATCAGAGATTAAGAGAGCTAGGGCTTTACTCTTTGGAGAGAAGGAGGATGAGAGGAAACATGATAGAGGTGTACAAGATAATAAGAGGAATAGTTAGAGTGGACAGCCAGCGCCTCTTCCCCAGGGCACCACTCCTCAATACAAGAGGACATGGCTTTAAGGTAAGGGGTGGGAAGTTCAAGGGGGATATTAGAGGAAGGTTTTTTACTCAGAGAGTGGTTGGTACATGGAATGCACTGCCTGAGTCAGTGGTGGAGGCAGATACACTAGTGAAGTTTAAGAGACTACTAGACAGGTATATGGAGGAATTTAAGGTGGGGACTTATATGGGAGGCAGGATTTGAGGATCGGCACAACATTGTGGGCAGAAGGGCCTGGACTGTGCTGTACTATTCTATGTTCTATGTTCTATGTCGGTAACACAGAGTGAGCCATCCTCCTCTGCAATTGCACTTGGTGAATGCAGTGTCCGCAATATTTGTGAGTTTCATATAGCAGAGCTGGTGGAGTAGTTCCCTGTGTAATAGCATGCAAACTCAGGCGTTAACAGTTTAATGCTGTGTTCCCTGATGCTATTATCCAGGCTCTCTCAGTTATCAGTACGTAGCCCAGTGGAGATGACTTTTGTTGCCAGATCTTACAGGGACAGATGGCAGAACAGCTGGCACTCTTCAGCTGCTGAGGAGTGTTGTCACTGAGTGAAGAAGTGGGGAGCAGAAGTATGCTCCTAAGAGGTCCATAGGAATTGGACGTGCTCCTGAAATGTCCACAGGAGGCCTGGGGAGGGTGTGCAGGCAATCATAGAATGACTGAACTGTACAGCATAGAGTGGGTCCTTATGCTCACCTGGTCCATCCCAATCTAGACTACTCCATCTGCCTGCATTAGACCCATATACCTCTACGTTCTTTTCTATCCAAGCACCTTCTAAAAAACAAATGTAATTGTATCTGCCTTCACCACCTCCTCTGGCAGCTCATTCCAGACATTCAGTTCCCCCCATGTGGACAAACGTTCTCCTCAGATCTCCCTTCAACTTCTCACCGCTCGGCACCAACCTGTGGGAGAAGGGTTATTTATTATATCCACGTGTCTGAGTCTGATAACTTTATAAGGTCATCCCTTGGCAGAGAGAGAATACAACTGTGGAGCTCTGTTCGGCAATCCTGAAGGTTTCCATCCTGGCTGTCCTGCTCGCTGCGAGCTTGGGCTCAGCAATGGAGGCAAATGCTGTGTCCTCACAGTCTGGTCCTGTGGGTTTCACATCTCTCCTCGAGACCATGTTTCTTGTACTCTCAGTCTGCACCGGTGTCATTATGTTCATTTTGTCAATTTATGTTAATTTATGCTCATGTTTGTAACACACTGTGCTCCTGCAGCTGCCAAGAGCTAACTTCCATGGCATTTACACCCTGTGCATGCACGCCTGTGACAATAACCTTGAACTTTTCCATGCAACAGTGAGTTGCGGCAGACGGTGGGAAGTAGCAGAGCACGGTGGCAGCAGATGGCGTGGCCCTCAGGTTAGGAAGCCGAGGTCAAATGAGGGCCACAGGCTGCAGTTTGAGTGCTGCGTGGCCAAAGATGTGCAGTCAATGGCTGACCAACGGCAGCAACTCGGCTCTGAGATCCCTGCCTCTGCGTTCCGCACTAGTTACACAGGCATCTCGAAGCACTGCAGAGATCCCACCACGCTACAACAGCCTTCGTGTGTACCGGCAGGATGAGCGGCTCACATCGGCATCCTCTCCCAGGGCAGTATTCCCCGGAGAACCTCACTCTCCCAAGTAGAACAGACCACATAGTTTACATGACTGTCATCGGGCTCCTGAAACTGACTTTGGGCACTGTCACGGGAAGACATAGCCAAGCAAGCAGAGGGAAAGATCGGAGGAGGTCTTCAAAGCATCTTCGTAGAAGGGGGACACTGCCTACTGATCCCCATAGGAACCCTACCAGTGGTCAGGATGTGATTGAGAATGTTGTCAGTAGCTGAAGCTCCCAGGTAGGCTGCGGAAGGAGCAGGAGCAGACGTCTGAAACTACCTTCCAGACCTACCCGTCGATTACTTCCCTCCCCAACTGCCTCATCAAACACCTCAGAACCAGAATGGAAACGAATCATCTTCAATCCTAGGGGGCTGTCTAAGAGGAAACAGCAATCTGACAGATCAGGCTGGAGACATATACTTTGCATTGCATCCCCCTCTATACTGATAGGGTAGTTAAAGATCTCACCAAAAAAACTGTTTCCCCATGGATCTCACAAGCCCATCTCCAAGCCATACTCCCTGATGGTACAGTATATACGACCCACTCTGCAAAGTCTGAGTAAAGTGTTGGTAATTCCTCTAAGAACTGCTTTAATAAAAAGCAGGTTCTGTGTATGTCTCTTGGTATAATGACAAATTAAAATCCAAATTTTGTTGCCTTCTGTTTATTGGCAAGAAACAGTTCTGTTTCCTTTCTGAGAAATGTTTAATTTTTGATTTTTCAGAAGCATAGTTTTGCTAATTGTTTCCAGACTCCAGCACTGCTCTGAGCTGATTGGGGCTTGCCAATGTGGCTTGCTCCTGTGAATAACTTGCTTTGTGCATAGCGGCTGTGATGACTGATAGGAGGTTTTCTGGAGTGATGTGTAAGGCTGTGCTAATGTTGGCTGTACCATGTAATGTTCAAAGAAATGGGAGAACTTTTTTGCATGTTACAGCCCATAAATCTAATGCATGAAGATCAAAACAAGGCTGTGTTCATCTGGAAAGAACCTCAAATGGTGGAATCAATTTGGGTGCCAGCATCTCAGATGATATATCCTGGACCCAACCTATTGATGCAATTATGAAGAGGGCACGCCAGTGGCTGTACTTCATTAGGAGTCTGAGAATATTTGGTATGTCACCAGAGACACACTGAATTTCTACAGTTGTACCATGGAGAGAGTTCTAACTGGTCGCATCACCTTCTGGTACGGAGGAGTCACTGCACAGGATTGGAAAAAGCTGCAGAGGGTTGTAAACTCAGCCGGTTGTATCACAGACACTGCCCTCCCCACCATCGAGGGCACCTTCAAAAGGTGTTGCCTCAAGAAGGTGGCATCTTTCACTAAGAATCCTCAGGATCTAGACATACCCTCCTCTCATTGCCGCCACCAGAGAGAAGGTGCAAGAACCAGAGTCACTTTATTGCCAGTAAGTGAAACACACCAGAATTGATTGTGCATAAAACACAGGACAATACCATAACACACAACACAAAAGCAACCAATAGTGTACAAGACAATAGTGTAAACAGCCTTGAGCAATCAACAATTAGTGCAAACGTCTATAATCAAACTTAAATAAATGTGAACATATGAATAGACTCAATAATTATCACCAGAACAAGAAAAGCAGGAGAGACCATTTTACAGGTGTTGTGTAGGGAGAGTCAGGGTATCACACCTGAGTGAGTTTTGTTGAGAAGCCAGATAGCTACAGGAAAGAAGCTTCAGAGATGATGTGTAGTCCTGGTGGTGATGGACATGTAGCGTCTCACTGATGGTAATTTGGTGAGTAGGTGACTGACAGGGTGGGCGGAGTCTGCAGTAATTTTTCCCAGCTCCTTTCTTCGCTGCGGCAATGAACAGATCTTTTAATGTTGGTAGCTGACGGCGAATGATCTTCCTCCCTGCATGGACCACTCACTGCGACCTAGACTGAGATGAGCACTGAGATGTTGAGTTTCCTAAGCTGTGTAGGAGCAACAATCTCTGCCTGGCTTTCCTAGTGATGAGCCAGCGTAACATGCTTGGCCCTCTTCAATGAATTGGTAATGTTAGTCCCCGGGATTTTGAATGACTCGACCACAGTCACAGCCTGACCATTAATTTCTGGTGGCGGGGGGTAACAGGTAGGAGGATGTTACCATAGAAACATAGAAAATCTACGGCACAATACAGGCTCTTTAGCCCACAATTCTGAGCGAAACACGTACTTACTTAGAAATTACCCAAGGTTACCCATAGCCCTCTATTTTTCTAAGCTCCATGTACCTATCTAAATGTCTCTTAAAAGACCCTATCATATATGCCTCCACCACTGTTGCTAGCAGCCCATTCCACACACTCAACCACTCTCTGCATTAAAAAAACTTACCTCTGACACCTCCTATGCACCTACTTCCAAGCACCTTAAAACTGTGCCCTCTCATGCTAGCCATTTCAGCCCTGGGAAAAAGCCTCTGACTATCCACACGATCAATACCTCTCATCATCTTATGCACCTCTATCAGGTCACCTCTCATTCACTGTCGCTCCAAGGAGAAAAGGACTCTCATAAGACATGCTCCCCAATCCAGGCAACATCCTTGCAAATCTCCTCTGCACCCTTTCTATGGCTTCCACATCCTTCCTGTAGTGAGGTGACCAGAACTGAGCACAGTACTCCAAGTGGGGTCTGACCAGGGTCCTATATAGCTGTAACATTACCTCTTGGCTCTTAAGTGCAATCCTACTATTGATGAAGGCCAATGCTCCGTATGCCTTCTTAATCACAGAGTCAACCTGCGCAGCAGCTTTGAGTGTTCTATGGACTCAGACCCCAAGATCCCTCTGATCCTCCACACTGCCAAGAGTCTTGCCATTAATGCTATATTCTGCCATCATATTTGACCTACCAAAATGAACCACCTCACACTTATCTGTGTTGAACTCCATCTGCCACTTCTCAGCCCAGTTTTACATCCTATCAATGTCCCACTGTAACCTCTGACAGCCCACCACACTATCCACAACACCCCCAACCTTTGTGTCATCAGCAAATTTACTAACCGATTCCTCCACTTCCTCATCTA
This sequence comes from Mobula birostris, assembly GCF_030028105.1. Classification (NCBI taxonomy): domain Eukaryota; kingdom Metazoa; phylum Chordata; class Chondrichthyes; order Myliobatiformes; family Myliobatidae; genus Mobula; species Mobula birostris. The sequence continues at coordinate 87,861,479 of NC_092375.1, forward strand.
GGTCATTTATAAAAATCACAAAGAGTAGGGGTCCCAGAACAGATCCCTGAGGCACACCACTGGTCACCGACATCCATGCAGAATATGACCCATCTACAACCACACTTTGCCTTCTACAGGCAAGCCAATTCTGAATCCACAAAGCAAAGTCCCCTTGGATCCTATGCCTCCTTACTTTCTCAATCAGCCTTGCATGTGGTACCTTATCAAATGCCTTGCTGAAATCCATATATACTACATCTACGGCTCTACCTTCATCAATGTGTTTAGTCACATCCTCAAAAAATTCAATCGGGCTCGTAAGGCATGACCTGCCTTTCACAAAGCCATACTGACAATCTTGACCATATTATGCCTCTCCAAATGTTCATAAATCCTGCCCCTCAGGATCTTCTCCATCAACTTACCAACCGCTGAAGTAAGACTCACCAGTCTATAATTTCTTGGGCTATCTCTACTCCCTTTCTTGAATAAGGGAACAACATCTGCAACCCTCCAATCCTCCATAACCTCTCCTATCCCCATTGATGATGCAAAGATCATTGCCAGAGGCTCAGCAATCTCCTCCCTTCCCTCCCACAGTAGCCTGGGGTACATCTCATCCGGTCCCAGTGACTGATCGACTTGATACTTTCCAGAAGCTCCAGCACATCCTCTTTCTTAATGTCTATGTGCTCAAGTTTTTCAATCCACTGTAAGTCATCCCTATGATTGCCAAGATCTTTTTCCATAGTGAATACTGAAGCAAAGTATTGTATCTCTGCTATCTCCTCCAGTTCCATACACACTTTTCCACTGTCACAGTTATTTGGTAGGTCCTATTCTCTCACGTCTTATCCTCTTGCTCTTCACATACTGGTAGAATGCCTTGGGGTTTTCCTTAATCCTGCTTGCCACGGCCTTCTCATAGCCCCTTCTGGCTCTCCTAATTTCATTCTTAAGCTCCTTCCTGCTAGCCTTATAATCTTCTAGATCTCCATCATTACCTAGTTTTTTGAAATTTTCATAAGCTTTTCTTTTCTTCTTGGCTAGATTTTCAACAGTCTTTGTACATCATGGTTCCTGCACCTTACCAAACTTTCCCTGTCTCACTAGAACATACCTATGCAGAACGCCACGCAAATATCCCCTGAACATTTGCCCCATTTCTGCCGTACATTTCCCTGAGAACATCTGTTTCCAATTGTCAGAAGTCAATCCTCCTTTCCACTGTCTTGATAGCATTAAACTCGGAGTTGTTACGAGTACATCATGCTGCAAGGTGATCCACCGGTCCTTGATAGCATGTGATATCGTTATTAGAGATGAGACCAACTACAGTCGGGTCATCGGTGAACCTTAGGATTTTAATGATTTGTCTGTATAAAGTGAGAACAGGAGGGGTGAAAGAACACAGCCCTGGGGAGAGCCTGTGCTATAGACACTGGATCAGACAAGTAGGAGTACTGTACTGGGAAATCCGTAACCCACTGACTGACACTGTAGGGTACAGCTAACTGGCTGTTGAAGGTGGAGCTAAAATCCACAATCAGGATACGTAGGCATTCAGGGAGCCCAAAATGTTGAAGAATATAATGAACCACAAGTTAACTGAATCTACAACCGGGCAATTTGCTCTATAAGCAAACTGCAGCTGGTCAAAAAGAGAACCAGTAATAGATAAGATACGCCAACATCAGACTTTCAAAGATTTTCATAACTACTGAAGTCAGAGTGATTGGCCTATAATCATTAAGTCCAGTGATCTTGTCTTTCTTGGAAACTGGAAAGATTGTAGCAGTCCGGAGCCATGCATAATTGCAGGGGGGTGTACAATACCTCAGTGAGGACAGCTGATAGCTGATCCACACAGTGCTTTAGGGTACCAGGGGAGACACCACCAAGGTCTGCAGCATTCCTAATGCTCGGATTTCCAAATAGTGTAGGATGGGATGGAGGGAGGGGGCAAGAGGGGGAGGGAACTGAGGAAGGTGAATGGGACAGGGGTGAAGAGGGATGGTGACATTGGAGTGTTTGTGACGGACGTAGGGACTCCGAATATCGGGATCAGAGGAAGTGAGAAGAGATAGATGTTAATTACCCTTATGAAATCGGCACTAAAACTGATTGAGCTGATTGGCCAAAGTAGAGGAGGGGGAGACTTGGGATCACTTCTGTTTGAAGTTGGTAGGTCTTTTCAGGGAACTGCAGACTTGCCCAGCTATCGTTGTTGTTGAAGTCTCTGTCTGGCCAATCCCTGTAAGAGACTTTCACCACATCCAAAGCTTTACTAAACTGCCATTTTGCAGAGCTATACACCGCGTTCTGTTTCCAGACCTGTAGGCACAATCCTTTGCAAACCTAAGAATCCTCAGCCTCTTGGTGAACACAGCTTGTTGTTGTGACCCTTTTAGGAAGACACACAGGAGTTGTAGGATGACACACTCACCCTATACTGCTCTGCCAATCTTCCATGAGTGTGAAGATACACACTCAACATCTTAGAACGGCTTCTTCATCTCTACCATTAGAACTCTGTACGGGCAACTAACCCATGGACAACACCTCGCTATCTTGTTCTCTTTTCACACTACTTATCTCATTTTTATATGTTATTATTATAATTTACAGTATATTTCATGTATTGCACTGGACTGCTGTCAAAAACCAACAAATTTCACAACATATGCCAGTGATAATAAACTTGATTCTGATTCTGATCTCCTTCATTTCCTGCTCCTCCTAAACCCAACAGGTTCATTAGAAAATTTATTAAAACTCCAATGTAACATGTGAAATAAAAGATTGTTTGAATGCTTACAGCAGTAGCATTTAATAGTCCGGAAAAGCTGATGGTTCCCACTAAGGTCCCAATACTGCTATACTATTGGGCAATGTACCACCACATTGTGAGTTAGGAGATATTTGCCAGTTTTGTTTGTGACACAGATGTTCCTGTAATGAGAAGAACAGCTGTGGTATCCCAAATATGTTGGAGAAGCAGATTGTGAAGTCCAGCTATGTTGTCATGGGTTAAGAATGTGTTTCTGTGGCTCCAAGTAAAATGAAAATCATCTCGTATAAATACGGATAGTTTAAAATATGTTGTCCTTGTTTTCAAATCTCCCCTTGCCAACTCTGTAACTTCCTCCACCCCCAATCCTGCATCCATTCCATTGCATTTGCATTGCTTTGGAATGAGAAATATAATGTTTACACATGCAGACAGTGCTCAACCACAGAAGGGAGATCTGGGGCCAGTAATGGTAGCTTGGTTGAGGCGGAAAGTTTTAAAGAGGAAAGAGAAGGTCTGGGGGTGGTTGGTTTCTGGAGTTCTGCAGTCCGGGTTCTGAAATGTATGGAGGGGTTGTGAGGAGGGCTGTTGGGGGAAGAGTCAGGAGGGAGAGTGGCAGGACAGGACATACAGATGGATGAGACCAGGAAGACATATCAGGCAAAAATGGACTTATTAAAAATGAAAACAACAGGAATTCTGCAGATGCTGGAAATTCAAGCAACACACATCAAAGTTGCTGGTGAACGCAGCAGGCCAGGCAGCATCTGTAGGAGGAGTCCTGACGAAGGGTCTCGGCCTGAAACGTCGACTGCACCTCTTCCTACAGATGCTGCCTGGCCTGCTGCGTTCACCAGCAACTTTGATGTGTGTTTATTAAAAATGAATTTTTATTCATGAAGTTCGTGCAGGTCAGCAAGCGTGTGGGTGTGATGCAGGGCAGCAGAGTCTCAGAGGCATGGCATGCAGACAGACTCCCTTAGACCACCAACTCAGTCCCAACTACCAGCCACCCATTCATGTTAATCCTACATTGATTCCATCTTTTATCGGAGTCACACTGTCTGAAGACAAGTCCTTCAGTCCTCCTCATGCTCGCCAACCGAGTTGCGTACCTTGTCTCATCACATTTGCATGTGTTTAGGCAGCATTCCTCTAAGCCTTTGCTGTCTACGTACCTGCTTAATTGGTTCTTTCTCTTGTACGTTCCCACATCCTGAGCAACTACCCCCCATCTACACACCAGGGGCCATGGTCAGCAAGCAATTAACCTACTGACCTGCGCACCTTTGGGACGTGTGAGGGAACTGAAGCACATGGAGAAAATCTGTGCAGACGTGGAGAGAATCTGAAAATTGCCCGCAGCAGCCGAGGTTGGAATGGATCCAGGCCTCTGGAACTGGGAGATGGCGGATCTTCCTCCTGGACCACTGCGCTGCCCTCAGAGAGAACAACGAGAAAAGCTGCTTGGAGGTACCGGCTCAGAGTCAGTGGGTGAACTGGGGGGGAGCCAGTCAATCTCAGTAACAGGAGCTGGGCGACACTAGATCATTGTCTAAACACATCCCTGTCAAGGTGGAAAGTCTGTTGTCCCTTGGGCTGGTTTATAAGAAGAGGCTGGATAGATTGGGACTTCTCCCCTGGAATGTAGGAGGCTGAGAGGAGTCCTTATAAAATCATGAGGGACAGCCAAAGGGCAGGGCAATACGTCAAATCAAATCAAGTTTAATTACCATACAAATCATACATAGATACAGCTGAACAAGACAGTGTTCCTCTGGGGCCAAGGCGTAAAACGTTCAAAATAGTGAGTAACATAATTCAAAATAGCGAGCAAAGAAGCATATTCACTTGAAAAAAACATTTATATGGTCTGAATGTGTAGACACGCACAATCCAGCCTGTCATTCCGTCGCTCAAACATGGGAGGGCAGCACCGGCAAGAGAGAGCAGGCCCCAGCCGATCACGGACACCACACTGTAATGCTTCCGCGTCTCTCATTTGGTCAGCAGCAGCAGGTGAGCCCGCAGCTCGAGGCCTAGTCCTTACTACAACCAAGGCTACACAGCCTCCATGTCATCTGTCACTCCACCAAACAAGGGTAACAAGCCTGCGGCAACTTACATTATCAATGTCCAACGGACTCTTGTGATTGCAAGTGAAATGTCTGAGGCAATCTCGCATGGTCATACTGCATCCCGCCTTCACGCACCAACTCCGATGTAGCACGTGGCAGGACTTCTCTGAGATCCCGACCGGGTCCTTTCCCGATATCCTGACCGCTCCTTCCCTACCATCCGGCTGGCCCCTTTGACACCTCGGCCAAGAGCTGGCACGGGCCCAGCAAGATGAATGGCCTCCTTCTGTGCCGTGATAGTTGAGGCTGATGAGTTAATTATTTTTGTTCGGCAAGGATGAGTTGAGGGGATTGGCAGGTAAGTGGGAGAATGGAGCCAAACCATGGGTCCTTCTCATATTCCAAAAGAGCTCTTCCAGCTTCTTAGGCACAGAGCCAGCAATCAGGCTGCACTTGCGGGAGAGAAAAAAGGGTTGGTCATAAAGCAGTGTTCTCTAAATCCATACAAGGAACGTTTTACTCACCATGGACCATTCCATACAACAGCAGGGGGCAAAATTTCACCTTTGGAAGAAAGGCTGGAGCTGAAAATGACTCCTCCCAAAAGAAAAAGTGCAGAAAAAGTTCTGTCACAACCTCTGCACTCCCGTGAAGTACCTGGGTATTTTCCCACATTATAGGCGCTATGCAAATACAAATTGTCATTCAACAATGCACCAGAGTAGTGAGAAAGTTGCCCTGTATTAACTGTTCTTATGGCCTTTGATGTGGAAACATAACCCAAGGCACTTCATACTTCAGACTCCCAGAACTGATGAACAGTTGAACATTAACTCTGTTTCTCTCTGCTCAGATGCTGCCTGGCCTCCTGAGTGTGGCCAGTGCTCCCTGCTTCACTTTATATTCAAAGCTCCATCTACTTAATGGCTTTCTCAACTTGCCTTGCAAGAATTTTCCTGTAAGAGCTTTCACCTTTGAAAATGAGTCCGTACTTTGAACGATTGGAATACATTCAACTTCAATGAAATGGTTAATTACTTCTTTAAAATTGAATGAGAGCCTGGCAATGAAAAGGTTAAGAAGAAACAAGATGCTTTCCTAATTACAGGCCAATGGGTTAGTACAGCATGCTTCCAGGTACATTAATGAAATGAGGGGTAGAAGTTTCAACAGTGTTTTTTTTTACTTTACTGGTCATCATTGATTGCAGGGTAGAACTAAAAAACACTACAAAGTGTCTCCTGTTCCAAGTTCACATCAGATTAACAGTGCGAAGAATTACAGGCCTGTTGGTTTGATATAAATCATAGGAAAAGCACTGGAGTTCATTTTAAAGCCAACAATCTATACCCATTTCACAAAACAAATCTAAAGAGAGAGCCAGAAATTTGAGGTTAAAGTTCTAAAGTTGCCCTTAGAAGAAGTGTGAATGAATGTTACTCAGATGATACTGTAGTTGAGGGGGAGAGCGTTTTGATGCAGCTTCTAGCCTTTCTTTTGACCCGACACAAGAAAGGTTGGAAGCTCTTAGTCAATAATAAATGCTGATAAATCATGTGGAAGGCAGTGAAAGTTTTTCCAGATGGGGTAAAACTATGGGCTGTAAATATAAGATGATTATTCATAAATCCAGATGGATTTGTGGCTTTGGTGGGAGGGTATACTGAAGATCAAAATTTGGAAATTACACAAAACTCCTGGTCTACCAGGCAGCAGTGATCCCTGCCTCGTCTATGCATCTGAAAAATGGAAGAACAACATCAGTGTCTTCTCTTAGGCCAACATCATGCTCACTGGCATTCCAATCACACTTACTTGTGTACACTGGGTGGACAGGGTTATTTTTGTGTCCAACACCAGAATCCTGAAGCTCTGTTCTGAGATCTGAATTGGGAAGAGATTACTGGGCAAAGAGAAAAAAAGATTCAAGGATGTTCTCAAAACCTCCTTTGAAAAAAAAATGCAACATCTTCACTGAGTCCCAGGAACCCTTGACCCAGAATCACTCAAAACGGAGAAGCAGTATTCATGATGGTGTCTAGAACCTTGAGGTTGGATGCTTGGGTCCGTGAGATGCAAATAAAAAAATGAACTTGAATGATTTGTTTTACCATTCATGAGATGCAAGTGTAGTTGATCATATAGCTCATCCCTGATTGACGAGGGCAGTGAGCAGCATTTGATGTGGATTTCAATGCCATCGGGAATCCTAATGCAGTGATGATGCAGGAACGCCAAGATGTGTCCAAGTCAAGATGGACGGGCTTCTGCCAAAGTTTCCTTTCCAACAATCTTTTCCCCTTGTCCTTCCAGATGCTGGACTCCATGGATCCAGAATCACTTCAAGGTTAGTCATTAGTGGGAGATGTGTGACGTCAGTTAACCATGGTTATGGGATTACTCTAATGTTTGTTCTTGTTACCACTTTTGTTCATAACCTATTTCTTTGACAGTCCCATTGAGTGGGTGTTGTCTGTACCACATCCTGAGGAATGGGAGACACCTGCATGTGGGGAGCCTGCTGCAATCCACACACAAGACATTTCAAAATGACCCTGAGAGTAGTTTTGAAATCACAAGATGCAGGCTCTGCAGTTAACATAAAGCAAGTAGGACAGTGGAAGAAAAGGAGTTCACTTCAAAGGCTTAGAATGAGACAGAGCAAAGACAAACATTAGTAGAACTTTCCCTGCTGGGAGAGGAAGTTCCCCCTTAAAAGAAATAACATGAGATGTTACAGTTAGTTGGTATCCTGGCTGGTTACATCATGATACAAAATTGCAACTACAGTCTGGACAGCAGTTGAAGGATGTTTATGATAGCTATGAATGTGTACAGTTCTATGGAGAGAACTAGTGAGCCTGTGGGTTAGACCAGCCTTGGTAAGGAAGTAGGACTCGATTTTAAGACCAATGAAGATTCCCTGACCTGAAACATCAACCGTTTCTCTCTGCTACTGATCAGATGAGTATTTCAAACTTTTGTTGGTTTTATTTTAAATTTCCAGCACCAGCAGGCTTCTGATTTTCATTTACACATGATTTTATTATATTCTTTTAACCATCTCAGGGTGTCCCAAAGAACTCCACAACATATCAAGTAGCCCTGATAATTATTTATTATTAGGAAACAAAGTACCCTCAGAGAGAGCATCAGAGTGACCAGACTTAGTTTACTGAACAGCGGCACACGAATTTTGTCCTTCATGCCATTACTGTCCTGAATTCAGCCCTATCTCAGTAGTATCTCCCATTGTCCTAAAGTGCCAGGACCGAAAGGGACTCTTTTGCTTTTCATTTCACTGAATGAGTGCAGCTTGTTCTCCTTGCACTGAAAGCTAACGTCTACACGTTCCATCATCGTCTGAATAAAAGTGTCAAAGGAACCTCTGTGCTGGTTTGGATTCTGTTTATTTTCAAGGTGACACTGGATATATTCCTGGATGTCCCTTTGTTCACAGAAGAGCAATGTGGTTACAACTTCACTCAGTTCTGATGGCAAAATATTGGAAACATCTCATGCTTTTTCGGCCATGTGTTCAAGCACTGTCCAGAAGACTTTGTAAATAATCCTAGTGGAGTTCTGGGGAAATGCTACCTCACTGCAGTTACTCTGAATAGACATTAGCTCAAGTTAATGTAACTGAGCATGGGGCTATGTTTGTTTGAGCTGTATGGTGCTGGTAAAAACCCCAGGTTAGTCTTACTCCAGATGCTACTGCGGTGACCCTGGCCCCATGAGGCCATGAAGGAGAGCAAGGGGTCATAACAGCTGTGTACTGGGCAAAATTTGAAATAGATTGTCAGACCATTATCATAGTCCTGTTTTGTTCAGAACCTGTCATTACTGTTGGGGGCTATGCTTTACATAATGACTCTAAAACAGCTTTGGGATGTCCCAGGTTCATGGAAGTTCAATAAATTTAAGTCTTCCTCTGTTCTGATGCCTTGTTTGTTCCCCATAAATTAGTCACACGATTTTACAGCCTCACGGGCTGCTCAAGCTAAAAGCAGCTTTGTGAATTACTACCGGGGCCCTGGGAGTGGGGACTTGGTGCATTTGTTTATTTGGATCTGGCTTCAAGTCCCATCCAATTGTCCTAAGATGCTGCTTGGCTTTCTTAAGTACGATAAGGTTAGAGGTGAGACTGAGCTATAGCTGGCCACAGGAACCATCAAATAGTCGATGGAACACTTTGCAGCGGAGTTCTGAAAACCATTGCCACCATCAGGAGACGCAGACAGAACTCCAGACATTTCCTTAACCCAGAGGGGCAATTTGTTTAACACAAAGGCTCATGGATAAGAAGCGAGCTGCCAGAGGAGTTTGAGGAGGTGGATACAATATCTGAGACATTTGGACAGGAGGATTCAGAGGGATATGGGCAAAACACTGAGAAATGGGACTAACTCATTGGTGAGCACAGGTGAATTGTGCAGGAGGGTCTGTCGCTATACTGCATGACCTGATGTACTGCCCAGGAGACTAAAACCAGCTAATGCTTTGTAGGTCTGTTAATCCCTCAGAGGCACCGTCAATGATATATTGAATTGTTTGCTTCTAGTCCATAAAAGCTAGAGGATTGGGAAGCTTTTGAAAACCATCAGAAGGCAACTAAAAAAAAAGGACAGAAAAGATTAAATATGAAGGCAAACTAGCCAATAATATAAAAGAGGACAACAAAAGTTTTTTTTTCCAGATGTATAAAGAGTAAAAGAGAAGTGAGAGTGGATATTGGACCATCGGAAAATGAAGCTGTAGAGGTAGTAATGACAGATGACCTCAATAAGTATTTTGTGTCAGCCTTCACTGTGGAAGACACCAGCAGAATGCTGGAAGTTTAGTGTGTTAGGGACAGAAGTGAGTGTAGTTGCTATTACTAAGAAGAAGGTGCTCAGGAAGCTGAAAAGATCTATAGGTAGGTAAGTCACCTGGACCAGATGGACTACATCCGGGTGTTCTGAAAGAGGTAGCTGAAGAGACTGCGAAGGCATTAGTAACAATCTTTCAAGAATCACCTGATTCTGGACTGGAAAATTGCAAATGTCACGCCACTCTTCAAGAAGTGAAGGAGGCAGAAGAAAGGATTTAATAGGCCAGTTATCCTGACCTCAGTGGTTGGGGAGATGTCAGAGTTGATTGTTAAGGATGTGGTTTTGGGGTACTTGGAAGCACATGATAAAATACACTGTAGTCAGCATGGTTTCCTCAAGGGAAAATATTGCCTGACAAATTTTTTGGAATTCTTTGAGGAACTAACCAGCAGGAAAGACAAAAGAAAATCAGTGGACATTATTTACTTGGATTTTCAGAAGGCTGTTGACAAGGTGCTGCACATGAGGCTGTTAAACAAGACAAGAGCCCAGAGTATTACAGTAAAGATACCAGCATGGATAAAGCATTGGCTGATTGGCAGGAGGTAAAGAGTGGGAATAAAAAAATTCTTTTCGGATTGGCTGCCAATGACAAGAGGTATTCCACAGGGGTCTGCGATGGGACTGCTTCTTTTAAAAGGGAATGGACAAAGTTTTGGCAGATGGAGTACAGTGTAGGGAAGTGCATGGCTGGGCACCTTGGCAGATGGAGTAAAGACATAGACTATTTTCTAAGTGGGAGTAAATTCAGAAATCAGAGGTGCTAGGGGACTTGAGAGTACTCGTGCAGGATTTCCTAAAGGTTAACTTGCAGGTTGAGTCAGTGGTGTGGAAGGCAAATGAAATGTTAGCATTCACTTCGAGAGAACTAGAACACAAAAGCAAGGATATGATGCTGAGAGTTTATAAGGCATTGATTAGACCAACCAGGAGTACTGTGAATAGTTTTGGTCCCCCTATCTAAGGAAGCATGTGATACCATATTGGAGGAAGTTAATGAGAATGATCCCAGAAATGAAAGGGTTAATACATGAAAAACTTTTGATGGCTCTGTGCCTGTACTCACTGGAATTTAGAAGAAAGTTTGGGGTTGGCTTCATTGAAACTTATCAAATATTGAATGTTCTAGATAGAGTGGACACAGAGAGGATGCTTCCTATAGTGGGGAAGTCTAGGATCAGAGTGCACAGCCTCAGAATACAAGGAAGTCCCTTTAGAACAGAGATGACGAGGCATTTCTTTAGCCAGCAAGTGCTGAATCTGAGGAATTCATTAATACAGACAGCATGCGGGCCAAATCATTGGGTATGTTTAAAGCAAAGATCATTAGGTTCTTGGTTAGTAAAGATGTCAAAGATTATGAGGAGAAGGCAGGAGAACGGGGATGAGAGGGTTAATGAAACAGCTGTGATGAAATGACAGAAAAAACTCGATGGGCCAAATGGCCTAATTCTGCTCCTTTGTCTGATGGTCTTATAAAATCACTAGCTATAGAACTTTTTTATATCGCAGTATGATCACAACAACCACCACCAGTTCAGAGGTAATAAGGGATGGGCATTAAATGCTGGCACTGTCAGTATGCCTACAATTGAGAAAGGATAAAGAACAGAAAATCAACATCTGCTGGTCTTCCTCTGCTGACCATTCCATATCTACATCTGCTGGTCTTCCTCACCTGTCCATTCCATATCTACATCTGCTGGTCTTCCTCAGCTGACCATTCCATATCTACATCTGCTGGTCTTCCTCACCTGACCATTCCATATCTACATCTGCTGGTCTTCCTCACCTGTCCATTCCGTATCTACATCTGCTGGTCTTCCTCACCTGTCCATTCCCTATCTACATCTGTCGGTCTTCCTCACCTGTCCATTCCATATCTGCATCTGCCGGTCTTCCTCAGCTGACCATTCTGTATCTACATCTGCTGGTCTTCCTCACCTGACCATTCCATATCTACATCTGCTGGTCTTCCTCACCTGACCATTCCATATCTACATCTGCCGGACTTCCTCACCTGTCCATTCCATATCTACATCTGCTGGTCTTCCTCACCTGTCCATTCTATATCTACATCTGCCGGTCTTCCTCACCTGACCATTCCGTATCTACATCTGCCGGTCTTCCTCACCTGTCCATTCCATATCTGCATCTGCCGGTCTTCCTCACCTGACCATTCCGTATCTACATCTGCCGGACTTCCTCACCTGTCCATTCCATATCTACATCTGCTGGTCTTCCTCACCTGTCCATTCCATATCTACATCTGCTGGTCTTCCTCACCTGACCATTCCATATCTACATCTGCTGGACTTCCTCACCTGTCCATTCTATATCTACATCTGCCGGTCTTCCTCACCTGACCATTCCGTATCTACATCTGCCGGTCTTCCTCACCTGTCCATTCCATATCTGCATCTGCCGGTCTTCCTCATCTGACCATTCCGTATCTACATCTGCTGGGCTGCCTCACGTGTCCATTCCATATCTATTGAGCTTCAGTGTCACCCTGTTCCCCACATATCATTAAAAATGACCACATCACCAGAAGGTAGCTGGAAATTTGCATTCTTCTTCAACTTTTCAGCAGTTAAGTGGTAGGCTAGCACAGCTTTGGACTTTGCTGGGATTTGCTAAGATAATCTCACCTCCCATTGAAGACGAGCAAGCAAAATGGTAGAGAAAATAATTAAGTGGATGGGAGGGCAGACTTGAAGAACTGGAGCGAGCATCTTAGTTTGTTTCCTGAAGATCCACATTTTTAAACCAGTCAGTGACAAAGTTCAAGTGTATCGACATGGGCAGACATACCCAGAGGAGATTAGCTTTCTGCAGCAACTGCACAGTACATTACAAACTTGACAAGCTGAAACTAACATAAATTATACATAACTTAAAAATAAACAAAAATAAAAATATTAATAATGCAAGTTGAGAGAAAAATATCTGAGGCAGAATTAGGGTTTCTCATCTTGCTTCAGGATTGTGGTGGCAGTGGGAAAGAAGCTGTTTTTGAATCATGAGTTGTGGGTCTTCAGTACATCTGACTGAGTGGTCTCCTTCATTTCCAGCTGATTTTAGCATCTCTTCTCTGGTTCAGCCACAGCTGGAGCATTGTGTACAGTTCTGGACGCCACGCTGCAGAAGGAATGTAGTGTTCTGGAGGAGACTCGCCTGGGATGGGACATTTCGGTTACGTGCCGAGACAGGAGAGGCTGGGTTGGTTTTCCTTGGACCAGAGCAGGCTGAGAGGGTGGCGGGGGGGGGGGGGCCAGACAGAGGTGTACAAGGTCATGAGGGACATAGAAAGGCTGTGTAGTAGGAAATTATCTTTATAGCGGTTATATAAAACCAGTGAGCACAGGTTTAGGGCAAGGGGTAAGAGGGTTAGAGGAGATCTGAGGAACTATCAGATGGTGGGTGGAATCTGAAATGCTCTGCCTGAGGAAATGGTGGAGGCAGGGACTCTCAAAGCATTTAAGAAGTACCTCGGCAAACACTTAAACTATCAAGGCATAGAAGGGCACTGACCAAAACTGGTGATGTTTATCATCGGCTATTAGATGGTCAGCCAGTACGTTGCAGGGCAAAGGGCCTCTTTATAATTAGTTATTTGTTTATTGAGACAACGTGCAGAATAGATCTTTCTGGCCCTTTGAGCTGCGACCCCCAGTTTAATCATGTCTTAATCACAGGTCAATTTACAATGACCAATTAACCTATCAACCGGTAGGTCTTTGGACTGTGGGAGGAAACCAGATCACCTGGAGGAAACCCACACGGTCACAGGGAGAACGAATGGATTCCTAGCGGGGTTTAAAATGCCACTAGCATGCCAGCACAGGAGGTGCTGCACATCTGGGATCATTTCCACCACACAAGCTGAACTTCCCCCAAAACCCCCTGACAGCCAAGCTGCAGGCCGGGGCGCCACATGGACGATGAGAAACTCCAGCCTTGGAGCATCTCGAGCGTTTGGTGGACAAGTAGGGCACCTTTGTAAAATTCCATCCACAGCCTCTCCGTGCTGATGCTGCTTGCTTGCCCTCTTACACAGACTCTCTTGCTTTGTTGAGCTTTATAGATTGCATCTGCGGAAAAATGTGACTAATTCTCTGCTGGTATTTGGCAGTGAGCTCGTAGCCTCAAGGGGCAAAAGTAATTGTTGACATTTGATGCTTTGTTGGTCATGTGACCTCTCCATGTCCTTCAGAAACAAATGAGAAACTGAATTGCTTGCTTCAGGTTGATAATATCACCACTTACAAACCCATTTTACATTTCAATATGGTTCGAGGGTCCCAATGTCCCAGTATTTATTCTCAACCTGCACACTCGTATTTTCTGGAATACACATCTCTCTCTTTACAGCAAGTGTTGAACTTATTTCTGTTTTTGCTCATAAGCCCCGGTTTAATTTGCTTTGTGAGTAGGGAATATTAGACTGTGGGGCATCCACAACCGGCAGTCCACCTACTCAATCACTTAAGGTTAAGTAAAAGTTCTGGTGTCAGCTTGGAATTCTCATAGCCTTCACAAGCTCAATAAACCTATGCTTTCTTATTAACGTTACAAACACGCGAGTTCTCCTTGAATTCAAACCCTTTGTTGTCCATGTGTGAAAACTACACATTTCCTAGCAATTCAAGTCTTCCCTTTTGTTGATCAGAAATATCTTTCTGTGGCAGCCAGCTACAACTCCACGTTCATTTCCAGCGATGCCCCAGTCTGTGTCCTCTTTGCTTGTAATGGAATTGTTCAGTTGCGTTCCCTAGTGCGCGCTTTCCTTGCTGAAGGATTGATTTCCATTTGTAGCTGCCCAGTTTGATGTGGCACAGGGAAACCAATAATCAGAAGGAAACCCAGTGGCTTCAGCCCCCTGCTGGGTCCTCCCTTGGCACTGAACTTGACTTGCCATCACTGGAGGAACTCAGTGTATCGAGCAGCATCTGTAGGAGGAAAGGAAGTGTTGGTGTTTCAGGTTGAAACTCTACATCAGGACTGAGAGAGGAGATTGGAGGTTTCCAGTGCAGAGAGGAGAAGGGGAGTGCCAGGAAAGGATTCTGGGGTGACTGATGGACTGAGGCGGGGCGGGAGATGATGGGTAGAGGAAAGAAGGGGATTGGAATTGGAAGACTATGGAAGCTTAATGATAGCTGGAGGCAGATAAAGAGAGAGAGAACAGAGAAAGTATATTAAAAAAAGATGGAACAAGGTGGGGCTAGGGAGTGTGAAGGACACTTTGGTTCTGGGCAGTCTGATGAGCCAATGTGCGAACTGCAGACCCTTCCATAGAAAGGGCAGGAGGTGTCTGATGGAGTGGATGGCAGTTACTCTGTGTTCTTTCAGTACTTACACAAGGCAGCACAGTACTTCCTCTGAAGTTACAGCACAATATTCTGCATTCTGTTTGCAATTCGCTACTTCAACGATGTTATGTACAGATGGCATGTAAATGAAAGCTTGGTGTATGTGACAATAGTGTTCCAATGTCAATACCAGGACCTCCGTATGTTCCCAAAGTGTGGGAGTCTGCATGCTCCCACAACTCTCTGAGACAGAGATTCCTAGGAATGAGCGTGGTTTTCAATTTGTCCACACCTTTGAACACTTTCTGCTGTCCACCCAGTAATGTCTTCCTAAACAATGCTGGGAGTGAGAAATCCGTTGCAGGAATCTGGTGTCGGGTGTGGGATCACCGTGGCCTGTGCAAAGGACCTGACTAGGTGAGATCTGGGGCAGGACGTTGTCAGAGAGAGAGAGATCCGTACTGCCTGATGCATCATGACCTTTGTGTCAGATCCGAGGGCTTGTTCTGAAAATACTTCTTCCCTCTGGTGGCTGAAGGGTTGACCGATTTCATCATCTATGTCTGTCTTCTGGCTCTGAGTTTTGCAGTGAGGCGTCTCAAGTGGGGCCTTCATAGTTGAAGGCAGTTTTGGGAGGTGAGGGGAGGTCGATAGAGCACCATTTTCTGTAGACGTTGAGTTTAAGGAATGTCTTTTCATGCCTTTGGGTGATCAAGACAACAGTGATTCATACAAACACATCATGTTTACTGCTGCTGAATGGCTGACGCTGTCTCTGGAGGTAACATAGATTGAACAGTTTCCCATTACTGTAGCCCTGTAGATTATCTCCACTCCTCAATGAAACTAGTATTTAAAATAGGAACAGGAGTAGGGCCACTCAATTCCTCAAGCCAGCTCTGCCATTCAAAATGGTTATGACTGATCTGAGTCATTCCCATCAGCCTCGTAAACATTGCGACCTTCTTCCATTATTCCCCTCAGCCGTGTAAACGTTGCGACCTTCTTCCATTATTCCCCTCAGCCGTGTAAACGTTGCGATCTTCTTCCACTATTTCCCCAGCTGTGCATTCAGACACCTGCCACTTTCCTTTACCTTCTTGCTCAGCTCTGCTTTCCAAAGGCATAACTCTCTGAGAAGAAAATGCCACCTTCAATCTATAATAGTTAGCCCCTATTTTTAAACAATGATTCCTAGTCTTTTTGGAGGTGAGACAAAAGGTTGTGGTGAGAAAGAATGAGATAAGTGTTGGGTGGTTACAGAGGCTTGCTGGATCCCAGATTCCTATTGGAATGTCATTGAAATCCTAATTTTCATTACTCCAGGAAAGTAGTCTCTAACTTTCCCAGGAAGGTTCACGGTGAGTTAAGGACAAAGGCTAAGGCAAGAGCAGGGACAGCAACTCCAACTTTTAAACATCATTTTTTGAAAGTAAAGTTTTCCAAAAGCTTCCTAGGAGAGTTATATTGTTTAAATCAGTGACCAGAGAAAGTTACTCTAAAGAGAGATTGAGGTCTCCACATACATGAAACACTGAAAGTTAATGTGCAGCTACAGTGAGGAATGATGAAAGCAAATGGGATATTTGCTCTTATTGCAAAGGGGTTGCAGTACAGGTGACCCCTGTGTTACATTTGTACAGGTAACCGAATTTTATCCTTACAGAATTCACAAATCCCAAGAAATTTCAGATACGGAATAAATTTCATTTTCATGAAATTTGTTTGTTAAAAAAAAGTAAATAAGTCAACAAAAGTTTTTCTTCAACCTACGTTTCTTGACACATGCATGGGTGATGTGGCTTGGCTTTACAGAAATTCAGGATACGGACCACTTCATTGATCCTGCGACCCCAGACACCTTCAAACTGCTAATTATGTGACCTCCAGCTCTGGCTCCACCCTGAATCTTGACCGCCAGCACCTCCAGCACAAGAATTTACGTGCTACCGCAGGACCCTCCAGTCTCCCCTTTCTCCCCACCACTGTTGTGCAACCCTGTGTCTCTCTGTCAGGTTGTCAGAGCCTCCATCTTCCTCCCACCCCACCTTCACTGAAGACCCCAAACCTCCTCTCCCCACTGGCACCCCCCTCGATCCCAGTTCCAATCCTTGCCATGTCTTCACTGTTCCCTCCCACCTTCCTCTCCCTGAGGCAGAACATTCTGTCCTCAAGAAGGGTCCCCCTCTGCTCGCACCTCAGTGAGTCCCACGACTGCTACAATGTCAAGCCCTTCTTCCATCGTCTCCGTCTCTCAGTCCAGTTCTTTGGCAAGAATTCCACATCCTGGACCGGTGTCCTCTTCCTCTTCTTGGACACTCCACTCTGGTTCTTTGCCTGCTCTGTATCTTTTCATCTTGAATTGCTGACGAGGCATCAACTGGCTCAACTTCAGCACACATCACGTCTCCTCGAACCTTACACCCTCGAATGCACTGCCCTCCACTCTCTGCACTAATCCCAACCTTACCTTCAAACCCATTGACAAAGGGGGTGCTGTTGTAGTGTGACGCACTGACCTCTACCTTGCTGAGGCCAGGCAGCTACTCTCAGACACCTCCTCGTACCTACCCCTCGAAGAGGACCCCACTCCAGGCCATCAGAAATCTGTCTCTGACACTATCACTGATCTCATCTATCCTGGAGAACTCCCATCCACTGCCACCAAACTCATAGTTCCTTTACCCCACATTTGCTCACTTCTACCTCCTACCCAAGACCCACAAACTGGACTGTCCAGATAGACCTATTGTTTCTGCCTGCACCTGGCCCACTGAACTCATGTCCACATACCTCGATTCCATTCTATCCCCCTTGGTTCAGTCCCTTCCCACCTACCTCCACTACACTCCTCATGCCCTTGGTCTTCTCGGTAACTTTCAACTCCCTGGCCATAATGACCTCATTTTCACCGCGGATGCCCAGTCCCTATACACTTCTAACCCCTATCACCTTAGGGCTCGTCACTTCTTCCTTGACAAAGAACTAACTAATTCCCCTCCTCCACCACACTCCTCCATTGGGCAGAACTGGTCCTCACCCTGAACAATTTTTCCTTCATCTCATCCCACTTTCTACAAACTTGAGGGCCCTCGTATGGGCCCCAGCTAAGCCTGCCTCTCTGGAGACAAACTGTCCACTGACATCATTTATTAATCCACTGGTTCCCATGGTTATCTTGACTTATCTCTTCCTACCCTAACTCCTCTAAAAATGCTATTCCCCTTTTTTCAGTTTCTTCACCTTCGTTAGATCTATTCCCAGGAGACAGCTTTCCATTCCAGGATATCAAAGATTTCCTCCTTCCTTAAAGAATGAGGTTTCTCTCCCTCCAATGTTGATGCTGCCCCACCCACATCTCCTCCATTTCCCTCACTACATCTTACTGCTGTATGATTGTGATAGAGTCCCTCTTGTCCTTCCCTACCATACTATCTATGACGATTCTCTGAAGCCCTCAACACTTTCTACGGACCTCAGTCTCTTGGGAGCTCCCCCCTCCTGAGTACAGATGGTACAACTCTCATTACAGAGAAGGCTCAGATCCTGCGGAGATGGGCTGAAAACTTTGAAGCCGTCCTCAACCGACCGTCATCTATTAACTGTTAAGCATGGGGGTGGATCGATCATGCTTTGGGCTTGTGTTGCAGCCAGTGGCACGGGGAACATTTACTGGTAGAGGGAAGAATGAATTCAATTAAATACCAGCAAATTCAGGAAGCAAACATCACACTGTCTGTAAAAAAGCCGAAGATGAAAAGAGGATGGCTTCTACAACAGGATAATGATCCTAAACACACCTCAAAATCCACAATGCACTACCTCAAGAGGCGCAAGCTGAAGGTTTTGCCATGGTCCTAACAGTCCCCCAACCTAAACATCATTGAAAATCTGTGGATAGACCTCAAAAGAGCAGTGCATGCAAGACAGCCCAAGAATCTCACAGAACTAGAAGCCTTTTGCAAGAAAGAATGGGCGAAAATCCCCCAAACAAGAATTGAAAGACTCTTAGCTGGCTACAGAAAGCGTTTACAAGCTGTGATACTTGCCAAAAGGGGTGTTACTAAGTACTGCCATGCAGGGTGCCCAAACTTTTGCTTCAGGCCCTTTTCCTTTTTTGTTATTTTGAAACTGCAAAAGATGTTAATAAAAAAGTAATCTTGCTTAAAATATTAAAGAAATGTGTCATCTTTAACTTTATGCCTTTTGGAAATCAGGTCATCTTTTACTCGCTTAGCTATCCACAGTAACAGAAATTTTGACCAGGGGTGCCCAAACTTTTGCATGCCACTGTATGTAGGTGCAACAAATTATCAGGAAAACCAACGAATGCAATAGTTTATTGCGAGCAGAACTGAACAGCAAAGCAGAGGGGTGTTGTTTTAGTTAAACAGAGCAGCGAGGACCCCACATCTGTATGACCCCCCATCTTGAGCACAATGTACAATATTGCTCCCTGTACTCTTAAGTACAGATATTATGTACTGATTGATGGAATAGATGGGTTGCCTGGTGAGGAAATGTTAGACAAACCAGACTTGTATTTACCAGAGCTTTCAAAGAGTGAGACGGGACATGAAAGATCCTGATTGCCTGGGCAGGGTGGATATTTCCTCTCACGGGAGAATTCCAGAATTAGGCATCAGTGTAAATATGAGACTGAAATCTGGAGACTTTTTCTCTTAGGGAATCATGAGTGTTTAGAGCCCACTTCCTCGAAGAGCAGTGGAAATAACATCTTTAGCAGAGGTGGATAGAGACTTAATAAAGAAAAAGGTGAAAGTTTGCCTGACAGCAGACAGCTCTGTGGAAGGGAGATGACGATCACGTCAGCCAGAGTTATATTGAAAGGCAGAGCAGGCTCGATGGGCTGGATAAAACCTTGGTGTAGAACCAGGCTGTTTGGCCCCTCGAGTTTGCTCTGTCATTTGATCATGGCTGATCCACTTCCCTCTCAAACTCGTTCTCCTGCTTTCACCCTGTAACCTTTCATGCCCTGACTAATCAAGAATCTAGACAACCCCCACCTGAAATACACCCAGTGACCTGGCTGTGGCAACAATTTCCACAGGTTCATATCACCCTCTGGCCAGAGAAATTCCTCCACATCTCCCTTCTAAATGGATGTTCCTCTATTCCGAGGTTGTGCCTCCTGGTCCTAGATTCACCCACCAAAGGAAACATCCACTCTATCGAGGTCTTCCAAAATTTGGTAGGTTTCAATGAGATCCCCTCTCATTCTCCTAAATTCTAGCGAGTTCTGGCCATAGACATCAAACACTCCTTGAATGATAAGCCTCTTGTTCCCCCAAATCATTTTTGTGAACCTTCTCCAGGTCCCTTTCTGAGATAAGGAGCCTAAAATGGCTCCCAATACTCCAAGTGAGGCCTGAATGAAATCTGAGCTGTATGCTCATATATCATTTCTGCAATAATGCTGTGGGATTAGAGCCTAAGGCTTTGAAAGTACAGACTGACTGAATGAAGAGACCCGTTATGTTGAGGCAGAACTGGGACTGAGTGGGTGTGGGGGAAACGGGAAGCCACACAAGGAGATGGCCAGATTGGCCGCTGTCTGGGACTGAGATGATGAAATCCATTCCATGGCTGAGATTGGAGAGTAGCACGACAATGTGAAATGGTAAGATCGGGGGTTATTGTGAGTATGAATTAGGAGGGTTATACAGAGGGAGGGGTAAAGGAGGCAATGATGTCAGACTGTAGAAAAGAATAAGCTGAGAGAAAGGGTGAAGTCACTGTGGATGCAGAATTCTCCGAGTAGAGGCCAGCAGTGAAAACCCGTAAGAAATTGCTTAAGTGGGGTGGAGAATGAGGATTTTAAATGGGAGGGAACTAAGGGGACGAGGTAGAGAAGAAGGAGAAGGTGCTGAAGGAAGCAGAGCTGAATGTGATTTGGTGAGGAGCATGACTACATCTGGCTGGGGGCAGTAAGAGGGACCACAGGTTATCCAGTTTTTACACTTGATTTTTTAAACACATTCTCCAAAAATGCATTCATCCCCATCTGGGTTGTATCATGGAACAAGTCATTAGTAATTTGTAGCAATTGCAGATGATCACTGCCTCACCAAAAACTGCTGTTTTACTCCTCTGGGAATGTGTAAGTCCTGTGTCAAATTCTGAGCTAATAGCTAACAAGGCAGCATTTACACCCTTTTCTGTTTAGCATCTGCTTGGCTCAGCTAGCAGTTATCTCACCCCTACAGCAGAAAATGTTGAGTTGAAGCCAATTCCAAGCATGTGCTCAAGACTTATTTCTCAATGCAATGCCTGTTGGTTAGGACAGTCAGCCATGGTCCCTCACAGTGGGAGAGTGGATGGTGATGAAAATCACTACCTGGTGTTTTGCTGGTGGTACTGTACACCATCGTTTCCCAAACAGCACAGCCATTCACCTCCACCCTGTTGGTGAAACCCTGCCTTGTACAAACTGGCCTCTGCATTGGGTGATCCAGATTACATTTCAAAGAATCGCAATCAGGTTTATTATTACTGACTTAAATGACATGAAATTAGTTGTATTGTGGCAACAGTACAGTGGAAAGACAAAACATTATATAAATTACAAATTAGATTTTAAAATAGTGCAAGAGAGAATGACAAAGAAGTTTTCACAAACCATTCAGAAATCTGATGACAGAGGGGAAGGATCACTGAGTTTTCGTCTTCAGGCTCCTGTACCTCCTCCCTTACGGTAGTAATGAGATGTGAAATTCTTTCAGATGTCCTGGGGATGCAAATAAACACAACTTCTCTCTTTGCCATTACACATTAACAATTTGTTGAATTATTACCTTATAATTGCAACTGTGGCCAAAGTATGTTTTAAAACTCAGCTCAGGCACAAAAAAATATTAGTAAAGATCGTAGACCTACTGGGCTGACAGATATATGGAAGGCTAAGCTTATTCCAGTAGGATTGGGTGAGAACATGAATTTTAGAGCAAGACCAAGATCTCCCAGCATCCAAACCATCTCTCGATTGTCTGGATCATCACCAGCAATGGAGAGACGGCATATTTTTTGCAACTGCTCCCCCCGTCTTCTAGCATGGACTTCAAGGGTTTACTTGGAGATTTTTGCTGGGTGCTGGAAGTCCATCTTTCAGGCCAGGCTGAAAGATGGTGAGAGTCACCCACTGAACGACCAGGTATGCCTGTAACACAGACAAAATACTGGAGAAACTCACCAGGCCAGGCAGCACGTCTCCAAAAGAGAAAGAAAAAAAGGGGGGGAGCACCAGGGGGAGGCGATGGGTGGGCAAGGAGATAACATGAGAGAGGGAAGGGGGATGGAAAATGGTGAAGGGAGGGGCGGATGGAGGCATTACTGGAAGTTTCCGAAATCGATGTTTATGCATCAGGTTGGAGGCTGCCCAGACGGAATATTAGGTGTTGTTCCTCCAACCTAAGTGTGGCTTTATCCTAATAGTGGAGGAGGCCATGGATAGACATATCAGAATGGGAATGGGAAGTGGAATTAAAATGAGTGGCCACCTGGAGATCCCCCCCCCCCCACCACTTTCTTCTGTGGTCTTCTGTCCCTTTCACAAGTCAACTTCCCAGCTCTTTGCTTCATCCCTCCCCCTCCACGTTTCACCTATCACCTTGTGTTTTTCTCTCTCCCCTCCCTTCACCTTTCAAATCTACTCCTCAGCCTTTTTTTCTCCAGTCCTGCCGAAGAGTCTCCGCCCAAAACGTCGACTGTACTCTTTTCCATAGATGCTGCCTGGCCTGCTGAGTTCCTCCAGCGTTTTGTGTGTGTTGCTCAGATTTCCAGCATCTGCAGATTTTCTCTTGTTTAAGATATGCCCTGTGACTGGTTGAAATAAAAATCTTAAAAAAGAATCCTTTTAAAATTGATGTTTCCTTCCTTGGGCTCTTTGTAAATTTGTGTGCTACCTTTGGACCAATGCGGTCCCCTCCTGACCTGCTAGTTGCAGGGTGGGCGTCCATGATTTGTGGCAGCAATTGGTGTTGCTAATTGCATTTCCCATTGGAAGGATGGAATGATCTTATGTGTACACCGATATTGTATTCACATACATTTCCTACAATTCTAGGTAATCGGTTTATTATTGTTACATCTACCAAGGTACAGTGAAAGCTTCACTTTGTTCTGCATGCCATCCGTACACTTCATTTCATCACATCATTACATTGAGATAGTACAAGGGAAAACAACAACAGAATGCAGAGTAAAGTGTCACAGTTTCAGAGAAAGAGTCGTGCAGGCAGACAGTAAGGTGCACAGCCATAAGGAGGTGGACTGTGAGGCCAAGAAGTCCGTTCAGGGGTCTTAGAACAGCGGTGTAGCATATGTCCTATGTGATTTGAAGCTTCTGTACCTTCTGCCCGATGGGAGAGGGGAGAGAAGAGAATGTCTGGGGAGGGTGGGAGTGGTCCTTGATTATGTTGGCTGCTTTATCGAGGCAGTGATAAGTGCAGTCAAAACATTTTTTTGTTAAGGTAACAGATTTATCTATTTATCCATTTTATAGAATTTGGCTACTGCAGGCAAGGCCAGCATTTAATTGCCCCTCCCTAATCAGCCATAAGAACTGGGCTGCAGTCCAGCTGGTGAGGTTGTGTTGTTGGGCAGGGAGTTCTGGGGCAAGGACAGAACATTATTTTATTTTCAAAAGGTGAGGGCGGCTCAGGGGGCTTGGGTATCCTGCAGGAAAGCCTGTTCCCATGCAAGTAACACAGTTGATTACAGGGCAGAAACACCATTTTGCCCAGCAGGTCTCAGCTGATATTTCATGCCCTGCCTATCGCTCGTCCCACTCTACCCCAACTCAGCCAGTTAGTGTGTCCCTCTATTCCTCGCCCACCCATAATGCCTAAATTACCTTTTAATTATGATTACCAACTCTGTGTCTTATTGGATTTAACTGTATTACATTGCACAGTGGAACCTTATTAATGAACAATGTTTATAAGACTACAGTGGAACCATTTTAATGAACAATGATTATATGGCCATAAGACATAGGAGAAGAATTAGGCCATTCAGCCCATCGAGTCTGTTCAGCCATTTCACCATGGCTGATCCATTTCCCGCTTAACTCCATTCTTCTGCTCTCTCCTCATAACCTTTCACATCCTGACTCATCAAGAACCTATCAATCTCCCCCTTAAATGCACACAATGACTTGGCCTCCACAGCCACCTCTGGCAATGAATTCCACAGATTCCCCACCCTCTGGCTAAAGAAATTCCTCCTCATCTCCATTTTGAGGCTGTGCCCTCTGGTCCTTTACTCCCCGACCAAAGGAAGCATCCTCTTCACATCCGCTCTATCCAGGCCTTGCAACACTTAACAGGTTTCAATGAGATTCTCCCTCATTCTCCTAAGTTCCAGTGGGTACAGTCCCAGAGCCTTCAATTGCTGTTCATGTGATAACCCTTCCATTCTCACAATCATTTTCATTACCCTCTCCAATGTCAGCACATCCGTTCTTAAATAAAGGGCCCAAATTTGCTCACAACACTCCAAGTGAGGCCTCACTAGGACCTTGTACAACCTCAGCATTACATCCTTGCTTTTATAGTCTAGTCCTCTTGAAATGAATGCTCACACTGCACTGACGTTCCTCACCACCGATTCAACCTGCAAATCGACCTTTAGGGGAATCCTGAACAAAGACTTCCAAGTCCCTTTACATCTTGGATTTTTGAATTTTCTCCAATTAAAAAAAATCTATGCTTTTATTCCTACCAAAATGCATGACCATACACTTCCCTACACCGTATTCCATCTGCCACCTCTTTGCCCTTTCTTCCAATCTGTCTAAGTCCTTCTGCAGACTCCCTGCTTCCTTAACACTATCTGCCCCTCCACCTACCTTCATATCGTCTGTAAACTTGGCCACAAAGCCATCAATTCCATCATCCAAATCATTGACATATAATATGAAAGGAATCAGTCCCAACACAGACCCCTGGAGAACACCACTAGTCACCAGCAACCAACCAGAAAAAGATCCCTTTATTCCCACTCTTTGCCTTCTGCCAATCAGCCACTGCTGTTTCCATGCTAGAATATTTACTGTGATACCATGGGCTCTAACCTTGTTAAGTAGCCTCATGTGCACCACCTTGTCAAAGGCCTTCTGAAAATCCAAGTACACAACGTCCATTGATTCACCTTTGTCTATCTTGTTTGTTATTTCTTCAAAGAATCCCTCCCTCCTTGGAGAGTGGAGTGATATTTCCAATTTTCCAGTCCTCTGGAACCATTCCAGAATCTAGTGAAATATCATTAATAATGCCTCCACAATCTTTTCAGCTATCTCTTTCAGAACTCTGTGCTGTAGTCCATCAGGTCCAAGTGACATCTACCTTCAGACCTTTCAGTTTCCCAACAGCCTTCTCCCTAGTAATAGCAACCACACTCACTTCTGCCCCTGACACTCTTCAACTTCCAGCGTACTGCTAGTGTCCTCCACAGGGAAGACTGATGCAAAATGCTTATTCAGTTCGTCCTTTAGTTCCTTGTCCCCAGTAACTATCTCTCCAGCGTCATTTTCCAGCGGTCCAATATCTACTCTCACTTCCCTTTTACTCTTTATATATTGGAAACAACTTTTGGTATCATTTTTGATAATATTGGCTAGTACCTTCATATTTCATCTTCCCCCTTATGGTTTTTTAGTTGCCTTCTGTTGGTTTTTAAAAATTTCTCAATCCTCTAACTTCCCACTAACGTTTGCTCTATTATATGCCTTCTCGTTGGCTTTGACTTCTCTTGTCAGCCACGGTTGCATCTTCCTGCCTTTAGAATACTCCCTCTTCTTTGGATTGTATCATCCTTCGCCTTCCAAATTGTTCCCAGAAACTCCAACCATTGCTGCTCTGCCATCATCCCTGCTAGTGTCCTCTTCCAATCAACTTTGGCCAGCTCTTCCTTCATGCCTCTGTGATTTCCTTTATTCCACTGCAATACTGATACATCTGATTTTACCTTTTCCCTCCCAAACTGCAGGGTAAATTCTATAATATTGTGAACACTGTTTCCTAAGGGTTCCTTTACCTTAAGCTCCCTAATCATATCTGGTTCATTACACAACACCCAGTCCAGAATTGCTGATCTCCTGGTGGGTCCAACCACAAGCTACTCCAAAAAGCCATCTCAGAGGCATTCCACAAATTCTCTCTTTTGGGATCCAGCATCAACTTGATTTTCCCAATTTATCTGCATATTGTAATGACTACTGTAACATTGCCTTTTTGACATGCTTTTTCTATTTCCTGCTGTAATTTGTAGATACATCCCGGCTACTGTTTGGAGATCTGTAAGTAACTCCCATCAGAGTCTTCTTACCCCTTCAGTTTCTTAACTCTACCCACAAGGATTCTACATCCTTTGATCCTATGGCACCTCTTTCTAAAGATTTGATTTAATATTTTTTTTACCAGCAGAGCGAACCAATCATTGAAAGCTGATCACCCAGTGAACCCACAACCCAGTCTTTGAATTAGCGCCAGGTAAGGCCTGGTTTGCACGACTTAGATCCACTGTCACTGCTAATCTGGAAAATGACAGGAGAGCTCGGTGACTGGTTTGTGCCGTGACTATGACTGTGTCTCATGATGGTAATTGAGACTGACTTCAACATTCAAACATAGATCAGATCAATAAACTCCTCTTGGGCTTCAGGCTGGGTAAAGGTATCGATTATAGCTGACGTATTAATGGCAAACTCTGCCACCTTCTTACCGAAGCATTGGTTATAATGGATACTGGTACCCGGCTGGAAGACCGAGAAGTGCTTATTTATGGGACAGCACTAGGTCCTTTTCCATAGATCAGATCACTTTGAGCTGAGTGTGGGAAAATGCCACTGCTCTTGAACCCCATCACTTCATCTTAGGGAAGGAGGAGAGTTATCTTGCACCTCTTCAACTTCCTATTCGGTGAAATCCATGGCCTCGTTGTTCACAACCCCCCCAATGCACTTTGAGAAATTTATTTCCTCCTTCAGTTGCTGAGGCCTCCGGGAGATTTTGTTGAATTACAGGAAACTCCCTGACAATCTAAGGGGCTGGCAATTCCACAGAATTACAGCTCAAATGTTCCATGCAGTACCAAATTCCACTTATCGCTTATGAATAAAGAAGCGTTTCCCAATGGATTTATTACCTCAAACTTGTGAACCTGTGTTATGCACTCCCATGAGCGGAGAAACCTGGATTCATATCACATCTGCCTGCATATCCTGGACAGCAGCTTATTGCTTCCAGCTGGTAGGAGCAAGAAGGGGACGGGATGTAGAGGAAGTCATCCCTATGTTGTTGATTCAGCTCTGGCTTGAAACATCCAGTGTTCTTGTTAGTACAATTTTCAACTGGCTGCAGGAAAAATCACATGTTAGTACAAAGATATCTGCGGGCAGCCGGATAGCGTAAAAACTAAGAGTACGAGACCCTTGATGATAGAAAGAGAGAGCAAAAGCTATTAAGTTAGATTTAAACCAGATAAATAACTGGAGTCTTGTATCTAAATATGGGCACTCGCGTTAGGAGGGGCTGAGTTTTGGGCAGTTACAGAGAGTTTCAAGGATCAGGGATTATAACTGCTTGGGCAGCACAGAGAAGCAGAAATTGTTCTCTTTACAGGATAGGTGGCTAAATGGGGACTTGACAGGGGGTTTCAAAACCAAGAAGGAGTTAAATGGGGCAAATAAAAAATAAAAGGGAGAGCTGACAAAAGACAACAACACAGATTGTAGTCAGATTGCAGAAAATATAAAGATGCATAGAGGAAACATTAGTGCATTTTGGTCAATGTGCAGAAAAAAAGGGTCACTGGACTCACTGTACGGAAGGCTAAAGTAAATCAGTTAACATTTCAGCTGGTTCACATGGTTCCGTTTATTATCAGAGAATGTATACAGTATACAACCTGAAATACTTCGTCTTCACAGACAGCCACAAAAAACAGAACCCCTAAAGAATAAACAACATAGAAACGTTACAGCCCCAAAGCCCCCTCTCCCCCGCTGCATAAGCAGCAAAAGCTTCAACCTCCCCCCCCACCCCCACCCACCCCGACACATTTCAGCAGTGCCCACCACCCACCAAGCAATAGCAGAACACCCAAAGAGAGACCATGATCTGCAGTCAACAAAACCCAATTGTTCAACATGCCACAGGCTCTCTCTCACTAACAAGGGACACAGAGGGATGTCACCCATTTCACAGCGAAAGGACAGACAAGCAATCACTATTATGATGTTACAGTCTGTCGCATCCCTCTTATTCCGAGATTCTCCGACTCGAGAATCCATAAGGCCATTAGACATAGGAGCAGAATTAGGTCATCTGGCCCATCGAGTCTGCTCCACCATTTCAACATGGCTGATCCAATTTTCCTCTCAGCCCCAATCTCCTGCCTTCTCCCCATACCCCTTCAATCCCTGCCCAATCAAGAATCTATCAACCTCAGCCTTAAATATACATAAATACTTGGGCTCCACAGCTGCCTGTGGCAAAGAATTCAACAGATTCACCACTCTCTAGCTAAAGAAATTCCTCCTCATCTCTTTTCTAAAGTGACTCCCCTCTATCTTTAGGCTGTGTCCTCTGGTCTTAGACTCTCCCCACAGAGGAAACATCCTCCTCTCATCCACTCTATCAGGGCTTTTCACAATTCAAAAAGTTTCAATGAGGTCACTCTACATTCTTCAGAATTCCAGTGAATACAGACCCAGAGCCATCAGATGCTCTTCATATCACAAGCCATTCCATCCTGGAATCATTTTGTGAACCTCCTTTGAACCCTCTCCAGTTTCAGCACATCCTTTCTAAGATAAGGGGCCCAAAACTGCTCACAGTACTCCAAGCAAGGACCCACCAGTGATTTATAAAGCCTCAAAGTTACATCCTTGCTTTTGTATTCTAGTCCTCTTGAAATGAATTCTAACATTGCAATTGCCTTCCTCACTAAAGACTCAACCTGCAAATTAACCTTTAGGGAATCCTGCACAAGGACTCCCAAGTCCCTTTACACCTTAGTTTTTTTCTTGTTTTCTCTCCACTTAGAAAATAATCTATCCTTTTATTTCTTCAACCAAAGTGCATGACCATACACTTCCCGACACTGTATTCCATCTGCTACTTCTTTGCCCATTCCCATAATCTGTCTAAGTCCTTCTGTAGCCTCTCTACTTCCTCAAAACTCCCTACCCCTCCACCTATATTGTCTGCAAACTTTGCAACAAAGCTATCAATTCCATTATCCAAATCACTGACATATAAGTAAAAAGAATTGGTCCCAGCACAGACCCCTGTGGAAGACCACTAGTCACTGGCAACCAACTAGAAAAGGCTCCCTTTATTCCCACTCTTTGCCTCCTGCCAATCAGCCACTGTCATATCCCTGCAAGAATCTTTCTTGCAATACCATGGGCTTGTAGCTTGTTAAGCAGCCTTATGTGTGGCATATTATGAAAGGCTTCAGAAAATCTAAGTACATGTCATCAACTGCTTCCCATTTGTCTATCCTGCTTGTTATTTCTTCAAAGAATTCCAATAAAATGCCTAAGTTACAGCTTCCCAGTAGTCCAGGGGATCTGGATTTTCCAGACATCAAAAAATATCAATTAAGTTCCTTTTTATGTTGTGTGGTTGACTGGGTTTGCAGGGACCCCTCCTCAGTTTGGCTAGACATTGAAGCTTCACAAGCAAAATGCCCTCTTATTAATTTGCTTTTCCTCAATAAGATGAAACTAATTAAGGAATATTGTCACAATCCAATAACAATTAATACAGTCAGGGCTTGGAGGGTGGTGCAACAAACTGAGGGCAACGCAGCGAAAATATCACCCTTCACTCCAATAACCGGCAGTCCAGATTTTCAGCCTGGCATAATGGATTCTGGATTTGAACTTTGGATTTCTAAGGGTATTTTCCATCGAGGAGATTTGTTTGATGAAGGAACAATGATATCTTTTAGTCAAATAGTACATAAATTTAACATACCCCACAAGAATCTTTTTTGTTTCTTTCACATAAGAGATTATATACAGAAAAAAAAAATCATTGTTAACTGATTTCTATAGTTCTGACATAGAAAAGAGGGTGTTTTGTTCTAAGGGTGAAGTCTCCATCAGTACTTTTTACAGCATCCTGAGGGAATGAATGTTCTTGTGGAGAGGCTGAGCAGCTGGGAAGGGTCTGGGAGGAAGAGCTGGGAGTAGAAATTACAGCTGAAACATGGGAAGACATCTGTGATAATGCAAAGAAAATTTCAGTTTGTAATAGAACTAAAGCATTGCAACTCAAAATTCTGCACAGAGCCCATCTGACTCCAGATCGTCTCTCAAAATTTAAGACGGGGTTTCTCCAATCTGTTCTAAATGCAAGGTAAATACTGGAACTTTCACCCACTGTTTTTGGACTTGTCCCAAGCTTCAGGCATATTGGAGTGATATTTTGGGTGAAATGGAAAAGATTCTGAAGACGGAGCTTGAACTGGACCCAGTGTCTTTTCTCTTGGGGTTATCCAGCAGTCGTATTATTAATGCACATCAGAAAAAACTTCTTAACAAACTGACTTTTTGTGCGAGGAAGAACATTTTACTCTGTTGGATATCTGATAAGGCCCTGGACTTTTTGGTTGGCATAAAGTAATCATGGAATACATTTCTTTGGACTTTTTGACGTGTACGGTACACTCAAAAACGAATAGTTTTCATAAAACATGCCAACCTTTTCTGCAGTATATAGATGTAAACCTGTCTGCTGTACTAATAAGGGCTTTTGTATAGGATGTTGGGATGATGTCTGTATTTTGATGGAAGTGTAGCTGATATCTGTGAGGGGAAGAAATGTTAATGTACCTGGAAATTAAAAGTTTTGTTATGCTGAGAAAAAAAAATTCCAATAGATTTATCAGGCAAGATTTTCCCTTAAGGAAACCATGCTGACTATGGCCTATTTTATCATGTGTTTCAAGGTACCTTGAAGCCTTATCCTTAATAATCAACTCCAACATCTTCCCAATCACTGAGATCAGACTAACTGGCCTATAGTTTCCCCTCTTATGCTTCTTTTCCTTCTTGAAGAGTGGTGTAACAGTTGCAATTTTCCAGTCTTCTGGAACCATTCCAGAATCTTGTGATTCTTGAAAAATCATTATTAATGCCTCCACGATCTTTTCAGCCACCTCTGGTCCAGGTGTCTTATCTACCTTCAGACCTTCCAGTTTCCCAAAAACCTTCTCTCTAGTTATGGTAACTTCACACATTTCATGACTCCTGACACCTGGAACTTCCACCTTACTGCTAGTGTCTTCCACAGTGAAGATTGGTGCAAAATACTCATTCAGTCCATTCACTTTTTCCTTGTCCCCTATTACTACCTCTCCAGCATCATTTTCCAGCTGTCCAATATCCACTCTCACATCCTTTTACACTTTATGTATCTGAAGAAATGTTTGGTATCCTCTTTAATATCATTGGCTGGCTTACTTTCATATTCCATCTTTACCTTCTTAACAACTTTTTTAGTTGCCTTCTGTTGGTTTTCAAAAGCTTCCCAATCCTCTGACTTCCCAATAATTTTTGCTTTATTATATGCCCTCTCTTTGGCTTTTATGTTGGCTTTGACTTCTCTTGTTAGTCACAGTTGTGTCATCTTGCCTTCAGAGTACTTCTTTGGAATGTATATATCTTGTGCTTCCGAAATCCATCCAGAAATTCCAACCATCGCTGCTCTGCTGTCACCCCTGCCAGTGTTCTTTTCCAATCAAATCTGGCCAACTCCTCTCTCATAACTTGTAATTCTCTTTACTCCACTGTAAGACTGATATATCTGGCTTCGACTTCTCCTTCTCAAATTTCAGGGTGAATTCAATCATGATTACTTGCTCTAAGCGTTCTTTTACCTTACGCTCTCTAATCAATTCTGCTTCATTGTATGATATCCAATCCAGAATAATCAATCCTTTCATGGGTTCAACCACGAACTGCTCTAAAACGTCATCTCATAGACATTATAGAAATTCCCCCTCTTGGATTCCTGTACCAACCTGATTTTCCCTATCTACCTGCATATTAAAATCCCCCATGGCTATCATATCATTTCCCTTCTGGCATTCATTTTCTACCTCCCATTGTAATTTGTAGACCATATCCTTACAATTGTTTGGGGGTTTTTATACCACTCACATCATGGTCCTTTTACCCTTGCAGCTCCTTACCTCTATCCACAATGATTCTACGTCTTCTGATCCTATGTCACCTCTTTCTAATCATTTGATTTCTTTTATTACCAACAGAGCAACACCACCCCCTCTGCCTTCCTGCCTGTCCTTTCAATACAATGTGTAACCTTGGACATTAAGCTCCCAGCTGTAATCTTCTTTTAGCCATGATTCAGTGATGCCCACAACATCATACATGCCAATCAGTAACTGTGCCACAGTTAATTTACTTTATTCCATCTACTGCACACATTCAAGTATAACACCTCAGTCCTATATTCACCCTTTTTCATTTTGTCCGCCTTTTATGTTGCAACTCATCCTGTTGTCTGCAATTTTGCCCCACCAACAGCCTCTCTTCACTACACATTGCCTCTGTCTGAAAACCAGGCACCTTATCTTCAGCAATATCATCCGCCCTTACTAGGATTTATTGAAATATACATAACTCAGGACAATAGTTGCACCATACTCAACCTTTTGGTTCCGAACTTTGTTTGAGGTCTTACCAGTGTCTGCCTCCACAACCTCTCCACCCTGGCTACCATTGGCAGCAAACTCTTCCTACCATTGAGAGAGAGAGAGAGAGGGTGCGATCGCTCAGCTATAGAGACCTCCATCTGCACATCTGCCATAGTAAAAGCCTGATGTTTCTTCTACCGTGATGCCTCAGTCGGTAACACCAGCAGGGCATCGGTTATCCTGAGGGCTATGCAGGGCGGCACCCCAGAGGCACAATCTCCCATGCCGTGCCTGGAGAATCCCGGGAAATGGCCGAGAGCGGGAACTCATCTGCCATGTCTGAGTGCCATTGCAGATCAGGACCTCGATAGAACCCCAACCACCTTGAAAAGGAAAAAGAAGGGACATTAAAGAGAGGAATATAAGCTGTTTCCACAGACGAGCTCAAAG
The DNA here is from genome assembly GCF_030028105.1 of Mobula birostris. Classification (NCBI taxonomy): domain Eukaryota; kingdom Metazoa; phylum Chordata; class Chondrichthyes; order Myliobatiformes; family Myliobatidae; genus Mobula; species Mobula birostris. The sequence goes on from NC_092375.1 coordinate 87,894,657, forward strand.
AGGAAGGCATTTGGTGCATTTCCCTTTGCTTAAAGCTTCAGAAGTAAACAAAAAAATGCAGCTGCAGGAAATCAGAACCAAAACCAGAAATATGTAGCAGATGGTCTCTGTGGAGAAATGAAATGTAGTTCCTTCCTCACAGATGCTGCCTGATCTATTCAGTATTTCCAGCATTTCTTGGTTTTTGAACATTTGTATCCTGATGTAAGGTCAGCTAAGCTGATTCTCTCCCCATAGATACTGTCTGATTGACCAGGTATTTCAAGCACAATCTGAACATATTCTCCTGCTGGGTTGTAAAAGGTTTTAATTACAAAGCTGAGGAATAGTGTTTTTCTTCAATTGACAGCTGCAGTTCTGTAAACAACTGCTGCAGCATCAGAGAAATTGCAGTTAGTTTCATGCAGCTGGGCAGGTAGCAAAAGGTATCTCTGTGTAGTAGTGGATTATCTAGAGTAACTAGCACAATCAGCTGTTTTTATATGTAGTTTCTCGAATCTGTCTGGGTCATCCATTAGGTAGTCTGTGATGAGTCAGAATTGATTCATGTTTAAGACAGGGAAGTTCAATGGCAAGTAGTGTGTTTCACCATGACCGCTATTTCTACATTGATGCTTAATTATGTCAGTTTACAGAATCCAGAAGTTGTTCCTTGCACAAAGATCCTATTGATTCAATCCACTTAACCCTTCACTCCTCAGTCTGATTTTACTCAAGAGAGGGAAGTATCGAATACAAACACTGACTTCCAAAATATTACAACACGTTACTTCTTCAGCAGTTTGAATGGGGCACGACTGTGTGAGTGCGTGGAGGTCGGCCAGTGAGAACAGCGGGAAGAGTTTAAAAGTGAGCAGAGTTTAAAAGGTGATGGTTATTTCTTCAGCAGTTTGAATGGGGCACGACTGCACAAGCGCGTGGAGGTTGGCCAGTGAGAACAGCGGGAAGAGTTTAAAAAGAAGACAGATTTACAGAGCGGGCGATGGAGTAGTGGGAGACAGAGTAGGAAGGCTTTGACTCAACAGGGCTTCGGCGATAAAGGGTCAAGGCGAGGTGGGTTATCTGTGTAGAATACAGACAAAGTATGTGTGTGAGGCTGGTGCTCTGTGCTTGGTGTCAGACATGGGAGGTCCTGGAGACTCCTAGCCTCCCGGACGACCACATCTGCACCAGGTGCGTCAAGCTGCAGCTACTTAGAGCTGGCATTAGGGAACTGGAGCTGCTGCTCGATGACCTTCGTCTGGTCAGGGAAAGTGAGGGGGTGATAGGCAGGTAGTCACCCTGGGACCCCAGGAGACTGAGAAGTGGGTAATATTCAAGAGAGGGAAAGGCAAGAAGCAGGTGCTAGAGAGTACCCCAGTGGCTGTCCCCCTTAACAATAAGTACTCCTGTTTGAGTACCGTTGGGGAAGACGGTCTATCTGGGGGAAGTAACAGCAGCCGTACCTCTGGCACAGAGTCTGGCCCTGTGGCTCTGAAGAGTAGGGAATGGAAGAGGATGGTAGCAGTGATAGGGGGCTCTATAGTTAGGGGGTCAGACAGGCGATTCTGTGGATACAGGAAAAAAACGCGGATGGTAGTTTGCCTCCCAGGTGCCAGGGTCCGGGATGTTTCCGATCACGTCCACAATATCTTGAAGTGGGAAGGAGAACAACCAAAGGTTGTAGTACATATTGGTACCAACGACATAGGTAAGAAAAGGGAGGAAGTCCTGAAAACAGATTACAGGGAGTTAGGAAAGAAGTTGAGAAGTAGGACCTCAAAGGTAGTAATCTCGGGATTACTGCCAGTGCCACGTGACATCAAGTATAGGAATAGAATGAAGTGGAGAATAAATATGTGGCTGAGGGATTGGAGCAGGGGGCAGGGATTCAGATTTCTGGATCATTGGGACCTGTACAAAAAGGACAGGTTGCACTTGAAATCCAGAGGGACCAATATCCTGGCGGGGAGGTTTGCTAAGGCTACTGGGGAGAGTTTCAACTAGAATTGCTGGGGGGATGGGAACCGAACTGAAGTGACGGAGGAAGGGGCGGTTGGCTCACAAATAGAGAAAGTTTGGAGACAGTGTGAAAGGGAGGATAGGCAGGTGATAAAGAAGGGACACACTCAGACCGATGATTTGAGATGTGTCTATTTTAATGCAAGGAGTATTATGAATAAAGTGGATGAGCTTAGAGCATGGATCAGTACTTGGAGCTATGATGTTATGGCCATTACAGAGACTTGGATGGTGCAGAGGCAGGAATGGTTACTTCAAGTGCCAGGCTTTAGATGTTTCAGAAAGGACAGGGAGGGAGGCAAAAGAGGTGGGGGCGTGGCACTGTTGATCAGAGATAGTGCCATGGCTGCAGAAAAGGAGGAAATCATCGAGGGGTTGTCTACGGAGTCTCCGTGGGTAGAAGTTAGGAATAGGAAGGGGTCAATAACTCTACTGGTTGTTTTTTTATAGACCACCCAATAGTAGCAGGGACATAGAGGAGCAGATAGGGAGACAGATTCTGGAAAGGAGTAATAATAACAGGGTTGTTTTGGTGGGAGATTTTAATTTCCAAATATTGATTGACATCTCCCTAGAGTGAGAGGTTTAGATGGGGTAGAGTTTGTTAGGTGTGTTCAGGAAGGTTTCTTGACACAATATGTAGATAAGCCTAGAACAGAAGAGGCTGTACTTGATCTGGTATTGGGAAATGAACCTGGTCAGGGGTCAGGTCTCTCAGCGGGAGAGCATTTTGGAGATAGTGATCATAATTCTATCTCCTTTACCATAGCATTGGAGAGGGATAGGAACAGACAAGTTAGGAAAGCGTTTAATTGGAATAAGGGGAAATATAGGACTATCAGTCAGGAACTTGGAAGCATAAATTGGAAACAGACGTTCTTAGGGAAACGTACTGAAGAAATGTGGCAAATGTTCAGGGGATATTTGCGTGGTGTTCTGAGTAGGTACGTTCCAATGAGACAGGGAGAGGGTGGTTGGGTACAGGAGCCATGGTGTACAAAGGCTGTTGTAAATCTAGTCAAGAAGGAAAGAAGAGCTTACGAAAGGTTCAAAAAACTAGGTAATGATAGAGATCTAGAAGATTATAAGGCTAGCAGGAAGGAGGTTAAGAATGAAATTAGGAGACCCAGAAGGGGCCATGAGAAGGCCTTGGCGAGCAGGAATAAGGAAAACCCCAGGGCATTCTACAAGTATGTTAAGAGCAAGAGGACAAGACGTGAGAGAATAGGACCAATCAAGTGTGACAGTGGAAAACTGTGTACGGAACCGGAGGAAATAGCAGAAGTACTTAATGAATACTTTGCTTCAGCATTCACTATGGAAAAGAATCTTGGCGAATGTAAGGATGACTTACAGCGGACTGAAAAGCTTGAGCATGTAGATATTAAGGAAGAGGATGTGCAGGAGCTTTTGGAAAGCATCAAGTTGGATAAGTCACTGGGACCCGATGGGATGTACCCCAGGCTACTGTGGAAAGTGAGGGAGGAGATTGCTGAGCCTCTGGCGATGATCTTTGTATCATCAGTGAGGATGGGAGAGGTTCCGGAGAATTGGAGGGTTGTGAATGTTATTCCGTTATTCAAGAAAGAGAGTAAAGATAGCTCAGCAAATTATAGGCCAGTGAGTCTTACTTCAGTGGTTGGTAAGTTGATGGAGAAAATCCTGAGAGGCAGGATTTATGAACATTTGGAGAGGCATAATACGATTAGGAATAGTCAGCATGGCTTTGTGAAAGGCAGGTCGTGCCATACGAGCCTGATTGAATTTTTTGAGGATGTGACTAAACACATTGATGAAGGTAGAGCAGTAGATGTAGTGTATATGGATTTCAGCAAGGCATTTGATAAGGTACCCCATGCAAGGCTTATTGAGAAAGTAAGGCAGCATGGGATCCAAGGGGACATTGCTTTGTGGATTCAGAACTGGCTTGCCCACAGAAGGCAAAGAGTGGTTGTAGATGGGTCATATTCTGCATGGAGGTCAGTGACCAGTGGTGTGCCTCAGGGATCTGTTCTGGGATCCCTACTCTTTGTGATTTTTATAAATGACCTGGATGAGGAAGTGGAGGGATGGGTTAGTGAATTTCCTGATGACACAAAGTTTGGGGGTGTTGTGGATAGTGTGGAGGGCTATCAGAGTTTACAATGGGACATTGATAGGATGCAAAACTGGGCTGAGAAGTGGTAGATGGAGTTCAACCCAGATCAGTGTGAGGTGGTTCATTTTGGTAGGTCAGATGTGATGGCAGAATATAGCATTAATGGTAAAACACTTGGCGGTGTGGAGGATCAGAGGGATCTTGGGGTCTGAGTCCATAGGACACTCAAAGCTGCTGTGCAGGTTGACTCTGTGGTTAAGAAAGCATACAGTGCATTGCCCTTCATCAATTGTGGGATTGGGTTTTGGAGCCGAAAGGTAATGTTGCAGCTATATAGGACCCTGGTCAGACCCCACTTGGAGTACTGTGCTCAATTCTGGTCGCCTCACTACAGGAAGAATGTGGAAACCATAGAAAGGGTGCAGAGGAGATTTACAAGGATGTTGCCGTATTGGGGATCATGCCTTATGAGAAAAGGTTGAGTGAACTCAGCCTTTTCTCCTTGGAGCAACGGAGGATGAGAGGTGACCTGATAGAAGTGTACAAGATAATGAGAGGCATTGATCATGTAGATAGTCAGAGGCTTTTTCCCAGGGCTGAAATGGCTAACAGGAGAGGGCACAGTTTTAAGGTGCTTGGAAGTAGGTACAAAGGAGATGTCAGGGGTAAGTTTTTTATGCAGAGAGTGGTGAGTGCATGAAATGGGCTGCTGGCGGTGGAAACGATAGGGTCTTTTAAGCCGTATCTTGGGTAATGATGAGTTTGAGTACAGAGTGGAAATTAAGAACCTGGTGGCATGGTGCGAAGACAATAAACTATCCCTCAACGTCAGCAAGATGAAGGAATTAGTTGTTGACTTCAGAAGGAGTAGCAGACCGCACGACCCAATTTACATCGGTGGTGTGCAAGTGGAACAGGTCAAAAGCTTTAAGTTCCTCAGGGTCGATATCACAAATGACCTGACTTGGTCCAACCAAGCAGAGTTCACTGCCAAGAAGGCCCACCAGTGCCTTTACTTCCTGAGAAAACTAAAGAAATTTGGCCTGTCCCCTAAAACCCTCACTAATTTTTATAGATGCACCGTAGAAAGCATTCTTCTAGGGTGCATCACAACCTGGTATGGAAGTTGTCCTGTCCAAGAGTGAAAGAAGCTGCAGAAGATCGTGAACATGGCGCAGCACATCACACAAACCAATCTTCCATCCGTGGACTCACTTTACACCGCACGCTGTCGGAGCAGTGCTGCCAGGATAATCAAGGACATGACCCACCCAACCAACAGACTTTTCATCCCTCTTCCCTCTGGGAGAAAGTTCAGGAGCTTGAAGACTCGTACGGCCAGATTTGGGAACAGCTTCTTTCCAACTGTGATAAGACTGCTGAACGGATCCTGACCTAAATCTGGGCCGTACCCTCCAAATATCCGGATCTGCCTCTCGGTTTTTTTGCACTACCTTACTTCCCATTTTTCTATTTTCTATTTATGATTTATAATTTAAATTTTTAACATTTACTAATTTTAACGTTTTAATATTTAATATTTGTAATCCAGGGAGTGTGAAGCGCAGAATCAAATATCGCTGTGATGATTGTACGTTCTAGTACCAATTGTTTGGCGACAATAAAGTATAAAGTATAAAGTATAAAGTAAAGAGACTCCTGAATGGCTACATGGAGCTTAGAAAAATAGAGGGCTATAGGTAAAGCCTAGGTAGTTCTAAGGTAGGGACATGTTCGGCACAGCTTTGTGGGCCGAAGGGCCCGTATTGTGCTGTAGGTTTTCTGTGTTTCCATTGCTGGAATTTTGCCAGATCTTATGTCCTACAGCGGCAATCCTTGCAAGACAAATGTTTCAGTTTGTGTTTGTTCTTGTTCTTTCTGAGATTGGATTGCTGAGTGATGATTAAGTGGACTGAGTGAACAGGATGTTGTGGAAAGATTTGCCTTATTGTTTCTTTTATCAGGAGACCATAAAATCTTAATCCACCTACAAAATAACTTGGCAAATACATTTGTACATCTTCAGCAGCAAACTTTGGTCGGGAACACTCACGATTACCGTGTGGGCAATAGCTGTGAGATAGGAGAAGGGTTCTGTGCAATCTATTTAGATCAAGGAAGCTGCCATTGGCAGATAAAATGCTGCACCTTTGTTTGATCAGTAAGCACTGGGTAAAGTTCTTGGCAGCAAAGCCTTCAGTGAAACCAAAATCGCCCAGTATTAAATATGTCATATTTTGCTTAAAATTGAATTAGCTCTGCAGGATAAGCTCTTGACCTAGACTGGACGGTGCAGGAAGGGCGGGAAATGAGGAGAGAGTTTAAATGTGACCCCATTGAAACCCTCACTTAAGGTGACATTTCTCCTTTAAACCCAATGGCAATCTGTGTGTCTGGTGGAGAGAGAGGAGTTGGAGGCAGGTGCTCAGGTGCATGCTGGGTGTTCCTTGGCTGTGGGTTAGGAGCAAGAGTGGCTGGCAAATGGCAGGTGAAAGCAAACCAAAGGGTGAAAAATGAAACAAGCTCCATAAGTATATTGAATCACTGTATCTTCTGCTGGATCACCAATGAAGTCAATGCAAATATAATACAGTGCTCATCCTTCCTCGCAAACAGTAATGCAGAGTTCCCAGCAGGAGGAGACAGATAGACTGGTTTCAGCCTACTGATTCCATACTGACTAACAACCACCCATGTACACAAATCCCTACTGAGCCCATACTGACTACCAACCACCCATGGTCACCAATCCCACCACTGATTCCATGCTGACTACCAACTACCCATGGTCACCAATCCCTGTAGTCAGCTATAGCAACCTTAAGGACCAAGGTCAGCATTGTTTCCTTAGGGAAAATATTGCTTGACAAATCTGTTGGAATTCTTTGAAGAAATAACAAGCAGCATAGACAAAGAATAACTGGTAGATATTGTGTACTTGGATTTTCAGGAGGCCTTTGACAAGGTGCCAGTCATGAGGCTGCTTAACAAGATAAGTGGCCATGCTATTACAGGAAAGACACTAGCATGGATAGAGCATAGGCTGATTGGCAGGAGGCAAGGAGTGGGAATAAAGGGAGCCTTTTCTGATAGGCTACCAGTGACTAGTGGTGTTCTGCAGGGGTCAGTGTTGAGACCGCTTCTTTTTATGTTGTACGACAATAATTTTGATGATGGAATTGATGGCTTTGTGGCCATGTTTGCAGATGATACGAAGATAAGTGGAGGAGCAAGTAATGTTAGGAAGCAGGGAGGTGCAAAAGGATTTGGACAGATTAGGAGAATGGGCATGGAAACTGCAGATGGAATATACTGTCGGGATGTATGTGGTCATGCAAGTTTGTAGATGATTTTCTAAATGGGGAGAAAATCTGAGCTGCAAAAGGACTTGGGAGTCCTTGTGCAGGAATCCTTAAAGGTTAACTTGCAGGTTGAGTCTGCAGTGTGGAAGGGTAATGCAATGTGAGCAGAGGACTAGAATATAAAAGCAAGGTTGTAAAGTTGAGGCTGTACAAGGCACTGGTGAAGCCCCACTTGAGTATTGTGAGCAGTTTTGGGCCCCTTATCTTAGAAAGGAAGGTTCATGAAAATGATTCTGGGATTGAATTGCTTATCAAATGAGGAGTGTTTGATGGCTCTGGACCTGGATTCACTGGAAATCAGAAGAATGGGAGGGGAGATCTCATTGAAACCTATCGAATGGTAAAAGCCCTCGTAAGAGTGGATGTGGAGAGGATGTTTCCTATGGTGGGGCAGTCTAAGACCAGAGGACACAGCCTCAGAATAGATAATGCCCATTTAGAATGGAGATGAGGACGTTTTTCTTCAGCCAGAGGGTGGTGAATCTGTGGAATTCATTGCCAGGTGGTTGGGTGCATTTAAGGCGGAGATTGGCAGGTTCTTGATTGGTCAGGGCATGAAAGTTTATAGGGAGAAGGCAGGAGATTGGGGCTGAGAGGGAAATGGATCAGCCATGATGAAATGATGGAGCAGACACAATGGGCCAAATGGCCTAATTCTGCTCCTATGTCTTAAGGACCGAACACAAGGCAGCAGATAAAAGTTTTTTTTTCAAAACTGCAGATACAGGAAGTCTGAAATAATAATATTAAAAAGAGAAAACAGTAGAAAGACTCAGTGGGTCAGGTAACATTTGTGGAAAGAGAAACAGTTAATGTGCCAGGTCTCAGACCCTTCATCAGGACAGGGAAAAAAGAAACAAGTTAATTTTCAGAAACAGGGAAGTAGGAGGGAGGGGTGAGGGAAAGAATGGAATATCTCTGATAGCCTGATACCAAATGCACTTGGACTCTAATTCCCTTAGATATATTCATCTGTTCTGCACAACGTTACATTTTTATTCTAACGCAAGTCAGAACCTCACTGTGTCTTATGCTGCTCTCATCAATACCTACAAACACTAATAGAGCTTCATTCATCCCAGAGGACCTGGCTATTAAATGAGTCGATTAAAAAGACCAATATTTACATGACACATTAGGCTATTCTAAAGCACTTTGCAGCCAGTAAAGCATTTTTTAAGCCTAATCATGTTGTAACAGGGAAAATACAATAATTATTTTGTACACAAATTCCTATAAACAGCATGACACTACTGTTGATTCTAGGGTAAATATTGACCGGAACAGCACAGCTTTGAAGTTAAGCCATGGCATCAGTTGTGTCCATTTGAGAGATCGGAGACAGCCTTGGTTTGAAATCTCAGTAGAAAGGCAGCAGCTCCCAAGGTACTGTGCAGTTTAAAAGTTTAAGAAGAATAAAGCATAACATAGTGGGGTTGTTCAGGGACGGGAAACAACAACACCCCTACTAAAGCAGTGTTGCTGTGACGGTGACTTGATCAAGTGGGTTAATGAGGCAATTGCAAGGCAGTAGGACAGACAAAACTGTAATGTGTCACCAATAGTGGGGAAGTAGGCCATACCCAGTGGATGAGGCTGTAGTGACAGAGAAGGAAAAACTCAGCCAAAAATTGCTGATGAAGGATTTACAGCAGAAACAAGAATCCTGATAGAGATGCCTGAAATGTTTAAGTGGGATTCTGACAGGGGTTCTCAGCCATACTCCCACAGATGGAAGCTTCATAGTATTAAATCTGGTTCTGTTTTTTTGTTCCTCTTTGTTGGCCAGTTCTTTTTGAAAATGACAGCCACCTTTCCTGCTTTACCGCAGTGACTACAAGTCGGTGAGTTGCTTGAAGTTGTAGAGCTTGATATTTGGGTTGAACTGAGATAAAGATCAGTAGTTGTCTCTTAGGCAGCAAGATAACTCACACCGTTGGCCTTGAAGAAAAGCTGAGATACTGAGTGTAAGTGTTCTGACAATGAAATCAGGATTATGATTATGAAGATGACATTATAAGCTGCAAATATCCGATATATAATTTCAAAGAAGATATATTATGGCATTGTTGGCAGTTATGGAACAGATTTTTCTTGTTCTTCAGTAGTCTTTTTGGGATTGAGGATAAGTTGCTTCCAAGGGCTCTGAGATGGTTTATGAGGCAAATGTAGGGAGCACATTCTCTTCCATAGGAGGGGCAGGAGGTGTTTGATAGGATGGTTGGGTGGTTTGTGAGATGGTGCATCATTTCAGTTCATATGTGACTTTGATGCATAGATTAAAGGTTCTTAGTGCCATCTAGAATTCTTCTCCTTGACTTTGAGGGGTTATGGGCCAAAAATTCCCATGAGAATGTTACATTTTTTCAAGGAGGTTTTGTGTAGATTGGAAATAACATCTCTTCCTCGCTGAGAATCAGCTCTGGTGCACGCACCTCAAGGATGTGTGCTTAGCCCACTGCCCTACTCTTCCCACACCCATGACTGTGTGGCTAGACACTGCTCAAATGCCATCTATAAATTTGCTGACGATACAACTATCATTGGTAGAATTTCAGACGGTGACAAGACATACAGGAGTGAGATCGATTAGCTGGTTGAGTGGTTTTGCAACAACAACCCTGCACTCAATGTCAGTAAGACCAGAGAATTGATAGTGGACTTCAGGAAGGGAAAATTGAGGGAACATTTAGAAGTCCTCATCGAGGGATCAGGAGTGGAAAGGGTGTCAAAATCTCTGAGGATTTATCCTGGGTCCAACATATTAATGCAATTACAAAAAACGCATGACAGCAGCTACATTTCATTAGAAGTTTAGAAAAATTGGTATGTCACCAAAGACACTTGCAAATTTCCACAGATGTACTGTGGAGAGCATTCTAACTGATTGCATCACCCTCTGATATGCAGGGACCACTGCACAGGATCAGAAAAGTTGTAAACTCTGCCAGCTCCATCATGGACACTGGTCTCTCCAGCATCCAGGACACTCTCAAAAGGCGGTGCCTCAAAAAGGCAGCATCTAGCATTAAGGACCCCCATCACCCAGGATATGCCCTCTTCTTATGGCTACCATCAAGGAGGAGGTGCAGGAGCTGAGGACACACACTCAGTATTACAGGAACAGCTTCTTCCCCTCCGCCATCAGATTTCTGAATGGACAATGAACCCATGAACAGTACATCAGCATTTCCCCACTCTTGTTGCAATAGTTGTTTAATTTATTTTTATATCTACTTCTTCCTGTAACTTATAGTTTTCATTACTACGACAGCAAAACAAGGAATGTTACGATGTGTGCCAGCGACCTTAAACCTGATTCCGATTCTGATGTAATGGACCTTCATTCCAAAATTCAAGGCTCCCAACTCTGGAGACCAATATTTAATCTGTTAACATTCATTCCAAATAAAAAGACACTAACCGTGAAAGGGTGCACTGGCAAATCTTGAAGTTGAGGTCAGATGAAGACAAACATGTGGCCGTATTCATCCCTCCTACCTTCCGAGGCCCATGTCGTGCCATGTTGAGAGCATGTTTCCGTGCAACCAGCAGGTCATTGAACCTACATGCACAGCCCTAGCTCTACCTCAGCATTGGAACTCTGCAGATCACCTTTTGCACTACCAAAGACTTCTCTTTGATGGAGCCTTTGTTTTTTTTTTGCACAGTTTTTTTTCTCTATATGGCATAGCTTTGCATCTAATTTATTTTCTGTGTGTTCTCTCTACCAATGTGCCTGTGATCCCATTGCAGGCATGTTTTTCATTCCATCCACTTTTCATACTTATATAAATGCTAGTAAACCTGACTAGTTTCTCCTGACGTTTCCTATCTGCTTAAAGGAAGATCCAATGTAAAGGTTCCGACTTTATTCTTTTCCTGGGACCTCAGGGTGGCCCCTACTGCTCCTCATCCTGCCCTTCTTGTTAACTTTACAAACTCTAAGCATGCCTTTACTCAACACTTCTTGGAATTTGTTTAAACTTTATAGAGTCCTGTCCAAGGCTAGACAGTTAATCACTTGATTACTGGTCCAACAATGTTTATTTCACCTGACAGCAAGGCCCAGGGAAAGAGTCAGTACATGGCGATGAAAGGATAAGGAACTCTGCTCATTTATTTTGCCTGGAAAATCATCTCCGTCAGCCCTGGGGCACGAACCTGGGATCTTTCAGGTGTATGTGTGTCGGACATTGATCCTCTGGAAATTGGCCAGAAATGATGCTGTTTCTGCCGCTCTGCAGGAAGGGATGAATTAATGACTACCTGTACACAGCAGGCACATTTCTCATTGACAAGCTAAAGGCAGATTATTTCTCCATGTTTGCTACTCCCGGAAAATTTGAAGGGCAGAGGTAATTTGAGATGTTCTGGAGGTCTTATTGATTTACCTTCAGAAGGAACATTTCTTACTCATAATTATGACAACGCTTTCCAAGTTAAGACATATTTTTCTTCCTTCATTCCTCTGGGTGTCATCAATTTGGAGGTTATCTCCCATGAGTGTTCTTAAGATTTATCCTGATGCATACGAGTCCACTCCCAGGTCATGTGATGCATGAGGACATCGGATATTCTCATTTATTGTGAAGTGGGATGTTGATATTATTGTTATCTTGGTATTGATGTTAAGCTGCCTCCTGCCAAGCTTCAGCAGTAACGTTCAACTAAGGATTATAATTGCTTAGAGCTTCAGGACAAGATGATGAACTCTGTTTGGGTTAAACCAAATAAAGCTTTTTAGGTTGGTTCATTAAAAAGAGAATTGTTTACTCAGAAAACTGCTTTATTCAGTTGTTTATAGTGCCTGCCTGGACATTCTTCAGATCCTGCTCCAAGTGGTACGTTCTTCAGGCAGGCTCTGCATTCTGATATTTGGCATGCCATCTATTACAAGGTAAAATATTTTCAAAATATACATACCACTACTACGTCGACTCAGGCCTAGGGGGCCGGCGTCGGGCACGATGACGGACTCTCCACTTCTCCCCCTCCCTCATCAGTGTGTTCAGTTCATCTACATTAGCCGCGCTGCTGTCTTCTAGGAGCGTGTTGACCATAGTCTTGGGAGGGCGCCCAGGGTTCATCCTCCCATGCTTGGGCTCCCATATGATGACTAGGCTGGCAGGTAGCTCGGGGTGGCGTAGACAGTGCCCGCTAGTTGCAGTCTTCTCGCCTTGATTTTAGTGGTGAGCATCGGTAGGTTATTATACAGCTTGACGTTCGTCATGACAAGCTTGGTTTTACCATAAAACCAGGACGAACCAAAAGGGTCAGACCAGTTACACTCACCGATCTCGATTTTGCAGATGACATAGTCCTGCTCTCTGACCAGATGGAGGAAGCACAGCAGCTACTGACAAAAGTGGAAATTGAGTGCAATAAAGTTGGACTTCACCTAAACGCTAAAAAGACAGAGTGCATGGCATTTAAGTGCGACAAAGGTACCCTCAAGACCATAAAGAATGATACCATTAAGAAAGTCTTTGACCACAAGTACCTCGGGTCAAGAATGATGAGTTTGGAGAAGGACATAAAGATACGGAAGGTGCTGGCGTGGAAGGCTATGAACGACATGAAGGAAATCTGGAGGTTGAACCTGACCAGAGGGCTTATGAAGAGGATTTTCATAGCAGTCATAGAGTCCATTCTCACATATGGATGCGAGACGTGGACACTCACCAAGACTATGCGAAAATCTCTAGATGGTTGCTATACACAAATGCTCTGGATGGCTCTTGATGTGAGTTGGCAAAATATACATATTGTAGGTATATCTTATTATAGACATGCGATTTGTTTTCCCTCTGTGCCTTATCTAGTGAACTATTTGCATCACAGACCTGCACTTTCAGGTGTGGGCAGAACATCCTTTCTCATGGAACTGATTGCTGGGGCCCTTGCAAGCCTGTTTTGCCCCATTATGGCCCTCTTCATCTTATAGGTGACCACCAGACCAGGGTGAACAGCTAATTAATTTGAATAGGGGTTGTATCTCATGGGTAGGCACCTGAGGCTGCACTTGGACACACGTTGAGCTGGAAGTGCTTTTCCAGGCTCCACAGAAACAGCACTGGATGCCATCAATCCGTCGTCCTTCTAGCACATGATCCAAACCACCCTCTGCTCCCACAGTTGAGAGCTGGTTAGTTGCACAGTCTCTGGATGCAGCCTGGTAATCTTTTGCACTGATTCAGGAGAGGGTGAGCTTCATTCTCATCCAAACATTCAGTACAGTGCTGCAGAAATACTGCTCGAGCTTCCTGCTTACAGATGATATGCCTGTAGCAGGTTTCAGAGTGAACAGGATTGAAACAGGCCCTTTGCTGAATAAGATGCCTACATTACCTAGTCCCATACGTCTGCATTTGACCCATATCCCTCTCAACCTTTCCTATCCATGCTCCAGTCCAAATGCCTCATAAATATTGAACCCACCTTCTACAGTTCCTCTGGAATCTCATTTCTTGTATCCAGCACTCACCGTCCCTCAGATCCTCTCTAAATCTTTCCCCTCTCACCTTCCAGTTTTAGACCTCCCTACCCTGTGATCCTTCATTTTAAGTGTGGCCCTCAGGCATTTATGTCTGTACAGGACCCTCTTGCGTTACCCTCGCTGCACTTATGACATACTGTACATATGAACACGTGTTTGGGTGCCTGGCAGGATGGTTGGGGGAGGATTGGCAGCCACTGAGGGGCTGCAGGCACCTACTTCCGGATGGGAATGGGGTATTTCCTCATGCCTTCTCTCCCGCCCTCTCCTGAGCTGCAACAACTGGAAGCTGGTTGCAGTGAACAAGCACACTCACTCATGGAGTCAGTGAGGCCAGCTGATAGCCACTCGTTCCAGTCCTGCGCGCACTCCTACAGCACCCTTTCTGTGATCCTCTCTCACATATGGTTCTGCTCATCTCTGACTTATCAACGGTTCAGATTATGAACTGAACCCTGTCATGAATGGAGACTGCCTGTTATTGAAATACCTTCTACCTTCTTGGGTTGATGTAAAACATTTCTATGTGAATGATTATTCCTCAGTCATCACCCGAAATTTTTAAGTGGGATTCTGACAAGAGGCATATTCTCATAGGTGGTAGCTTCATAGTTTTGTAGCTGGTACTTGATTTTGTTCCTCCTTGTTGGCTAGTTCTTTGTCTAAATTGACAGCCACACTTCCTGCTCTAGCCAGTGACTACAATTCAAAGCCAATTCAGTACGCTCAGGTTGTCATCACCGTCACGGAGAACTCTTTCTTTCCGTAATAGCTCTTCAACTGGATCTGGCCCCCCTCAGGAACAGTCTTGTTCTTATCTGCCTGATGTTCAGAGTGGGGTGGAGATGCTGTTGGCTGTGGCAGGATTTAGTAAAGTACATGAAACATGATGCCCAGAGCATTAGGTCTAAACAAAGAACCAGCAAATTAAATAATCTCTTTCTGGTGTTTGTAACAGTAAGTAATCCAGTAGCACAGGGCATTCTCTCGTCTCACCTCTCCCATCAGGCAGAAGATACAAAAGCCTGAAAGCACCTCCCACCCAGACTCAAGCACAGCTTCTATCCCGCTGTTATAAAACTATTGAAAGGGCCCCATGTATGAGATGGGCTCTTGACCTGACAAACAGGAGAAAATCTGCAGATACTGGAAATCTGAGCAACACACACAAAATGCTGGAGGAACTCAGCAGCCCAGGCAGCATCTGTGGAAAAGAGTTAAACAGTCAACGTTTCGGGCTGAAATGCTTCGGCAGGACTGGAGGGAAAAACAGAAGGTGAAACCGGGAGGGGTGAAGTAAAGAGCTGGGAAGTCGATTGGTGAAAGAAACAAAGGGGGACTTTGACAGGAGAGGACAGAAGGTCATGGAAGAAGGAGAAGGAGGACGTGCACCAGAGGGAGGTGATGGGCAGGTGAGAGAGGGAAATGCGGATGGGGAATGGCGAAGGGGAGGGGCTTTACTGGAAGTTCAAGAAATCAAAGTTCATGCCATCAGGTTGGAGACTACCCGGACGGAAGATAAGGTGTTGCTCCTCCAACCTGAGTGTGGCCTCACCACGGCAGTAGAGGCCACGGACTGACATGCTGGAATGGGAATGGGAAGTGGAATTAAAATGGATGGCCACTGGGAGATCCAGCTTTTTATGGAGGATGGAATGTAGATACTTGGTGAAGCAGTCTCCCAATCTATGTTGGGTCTCACTGATATACAGGAGGCCGCACCGGGTACACTGGATACAGTTGATGACCCCAACAGACTCACAGGTGAAGTGTCGCCTCACCTGGAAGGACTGTCTGGGGCCCTGAATGGTAGTGAGGGAGGAGGTGTAGGGGCAGGTGTGGCACTTGTTCTGCTTGCAAGGATAATAGCCAGGAGGGAGATCAGTGGGGAGGGACGAATGGACAAGGGAGTCACATTTGGAGCAATCCCTGTGGAAAGCAGAAAGTGGGGGAGGAGAGGAAAAGGTGTGTTTGGTGGTGGGATCCCGTTGGAGGTGGCGGAATTAATGGAGTATTATGTGCTGGACGTGGAGGAGTGGTAGGTGAGGATGAGGAACCCTATCCCTGGTGGGGTGGTAGGTGAGGATGAGGAACCCTATCCCTGGTGGGGTGATAGGGGAGGATGAGGAACCCTATCCCTGGTAGGGTGGTAGGTGTGGATGAAGAACCCTATCCCTGGTGGGGTGGTAGGTGAGGATGAGGAACCCTATCCCTGGTAGGGTGGTAGGTGTGGATGAGGAACCCTATCCCTGGTGGGGAGGTAGGTGAGGATGAGGAACCCTATCCCTGGTGGGGTGGTAGGTCAGGATGAGGAAACCTATCCCTGGTAGGGTGATAGGTGAGGATGAGGTACCCTATCCCTGGTAGGGTGGTAGGTGAGGATGAGGAAACCTATCCCTGGTGGGGTGGTAGGTGAGGATGAGGAACCCTATCCCTGGTGGGGTGGTAGGTCAGGATGAGGAAACCTATCCCTGGTAGGGTGGTAAGTGAGGATGAGGAATCCTATCCCTGGTGGGGTGGTAAGTGAGGATGAGGAACCCTATCCCTGGTAGGGTGGTAGCTGAGGATGAGGAATCCTATCCCTGGTGGGGTGGTAAGTGAGGATGAGGAACCCTATCCCTGGTGGGTGGTAGGTGAAGGTGAGGAACCCTATCCCTGGTGGGGTGGTAGGTGAGGATGGGGAACCCTATCCCTGATGGGGTGGTAGGTGAGGATGAGGAACCCTATCCCTGGTGGGGTGGTAGGTGAGGATGAGGAACCCTATCCCTGGTGGGTGGTAGGTGAAGGTGAGGAACCCTATCCCTGGTGGGGTGGTAGGTGAGGATGGGGAACCCTATCCCTGATGGGGTGGTAGGTGAGGATGAGGAACCCTATCCCTGGTAGGGTGGTAGGTGAGGACAAGAGGAACCCTATCCCTGGTAGGGTGGTAAATGAGGATGAGGAACCCTATCCCTGGTGGGGTGGTAGGTGAGGATGAGGAACCCTATCCCTGGTGGGGTGGTAGGTGAGGATGAGGAACCCTATCCCTGGTGGGGTGGTAGGTGAGGATGGGGAACCCTATCCCTGGTAGGGTGGTAGGTGAGGATGAGGAACCCTATCCTTGGTGGGTGGTAGGTGAGGATGAGGAACCCTATCCCTGGTGGGGTGGTATGTGAGGATGAGGAACCCTATCCCTGGTGGGGTGGTAGGTGAGGATGAGGAACCCTATCCCTGGTGGGTGGTAGGTGAAGGTGAGGAACCCTATCCCTGGTGGGGTGGTAGGTGAGGATGGGGAACCCTATCCCTGATGGGGTGGTAGGTGAGGATGAGGAACCCTATCCCTGGTAGGCTGGTGGGTGAGGATGAGGAACCCTATCCCTGGTGGGGTGGTAGGTGAGGATGAGGAACCCTATCCTTGGTGGAGTGGTAGGTGAGGATGAGGAACCCTATCCCTGGTGGGGTGGTAGGTGAGGATGAAGAACCCTATTCCTGGTGGGGTGGTAGGTGAGGACAAGAGGAACCCTATCCCTGGTGGGGTGGTAGATGAGGACAAGAGGAACCCTATCCCTGGTGGGGTGGTAGGTGAGGATGAGGAACCCTATCCCTGGTGGGTGGTAGGTGAGGATGAAGAACTCTATCCCTGGTGGGGTGGTAGAGGAGGATGAGGAACCCTATCCCTGGTGGGTGGTAGGTGAGGATGAGGAACCCTATCCCTGGTGGGGTGGTAGGTGAGGATGAGGAACCCTATCCCTGGTGGGGTTGTAGGTGAGGATGAGGAACCCTATCCCTGGTGGGTGGTAGGTGAGGATGAGGAACCCTATCCCTGGTGGGGTGGTAGTTGAGGAGGAGAGGAACCCCATCCCTGGTGGGGTGGTAGGTGTTTGTCATGGCCTTCTACCTTACTGACTGCCTGCGATGCCCTTTCTCTACAACTACACCACTTTATTCCAGCATCTACAACTACACCACTTTATTCCAGCATCTACAACTACACCACTTTATTTCCAGCATCTGCAGAATTCCTGTTGTTTGCCACTTTATTCTTACTCCGTTACTTTCCCTCGCACTGCCTCAAAGTACTGTTAGAATGAAATGTTCTCTGCAGATGGCATATAGAACAGTTTCCACAACAATAAAGCAGTTCCAATATAATAAAATGTAATAAATAGAGGAAACTAAGACAAGGAAAGCACAACCTGTGTGATATGGCAGCTTTAGGATGCTCCCCTGTGACCCGGACATTCATAGTACAGTACAGCAAGATAGAAGTGATCAGCTTCTGGGTTTTGGAACCTGAGCAACAGATGCATGCATGCATTGCATGAACATCGATTTCTCCTTCTGGTACTCTTATCTTTTTTTTCTTTTCCCCTCCTCTCCTCTTCTATTCCCCTCTCTGGCCTCTTCGCCTCACCTCCCCCCAGTGGCCCTCTTTCTTCCCTTTCTCCCATGGTCCACTCTTCTCTCCCATCAGATTTCTTTTCCCCAGCTCTTTACCTTCCCACCCACCTGGCTTCACCTATCACTTTATAGATATCTTCCTTCTCCTTCTTCCCCTTCCCCACATTTTTATTTTGGCACCTTCCCCCTTCCTTTCCAGTCCCGATGAAGGTCTCGGCCGAAACGTTGCCTGTTTGTTCATTTCTGTAGATGGTGCCTGACCTGCTGAGTCCCTCTGTCTGAGTGTATATATTGTCCTGGAGTTCAAACATCTTGTGTTTATGGCCTGTGTGAGGCAGAAGGGTAATGGGTAACTGTCAGACAGATAAAACAGCAGAAGGCACCTTACTGTCAACCCAATATTCAGTCTTGAAGTGTTGATGGGGAATGTATATGGTGTCAAGACGATTACACTATGGGTGGCTTGGCAGCACGGGGAGGAAAGGGCAAGAGAACAAGTTACAGGTGATTCTATAGTTAAGGGAGCAGTGAGCCTTTTCTGAGGTTGGGCGCACGTTACCTCCCTGGTTCCTTGAGTTAAGGATATTACTGAAGAGCAGCAGGCAGTTGGAGTATGAAGAGCCAGTGCTGGGTGTCCTCGTTGGTACCAGTGGGAGGGGGCGATGTACTGCAGGCCTTAATGGACCGCTGAAGAGATTTACAGGTGGCAATCTGCAAACTCCTGCAGAGTATAGAAACAGGTGGGTAGTGCAAATGAATTGGAGACCCAGAGTTTGGTGTGGCAGTGAAAGCTTTAAATTCTTGGGGAAATGGGAATGTGTACAGGCTGGACAGATTGCATGTCGATAGTGCTTGGATCAATGTTCTTGCAGGAATGTTTGCTGGTGCTGTGGGAGAGGGTTAAATTAATAACAACTTTAAATCTAGAGATAGTAGTAAACCATTCAGTCCTTTACACCTGCTCAATCATTCATCGAGATCGTGGCTAATATCCTACTTTAGTCATGGCACCATCCCTCATATCCCTTAACAATCAGAATCGGGTTCGTTATGTGTCATGAAGCAGCAGCAGTACGATGCAGTATATGATAATATAGAAAGAAAAAAGTAAAAAACTAAATCAATTACAGGAAGTATATATATATATGTGTGTGTGTATATATATATATAGAGGTAATGTTCATGTGTTCAATGTCCATTTAGAAATCGATGGCAGAGGGTAAGAAGCTGTTCCTGAATCACTGAGTGTATGCCTTCAGGCTTCTGTACCTCCTTCCCGATGGTAACAATGAGAAGAGGGCATGTCCTGGGTGATGGAGGTCCTTAATAATGGATGTCGTCTTTCTGAAGCACTACTCCTTGAAGATATCTTGGATACTACGGAGACTAGTATCCAAGATGGAGCTGACTAATTTTATGACTTTCTGTAGATTCTTCCCCCCCCCCCCCACCTTCCTGATGAGACAGTGATGCAGCCTGTTAGAATGCTCTCCATGGTAGAGGTGTTTAAGTGTTTTATTTGACAAACCAAGTCTTTTCAAAATCCTAATAAATTTAGCCACTGTCTTGCCTCCTTTAAGCTGCATCAATACGTTGGGACCAGGTTAGATCCTGAGAGATCTTGACACCCAGGAACTTGAAATTGCTCACTCCCTCTCCACCTGATCCCTCTGTGAGGATTGGTTCATGTTCCTTCGTCTTACCCTTCCTGAAGTCCACAATCAGCTCTTATGTCTTACTAACATTGAGTGCATGATTGTTGCTGTGACACCACTCAACTAGCTGGCATATCTCCTTTTATGCCCTCTCATCACCATCTGAGATTCTACCAACAATGGATGTATCATCAGCAAAGTTATAGATGGTACCCACACAGTCATGGGTATAGAGAGAGTAGAGCAGTGGGCTAAACACACACCCCTGAGATGCACCAGTATTGATTATCAGTGAAGAGGAGGTATTATCATCAATTTGCACAAAGTGTGGTCTTCTAGTTAGGAAGTCAAGGATCCAGTCACGGAGGAAGGTACAGAGGCCCAGGTTCTGTAACTTCTCAATCAGGATTGTGGAAATGATGGTGTTAAATGCTGAGCTGTAGTCAATGAACAGTATCCTGACGTAAGTGTTTATGTTGTCCAGGTAGTCTAAGGCCGTGTGAAGAACCACTGAGATTGCATCTGTCGTGGACTTATTGTGGCAACAGGCAAATTGCAATGGGTCCAGGTCCTCACTGAGGCAGAAGTTCATTCTAGCCACTGGTATAATTGTTGGCTTTTTGAAGCAAGTGGGAACTTCCACTGTAGCAGTGAGAGGCTGAAAATGTCTTTGAATACTCCCACCAGTTGGTTGGCATAAGTTTTCAGAGCCTTACCAGGTTCTCCATTGGGACCTGCCACCTTGTGAGGGTTCACCCTCCTGAAAGACAGCCAAAAATTGGCCTCCAAGATGGAGATCACAGGGTCACCGGGTGCAACAGGGATCTTCACAGCTGTAGTTATATTCTCCCTTTCAAACCGGGCATAGAAGGCATTGAGCTCATCTGGTAGTGAAGGATTGCTGCCATTCATGCTACTGGGTTTCGCTTTGTAGGAAGTAATATCTCAGGAACCCCACCAGAGTTGACATGCATCCAATGTCACCTCCAGCCTCACTTGGAATTGTCTCTTTGCTCTTGAAATAGCCCTCTGCAAGTCATTCCTGGTTTTCTTGTAGAGACCTGGGTCACCAGACATAAATGTCACAGATCTAGCCCTCAGCTGATGACGTACCTCCTGGTTTGTCAACAGTTTTTGATTAACGCCCTTAATATACAGTAATCTATTGATCAGCATTTTGAAGTTTGAACCTCCAGTGCCCTCATGAATGGAAAACCTCACGCTGGAGACAAGAGACTGCAAATGCTGGAATCTGTAGCAAAAAATGAAATGCTGCAGGAACCGAGTGGGTGGAGTGGAATTCTTGGAGTGGGAGAGGAGGATATGGGAAGTGGGTTAACTGAAACTGGAAAATTCAATGTTTAAAACATTGGCTACCCAAGCATAATCTGAAGTGCTGTTCTTCAGGTTTGTGTTTGGCCTCACTGTGGCAGTGGAGAAGCTCGAGGACAAACAGGTAGGTTGGTGTGGGAATGGGAGGGAGAGTTGAAACAGCACGCATCTGGAAGCTCTGGATGGCCATTGTGGACGGAGCACAGGTGCTCTGCAAAGTGGTTGCTTAGTTTGCAGTTGGTCTTGTCAATGTAGAGGAGGCTACCTTGGCAGCATCAAATGGAATAGGTGACTTTCGAGGAGATACATGTGCACCTTCAACTCACCTGGAAGGAATTATTTAGGTCCCTGGGTAAGGTGTAGGGACCAGTGTTGCAACCTCCAAGGCTACAGAGTAAGTGCTAGGGGACAGGGAGGGGCGGATTGGAAGGGAAGAGTGGATCATGGAGAGAGTAGTCCTGCCGTGGGTATAAAGTGGAGGAAAAGAGGAAGATGTGGTTGTTCCAGCTGATGAAAATGGCAAAGGATGAAATGTTGGATGGAAAGATTAGTGAGGTGAAAGGTAAGGGCAAGGGGAACTCTCTCTCTGTTCTGTCTTGGGGTGGGAGGGTGAAAGCAGATGTGCAGCAAATAGGAAATGCATATGAGGACTCCATCAACTATGGCACAGGTGAAATGACATTTCTTGAAGGAGGACATTTCAAAAGTCTCAGAATGGAATGTCTCTTCTTGAGAACACCTCGGGCAAAGACAGAGAAACTGGGAGGGGGGGATAGAGTCCTTACAGGAAACAGGGTGGTAATAAAGATTGCTGTGAGCCTCCGTATATTTACTTTAGATACAGTATCAGTTAATAGCCTATCTCTTGAGATGGAGACCGAGATCCAGATAAGGGAGAGAAGTGTCAGAAATATTCCAGGTGAATTTGAAAATAGGGTGGAGTTTGATGGCAAAAGTGATGAAACTGATGAGTTCTGCACAAGGGAACAAAGCAGTTGTCGATGCAGAGTACAGAGAGTTAGGGGCGTGTGCCAAAGATGGGGAATGGGCGGGAAGTGGGTTAGCTGGATTGCCCTTACATAATCAGTGGAATGAATGGCCTCATTCCCTGCTATCATATCATGGAGAATACCAGCACTGAGAACGAAATCATAATTCTGGCCAATTTGTGTTGATATCTTCAACATTAACAGAAATGCCAGTCATTAAAAACTTTTCATGTATCTATCATTACTTCACCTCAGGACATCTTAAAGCAATTGATAGCCAAATATTTTAGAAGAATAATCATTGCAATGGCTAAAGGAGCAAGGTGCAGAGATGGGGAGTGACTCATCTGAGTGTGAAATGCTTAGATGACTATTTGCTTCGTTTTTTAAATGGGCAACAAATTTTACATAACGAGTTTTGACTCATTCAGTTGTGGGGATAGTTATCAAATTTGAAATGCTCCTCTATCAGTCCCCAGGAGTTCCTGCCATCAAGGAAATGTTAGGTGACCAATGAGAGTATCTGATTGCAACCCTTTCAAGGGATACAAAACTGTTGAACACATTTGTCAAACTAATAAGATTTATGACCAGCAGAAGAGACACAGATATAACATTCCCTTTTATTTCCCTGAAGTCTATTCTATCATACTTTTCCATTAACAACTACTTGATATTCCCACAAGGCACCCACACGAGAGGCACTTTACAATAGTCAATAAACCTACAACAAGCAGGACTTTGGAACGGGAGAGGAAACTGCAGCTCTGGTGGGAAACCCGATACGGACATGGGATATGAGCAGACACCAAGGGGAGCTGGAGGTCAGGGTCAAACCCAAGGCACAGGGTTGGGAGGTAGTTGCATTATCTGTAAATTCACTGCGCCACGCATGTCACACGGAGGTGTGAGTTCACCCAAATGATCCCACTGTCCTATTTTGGTCTTACAAGAGGATTTATCCTTTATTGCAAGCTATCTTTGTCCTTTACTTGAAAGGATTTGAATAGATGCAGTAAAGATGTTGTACTGCAATGACATAGGGCCTTGCTGAGATTGCTCCCTGAATATTCGGTACAGTTTTGATTTCCTTATCTACTTGCCGATGAGCGAGAGGATCAAAAATTCACCAGACTGGTTTCAGGAAAGGCAAGTTTCCCATTTGAGCAGAGATTTAACCGATGAGGCATGTGTTCCCTTGAGTTTAAAAAAATGTGATGTGATTTCATGGAAATGTACTATATTCTAACAGTGTTTTACATGGTGACGCAGGAAGGCTGCCTCCCTGGGCTGGGAAGTCTACATCTAGGGGTTACAGTCTCGGAATATGGGGTAGGCCAGTTAGGATGAGATGAGGAGAGATTCCTTCACTCACAGGCTGTGAGTGAAAGAACTTTTAGGGATTCTCTACCTCAGAAGGCTGTGGAGACTCAGTCACTGAGTTCAGTCAAAACAGATTTCTGGATATTAAGGAAGCCATGAAGGAGCGTTGCAGGAAAATAGTCCTGTGACTCAAGTCCTTGGCTAAGCTTCATGAACGGTGCTGCAGGCTCGAAGAGCCGGATGCCCGAATCAGCATCTAATTCTTATTTTAAATGCAGCTGTACTCTCTGCTCGCCTGGTCACAAGTTATAACCAGAGACTTTAGAACATAGAAATCGACAGCACATTACAGGTCCTTCAGCCCACAATGTTATGCCGACCATGTAACCTACTCTAGAGACTGCCTAGATTTTCCCGAGCGCATGGCCCTCCACAGTCCTTTAGAATGGAATCACAGAGAATGGCTACTCGGCCCATCGTGTCCACAGCCACTGAATCCAGCCTTGCTTTCCAGCACTGCACCCAGAAGGCCACTGCTCAAGTACACCAGCCAGTCAGGCGTAATGAGGCTTTCATGCTAAATGACATAAATGCTAAAAGCTTCTGAGTGGAAAAAAAAAGCTGCTCGTCTCCTCTCTAATACAAGAACAGAACGATTGAAGCTGGAGTAGGTCATCAGCCCCTCAAGCCTGCCCCACTGTTCAGTATGATCATGCCTGATCAATGCTGGCCTTAAACCTTCTTCTGTGCTAGATCCTCATCACCCCCAATTCCACGTTCTCCCAACTACTCAGCCAGAGGTAGCATAGTGGTCAGCACAATACTTTACAGTGCAGGCGACCCCGGTTCAATTCCCACGGCTGCCTGTAATTAGTTTGTACCTTCTCCCCGTGACCACGCGGGTTTCCTCCAGGGGCTCTGGTTTCCTCCCACCCAAAGATGTAGCTGTTGGTCATTGTAAATTTCCCTGATTACGCTAGGATTAAATTGTGCGAGCCTGTTCCATGCTGTATCTCAATAACTGAATACATAAAATATACACGTTTTATACTTAATAATCCACCCTCCCCCAGGGTTGCAGACGCAGCTTTCAAGTGATTTGTTACCTTCTCAGGGAAATTCTAATCCTCTTCCAATTATTTAAAATCTAGCGCAACGCAAGAAGCTGCATGAACGCACTGGGTCTCGAACTGAAACGTTGACTGTTCATCTCCCTCCGCAGATGCTGCCTGACGCATTGAGTTCCTCCAGCACACTGTGTGTTCCCCAGACTCCATTCTTTCGTGACTGTATCTTACACGTTTGAATCTCACCCCCGGTTTTTGTACCCTTCTTCTTAACTACTCTGTTTAGGTCATTCATAATAATAAACACATCATTTAAGCCTTCCCTCCACCTCCCAAGAAAGCCCCAGCTCTCGCCCAATATTCTGGTAAATCTACAAAGACAGATCAACTGGTTACTACCATATTCCCGCTGTTGCTCCGGAATAGACTGTGTGCGAACTAGTTTGTTGCAGACTCTATATTATACTGGCGGATAAACTTTCAGAAGTGCCTGATTCACCATACAACCCTTCATAGTGACCAACGCCATGACGGAAACTCGTCCTTTCCGTTCCTGGCAGACGTGCAGGTTTTCTTACTTCGGTCATTTTCGACATCCACTCGGCAATCCTCGGATAATGAAATGTTGGGGTGGTGGTGGCGGAGAGTCGCTCGGTCATTTCCGTCGGTTCTCGGAGCGGAGCGTTCGGCAGTTTCCGTCGAATCTCGGAGCGGAGCGTTCGGTAGTTTCCGTCGGATCCCGGAGCAGAGCGTTCGGCAGTTTCCGTCGGAACTCGGGCGTCCCCGCCTGGTTTCCAGACGGGCTTTATGTCTGCCTGGACGGCGGGGCGGGCGAGGGAAGGGAAGCGGTGCGCCTGCGCGGTCGCCATCTTGCTCAGCTTTCCAGTGACAGAGACTGTGTGAGTGGGAAAATAATAGAGACGGGGAGCCCGCGAGTCGCAGCCTGTCCTTAGCAACCCCGACCCCGGCCCCGAGAACGGGCGGCAGCCCTCCCTCCCTCCGCATCCAATACCCATCACACCCACAGTCAGTTTTGAATGATGCAGTGAAAAGGTCAGCACCACCCCCTCGCTCCCAGCAGCCGGACCTGGGCCTGCGATGCTGCAGCTGCCGCCGAATCAGCGCCGGGCTAGCGAGCGGGTGGAGGGGTGAGGGTGTTCCGCTTCTGTTACCTGTGATTGAAAGGCCGGTGGCCGTATTCCTCACTCCACACCCCCCGCCCCGCGCAACCCGGCACCACCATCTTCCTTCCCACCCCGCCTCTCCTCCCCCAGCGGCCCGTTTAAATGAGCCGGCGGCAGGAGAGGTGGAGGAGGCGTCTCCTTTGAGTTGCGAAGGAGGGGGGAGGAGGGTTGAGCAGACGCCGGCCGGCCGCTTGCCCGCCTGCCCGGCCGCCCGGAAGGTGGGTCAGACTCAGCTGAAAGCCGCGGGCTCCCCGCTCCGAGCGGGCTGGTTTGCCGCAGTCGACCGGGCTGGGAGGAGGGGGGAAGTTTGGTGGTGATAGTGTGCGAGTCAGGGGAGGGAGGGAGGGAGGGAGGGAAGGGGTTTTTTTTCTTTTAATTTTAAATGCGATGATGCAGCAGTCGGAGAGCACGGCGGACAGGAAGATGGCGCAGCCGCTCTACCCTCGGCGGAGCAGCAGCGCGGCCGGTGCCGCCGCCTCCTCCTCGGTCACGCTCGGAGGCCTGATGGGTGCCGCAGCCGGACGCCCGCACCCGGACGAAATGCCGCCGGGTAACCTGCGCTCAGCCGCCGTGGTGCCGGGCTCCGGTCCCAGTGGCGGGCCCAACCCCGGGTCGGTGCCGCCTCCGGCCGCGCCGCATCCGCCGCAGAGCCTCAGCCTCCATCCTTCTACTGCACCGCCGGGGCCGGTGTCTGTGGCCGGGGCCCAGATTAAGAAGAAGAGTGGCTTTCAAATTACCAGCGTGACTCCGGCACAGAATAACGCCGGCTCCAACAACAGCATCGCCGAGGACACCGAGAGCTACGACGACATGGACGAGTCTCACACCGAGGACCTGTCTTCCTCCGAGATCCTGGATGTCTCCAGGGCCACCGACTACGAGCCTGAGCGTAGCTCCTCGGAAGAAACTTTAAACAATGTCGGGGATGCGGAGACCCCCAGCGCCTTGTCTCCAAATCAGCCTCGCCTGCCTCAGCATCAGACAACTTTGTATAATGGCAGCATCCACGGTCTCCATCCACACCACCTACATCACCCTCATCCGCTACACCACCACCATCACCACCACCACCACCTACACCCAGCGATGGTGCCAGGGTCCGGGTTGGTTGGTGCCACCGCTGCGACCCCTCCTTCGGCAGGAGGAATAACGCCTTTTGCAAACGTTGCTACTAGTACTGAGAAAAATAGCATCAGTGCATCCATTCCTGGATTGGTGAACAGCTCGGTTGGCCCCTCTGCACCGCTGACATCCAATATCGCCCCAGCTAATGGAAACACCAGGAGTGTAAGTGGAGTGAGCAATATTAATAGTAATGTAAACATCAGTGTTGGTGGGACTAGTGGTAATGTCATTGCTAATACTGTTGGGGGTACTACCAGTGTTGTCGGGGCTACTAGTACTGCAGCTTCCACAAGTGCAGCAGGAGCTCAGGTGCCCACAGGAAGCCAGCAGCCTGCAATTGGCAGTTCTAGATTTAGAGTTGTGAAACTGGATTCTAGCACTGAACCGTTCAAGAAGGGCCGATGGGTTTGTACGGAGTTTTATGACAAAGATAATGCCGCAGTTCTGGTCGAAAGCTTGTCGATGAACAGGACAGTGGAGAATGTAAAGCAAGCAGCGGCTGATGCAAATCTGGAACGGGAAAGCACAAGTGGAGGGAGTTCGGTGAGCAGTACTTTGAGTGCAATAGGTTATTATGTTGAGAATGCTGGCAATGGAGAGCCAGCTCTGGCATCTGGACCTCAGCAACAGGCCTTTCAAGCATTGTGCAACCAGCAGCTTGATCTCAGCAGCAGCGGCCCTTTGCCTCAAAGTGCTTCTCAGCCGCAGCTCACGCAAATTCAGTTGCATTCACAAGATGTTATGCACGCACAGCAGAAGACAAGTACACCTCTTTCTGGTAGAGCAAATATCAGTAATGTGACTGGTGTTCCACAAGCACCAATTCCACAGCAGTTACCATATCCTCAGCAGCAACCTTCACAGACCTTGCCAGCTGTCGGCCAGCCTCAGCAACTGTCGTACGCTCAGCCACAGCCAGCTTCACAAATATCAACGCAGCATGTTATGTCATCAAATGCAACTGCTGGCATTACAGAATACGTGCAGCATTCTCAGATGCAGCCTCCTGCACAAGCTATGCAGCAGAGCAGTAGTGGAGTTGGATCAGCAGCACTGCCAGGCCAAGCGCAGTCTGTATTAGCACAAGTGCATTCTGGACTGCCACCAAGTCAACCTGTGGGACATGTTTCAGCAATGATGCCACCTGCTGGTCCTGCCAACGGGCAACTGGTAGCAGGTCAACAAGGGAGTACAATGTCATTGTTACAACAGTCTGTCTCTCCATCTATAAACCCGTCAGCGCAGACTGGCTTACAGGCAACTGCTCCTCCACCTCCCTCAGCACAGCAAATTGTACAGCCTTTGCAAGGTGGACTGGTACAGCAGCCAGGCAGTGTGCCAGGGCTTGTGCAGCAAGTACCTACAGCGCCACAGAAACAACAGTTATTAACACAACCTCAAAGTCAAGGAGTTGAGAATATTATTCAAAGTGTGAACAACCAACAGATAACTGGAATAAGTTCTACACCATCTACTGTTACTGCCAACCTGCCCAGTATTGGATCTAATGTATCCACCAGTATACCTACTGCACCCGTAAGTGCTGTTCCACAACAAACCACCACTCAGACTTCTGTGCAGAATGGTAACCAGCCATCCAATCCAACAAATGTGAGCCTCCCTATGGTACAAGGAGGGCTGCAGAAATTGGCAGCAGTCTCTGGCCAGTACCAAGCTGCAGGCCAGTCATTGTTGAAAGCAGTGGAAGATTCCGGCCCACCTGCAGACCAGCCAGTGCTTAATGTACATCAGGTAGCTATTGGAGAAACTGTGTTGAGTGCAGCCAATGCTCTGGTCCAGGAAATTGCCAGCAGTGCCAACCTACCGGCTTCTGCATCACTTCTACCCTTAAAGACATTGCCACTGTCCATGCAACCTGTGGATGGTGAAGACGAGAGGTAAGAGTAGGTTTTGGCACAACAACTTATGAGTTCTTTAAGAAAATGATGTATGCTCTTTACTACATGTATGTGCACCTGCCAAGACTTGTGGTGTGTTAGTTTTGTGCTTTTCGTGTGAATGGTAGCTACACTTCACATGCTCTGGACATTAATGTGTTTTTACCCTGAGTTCAGTGTTTTCCCACCTGTTTTGTTCAGAGGTATTTAAACTACTCATTGTACACTGATATTAACTAATTTCAACTTGTCCAAAGGAAGATGATGGCCTTATCACTTATTTAGTAATTTTGAAGGACAGCTTTGTTTTTAATCTGTAGTTTGTGAAGCTCTTCTTTAAGTATTCATTAGTTATGAAATTGAGATTTAAAGAGGAAAGGTTTACTTTGCAGATACAATACTTATCAAAATAGTTCAGGTCATTTGACCCATGTAGAATATGAGCTGAACACTGAATCACCCAGTGTTTGGCCTGCCTGTCCTACATTGCTGTTGAACAGTGTAAAGCTATAGCACTCTAATCAGGGGGCTTGATTCTTCCTTCCTTTTCATTGATGATTGGCATGGAGCTGTTGTAAAACTGGTGCCTTGTGCCAAAGCTTGTACAAATGCTTAACAGATGGTTGATGGATTCGGATAAAACGATGGCTGTCAATGATAGTGTGATCTCAAAGCCCCTGCAATACAAGTGCAACTTTTTTTTCCTCGTGTTTTAATAAATTACCAGTTTCTGTTCTTTTTCCATCTCTATTTAAAAATGCCTGTTTTGTTTTTTAAATTTAGGAAAATTTCAGCCAAATTGGAATTTAAAATGCAATGTTTAATGCAGTTTTTGAAGACTAGTACAATTTTGAGTCAAAGCAGACATGAATCTGCATGTAGAATATTTTCATTTGAAATGCAAATTTTCTTTAGAAAATATGTGCAAGAAATAGCATATTCTGTTTATGTGGGGACTCAAGGTTTTATTATGAAACTGTAAATTGACTTTCATTACAAGAATGCACTTGTAAATCAACATGTCTTTTCATTAGCTTCTATTCTGTGGACGATGGAACTAAGGAAAGATTATCTCCAGTTAAACAATGAATTTCTACACTTTTAACTGTTCTCTGGTGTTATTGGCAGGAGCATCATTGTCTAAGTTCCATTTCCAATTTTTATTGAGATATTATTCCTGGAAAGATGCAACTGCATTTGTGATGCTTTTCAGTTAAACTTTGGAAATTACAGGAAGCAGTTGGTGGCTGCAGAAATTTGCACCAACATAAATTGTATCCCACAAGAGAATACAGTTTGAGGTTTTTTTTACAGTAAGTTTTCAGATTTAGGATACATTAGCTCTGCTTAACAGTTAATAATGGAAGCCCTTTTTAATGTGTACTTGAGACCACTGCTGTGATGTAATATGTCAAGTTAATATATTTCAGCAGTGAGATCTGGGCACTAATGTAAGACTATTCTAATGGTTAAGAAATTCCAGTTCTCCCATCAGTCTAATATTTCCATGATTTGATCCTTTGAGCAACAATATACGCTCCCTTGTTTTGATTCTGATTCTAAATAATTATCTGAATTTGAACCATTTTCTTCACTGCCTTGGTGGTGGTTTTGATACAGAACTGAGTTTCTGACCACTTTTTCTTTTCACCTGCTCGCTGGTTCTCCATTTCTTCAACTTCACTCTTCTGTTTCATCTCCATAAACCTTCATTGAATATATATGAAACTATTCCTTGGGCTCTTTCTATCTTGATTCAAAATTGTGTTGATCTTAAATGTCTATTGTGACTTGTTCCATGATTGATTCCTGTAGTGAAGAGATTATGCTTGCTTGAATTCAGAAGAATGTGAGACCATCTTACTAAAATATATAACAAAGGTTCATAACCGGGGACCTGGGCCTTAAAATAAATTAGTTGGCCTTTCATCCCTGTCGTGAATTCCCATTTCTAAAGTCGTTGACAAGATAGGAAGTGCAAGAGCCATTCTGATGTAACATTTTTCCCTGAGTAGAAATGGAGGTTGTCTAGCTTGACATTCTGCAGTAAACTTTGGCAAAAATTTTGACCTGCTTTTTGTAAAAAAAAACTCTTGCAAGTTTTCCTTCAGGAAAATATTTTAAAATATCATTGATCTTCCTAATGTTCCTGAGTTTAAAAAAAAATATTTTTGGATGTTTCTGCTTTGTGTGAATAATTCATTTACTTAGTCCCCCTGTTTCACCAGTCTCTCAACTTGTTGGTGAATCTATCAAATCCTAATTTTATTTTACACTGTCTTCAAATGGTGTACCGCCTGCCTACAGTATTCATTATACCCATTTTTTTCTTGTTGCTAGTACACATTTCTTGAAGTCTTGTGTTCTTGAAAGCTCCAGAAAGTGGCTCATTGAGATTTATATTTGTTATTTGTAACTTTGGAAAGAGATTGATAATTCGGTCTGAGAGGCTTTTAAAGGATTGATAATCCTTTGGAAAGGCAGAATCTAGTGTGACAGGTTGTGTTTGTGTTTGTTTTTGGAATTGGTTAGGAGCAAAAAGGATCTTGAGAAGGTGCACAGGTATGTGGGTTTCAGGTGATCATCTGAACTAGTCAGGAGAAAAGATTTCTAGATAAGTAGGGGAAAATTGGAGAATTTGGTGATAATTTTAAGGATCTAAAATGCAAATTCCAAATTGGAGCCAATATAGGTTACTGAAAACACAGAGGTAATGCGTGAATGTACTTGGTTTGGCTTAGGATATGTGCAGTGGGTTTTGACAAGCTGCTGTTGTGGAAGTGGAGGAAATTGGCTTACAAAAACATTTTGTATTTTGAACTATTGAAGGCATCAAGTCTTATGCAGCCTTTGCTTCCCTTGAGGAAATTGAGGGTTTGGAGAAATAAAACCCATGTACTGTATTGAAGGAACATTTCTGTCAGTTCCTTATATCTGTTGCAGTCCAGTGTTATGCAGAAGAGTATTTGACCCACCAAGCTTGTGCTTCCAATGATATTAACTGGAGTGCATGCTCTTCACTTTAATGCAAAAGCTGTTCAAGCTGGAACACTAGAATGAGATAAAACCACTTTTCCTTGATTTGAGATGATATGTGAAATATTTATACATCAACATTTGATTTCTAGTTTGCATTCCATCAGATGTGTATTCTATATAGAGTAGCGAACATTGGTTACATTCCTATAATTCTCGTTCCAACAGAAACAACTGAACGTGAAATATGTTGTGACCCAAATCTCTTCAGCAAGGAGTTCTCAGTCAACTGATTCTCATTTGTCTGTTGAGGGTCGAAATTTTTTGACCCTTTTACAAATCCTGAGAAATACTGCTGGTGGTGTGATTTTCCCCTTGTAGTGCCCTGTTTAGAAACATAGAAAACCTACAGCACAATACAGGCCCTTTGGCCCACAAAGCTGTGCTGAACCTTAGAACTACCTAGGCTTACCCATAGCCCTCTATTTTTCTAAGCTCCATGTAGCCATCCAGGAGTCTCTTAAAAGACCCTATTGCTTCTGCCTCCACCACTGTTGCTGGCAGCCCATTCCATGCATTCACCACTCTCTGTGTAGAAAAAAAAAACTTGCCCCTGACATCTCCTCTGTACCTTAAAACTATGCCCTCTCGTGCTAGCCATTTCAGCCCTGGGAAAAAGCCTCTGACTATCCACATGATCAATGCCTCTCATTATCTTATACACCTCTATCAGGTCGCCTCTCATCCTTCGTTGCTCCAAGGAGAAAAGGCCAAGTTCACTCAACCTATTCTCATTAGGCATGCTCCCCCGATTTAGGCAACATCCTTATAAATCTCCTCTGCACCCTTTCTATGGTTTCCACGTCCTTCCTGTAGTGAGGCAACCAGAATTGAGTACAGTACTCCCAAGTGGGGTCTGACCAGGGTCCTATATAGCTGATTGGTAGATTTTTAATGTGGTCACGCAGTTAAACTGTAAGGTGCTCTGTATAGCTTGTATATTTGAAATTGTGATGAAAAGTATCCTTCCGTCTGAATTGTAGATGTGTGTACTGGTATAGCAGGAGGGTATTTTGGGCATTTTAATGCAGAACTTAGACAATCTAATAAAGCAAGTCCTGGAGCTGGAAAGTCACTGACAAGCTTCTCATGTAGTGATATCTCATTACTGTAGCTTTTAGGACTACAGATCCATTACATCTAAGTGTAAAGTGTTTGTATGAATTAAACGTTTGGGGACATAAATAATGTTGGAAATGTATTAGGTGAGGACGGGGACAACAACTCGATCAGATTTATTGTCACTAACTTGGATAATGTGAAATTTGTTTTGCAGCAAAGGCACAAAACTACTATTACAAGAATAGTTGTGGTGGGGGTGCTGGGAGAAAGGGAGTAATAAGATGGTGTTCACAGACTGTTCATAAATCTGATGACGGAGGTTTAGAAGCTATTTCAGAATCATTGAGTGTAGGTCTTTAGGCTACCCTGCTTCACCTCTGATAGTAATGAGAAGAGGGTATATCCTGATTGGTGAAGGTCCTTAATGATGGATGCATTAATAACAGCCATAGTTCTACAGCATGGAGACAGGTCATCTGACACTCTGCAACCATCAAAGATTTCAATGTTTCCAGGCTCATTTTAAAGCTGAGATTAGGAAATATGAAGCTGATGAAGGTAATTAACACGGATAACTAAATATTTGATAGTTAAGATTTAAAAGTGGAAGGCACCCTTAAGTGAAAGAGACCTTGAGTGAAGGAATCAAGAGTAGATGGTCCAATACAACTGTCAAGGAGGTGAAGGGGTTTTGCAATGGATAGGAAGCTACAGGTTGAGAACTCAGTAATGGCTGGGGGATGATGTTATTGAGTTTAATGGGGTGAGGTTGAGATAGGATGTGTTTACCAGGATAATTTAAATTGGGGAACTGTGACTGGGAGCCATTGTAGGACTGAAAGCTGAGGTTTTCAGTGGATGGTATTTTTTCTAGTCTAAGATACTGGTGGTAGGATTTTGGAAGTCCTGAAGTTGAGAAACGGTTGTGTGTAGGAGGCAGATTTATGAAGTATGGAATATCCAAGTATCTTTAGAGAGGATTTGGTTTGTTGGAAGCTCAGCTTGTGTGTGACAAACAACCTCCAGCAGTTACTAGCTGTGGTGAAGACAAGGATGTGGGTTTGATTTTATAGAACAGCTGCTGACAATTGTTCCTTGATTGATCTCAGAGTTTAAGAATTGAAGTATGGGGAGGTGTTGTAATTGAAATATCTCATTTGGCTGATTTTAATACAAGCTACATTTGAAGGGTGGAGGGAAGACCTGATTACATTAATTACATGGGAAATCTGATGTTATGTCGTG
The DNA here is from genome assembly GCF_030028105.1 of Mobula birostris. NCBI lineage: Eukaryota > Metazoa > Chordata > Chondrichthyes > Myliobatiformes > Myliobatidae > Mobula > Mobula birostris. Next base: position 87,928,913 of record NC_092375.1, read on the forward strand.
GGTGATACTGAACTACAGCATGTCATGGACAGAAGATGTGGTGCCAAAGTTAATTCTTTTGAGAGGCTTTGAAAGTAGCATTGGGTGAAGTGTATTTCATACCTGTACACTGGACTTTATCAACTTAGCCTATCATTTTTCCAGCAGTGAAGTAATTAATGCTTTCAAGAATAATTAAGCCAAACTTTAATGGAAAAGATTAGAAATAAATTGAATTGGGATCTGTTATATGCTGTTTAATACAAGAACCATAAACTCAAAGGAATAAAGTAATTGGAAAGATTAAAGAACTTATTTAATTGTAGAATGATTTGAATAGACAGTGGGCATTCAGGCTACTATGTCTCTGTCCTCTCTATGAAAGAACTATTATCTGCATTTGGTTGACAGCACTGTTGTCTAAAGCAGAATGGTGCAGGTTCAAGTCCTACTTTAGGGACTTTAGAATATGAGAATTGACTTGCACTCTAGTAAGTGAGGGAGATGATTGCTGCCTCAGTTGAGCAATAAAGATGCATAGCACTATTTTGTAGAAAAGGCAGGGGAGTAATTGGTGAAGGAAAAAAGGCAAAGATGTTTAAACCAATGCCTAGACACTATTATGTCTTGTTTTTTCCAAAATTTATTTTCTCCAAATTAGTTATGTTTTCTGCATTACAACTCAAACTAAGTGCTTAATTGGTTGCAATTCTTTGAGATGTTCAGAGGTTGTGAAGGCAACATAAACTATGCACATCCTTCCCCCAAACAGCTGTAATTCTTTCCCCTTTGATTTACTTGTACTGTTCTCCGTTCAAAATGATTATTCAATCGGGTTCTGCAACCTGTTCATTCCAACTCATAATAACTCACAGTTAAAGCATTTCTCCTCTGCAGCATTTAGTTCTTTGGTATGATATGATTCGTATTCGTAAGTTTTTTGCTGTGCTATCAACATCTCAAATCTCTTCCTCACTTCTCTGTAAGGGGAATGTTACAGCTGGAATTCTTCTTCCCTGATAATCTTCCTTTTTCTTTTTCAAATTTGCTTTCTTTGCAGAGAAATAATAGAATTAATTTAATGTGTGCTTGATTTTGCAGCCATTCTTCTAAAGTGCTCACTAAATGACATTTGTTCTACATTCTTCCTCAATTTTTCTGTACATTTTCTCTCTATGTACTTACTAAGTTGTTGGCATGCACAAACTGTGCTGTAATCTTGAATGGATCACATTTAATCTCAATTTTTTCCTTCAGTCTAGATGAAGTGTCTCAACCTGAAACATTGACTGTCATTTCCTTCCAAAAGTGCTGCCTGACCTGCTGAATTCCTCCCAGTATTGTGTGTGCTGCTCCACATTCCAGTAACTGCTGTCTCGTCTCCTCTGATTCTGTCCTTGTTTAGCTTCTTCCTTTGAGTATTTTAAGTGTTGTTTATCACCAGAATTGAGCCAAGGCATTGATATTGCTTATTGTTAACTTTCTACCACATTGGCTCAAATCATCACCAAACAGACATCTGCTCTCACACATCAGTTTCCTCCTGTTATTATTGATATATTTGAAGTGCATTATTCCATTGATTTTTTTTATTCCTTCTATGGGTTCTATTCTTGTATTAGTTTATAATTAATGGTAACTGGTAAGCCTCAATATCAGGGGTTTATATCAGATAGTTATCCCCATAAGCAGTTTGAGTTGTTTGTTTTCAGGCAACTGAATTGGCACCTCAAACTATACACTCTTGACTTTTTCTGTTCATCAGCATTAGTCCCCAATACTGCACCAATCCCACAACTTTGATTTTCTTTATTGATCTTCTGAAGGTGTGTTTGTCTTCTGTTGTCAGGCATCCACCTAATAAAGTTCTAATGGACCATTTATCATATTTGAGACTGGTCGATCTTTTTGGCAATGATTTGAAAGTGAACCAAACTTTTGTGATCTTAATGATATCTTTTTACCCCAAGGTAAGCTACAGACAACATTTGTCCATGTCTGTCCCTGTTCAACTTATCTGACGTTTGACAGTTATGTACTCCTAAGTTTTTCTGTGTGATCCTCTGTAAATGAAGTTGTCCATAACACAATTGTCTATGCCCTGGCCAGTATGACCCTCATACTTGCTGACTTTGTATTGACTCCTAGTTAAGTAAAGCTTTTACTTTTTAAAATAAAATCTTTAAAATTCCTCCATGGCCATGTCCTTCACTAACTTTTCAGTATTCTCTAGCTTCCACTGCCCTGCAATATCTGTGCTGATCTAATTTTGTTTTTCTTTGTCTCTGAATTGTCTTACCAGTAGTCTCTACTATTAGCTGCCAAGTCCATAGCCTCTTCTGCTTTTCACCTCTTTACGCCTCAAAATGCTTTGACAAGATAAGCATCTGAACTTTTTTCAACTGCACTATTATCTTTATTTTTTTGAGAATGCTCCTTTTGACAATTTTTCTCTGACCATATTATTGAAGTACAAGTTATTTGTGGCCTTAAAAGTTATGTCTTGCAAGCTTTCACATTTGACTCAGGATGTAGCATTTTATTTATTGCAGATATAGCTGTTTTTATTTACCATAAAGATCAAAAATTACTTATTGTTCCAAGATTGGCAGTAGCAGAATTGATGATAAAAACACACAAATTAGTATTGGATTAATGCAGGCGAAAATCTGATCTTTAATGTGTTACTTGTGCAGTTAATTGTGGTTTTCATTAATATACTTCCTCTGAGACATCTTAACTTTTGGTTTCATGGCTTCACATAATTGTTGAGATACTGAATGCGCAGGTTAGATAAATGTGTTTTTAATGTTGGGCAATCTGATGCCCAGATTGTTTCTGTTGATGATAAAGTAGCAATAATGTATAAATTGGTTTATTGGTCAAGAGTTTGTGAAGTTGTAGTGAATATTAATGTATGTGGCTGCTGAAAACTTTTTTTTTCTTCTGAAAATAAGTTGAGACTGGCATTTAGTGTTACCGAGTGCTATTTGTAGCACTGTAGCAGTGTGACAGGCCTTAACTTCATTGGTTCGTATACTTATGCTCTATTTAACTCTCTTCTCCCCTTCAATACACCTTTTTCTTTTCAGATTTCTATTAAATGCATTAGTGCAATTTGCCTCAATAATTCCATATAGTAGTGAGTTCTGTACTATCATTTGTAATTAATTTTCTAAATTGAGCATTAAGCATTTTTATATTGCATTGATCTGTACTCCTGATCCCATTATCGTTTCTGTATCATCTACTGCTACCAAGTGTCACAAATGAGTTCTCAGTGCTTTTCTGCTGCCCTTATTAATCTGCCTCACTGACTTTGGTGAATTTGTGTATATGCTCACTCATTTGTATTAGTTGTTGAGTGAGGGGTAATTGGTTAGTGTGCTAGGAGAGCTCCCTTTCTCTTTGAATAATCAGAGTTTGTGTATTTTGGTACTCGCCAAGTTTTGATGTTTATTCCTATCAGTCACAATGAATATTTAATTGTTCAAACTTTGAATAGCTACTGCATGTTGTCTGTTTCCCTCTTCAGTTTGACTGCCAAGTTCATTACTGTCCAAATTGTTAACTACTTCATTTTTTTTGAACACGGAACTAAAATTGTGATAGACATTTAAAAGCAACGCATGAATAAAATCCTCCTGTATTCTTTCAAGGAATGGGGCTTTGAAAAGGCTGGGTGAGCAGGAATTTGCGGTCTTTCAGGTGCAGGTATACACATAATAAATTGGTTCAACATTGTCACATTTACTGAGCTACTGTGAAAATAATTATTTTGCATGTCATCCATATAGATAATTTCATCACATCAGTTCATTGAGATGGTAGAAGGGAAGAAGAATAACAATAGTGTTGGAGAGAAAGTGCAGTGTAGGAGGACACTAAGGTGAGGTCAAGCATCCACCTTATCCTACAAGAGGTCTGTTCAACAGTCTTGTAACAACTGAATAGAGGCTGTCCTTGAACATGGAGATATGAGCGTCAGATATTTCTGTCTTCTGCGTCATGCAAGGGGGAACGAAGTGAGAATGACTGGGGTGAAGGGGTCTTTGATTATATTGGCTGCTTTACTGACGTAGTGAGAAGTATAGGCAGAGTCTGTGGTTTCTGTGGTGTGCTGAGTGTACTGAGGGAGTTCCAGGATTTTGACCTGACAATGGTGAAGGAATGGTAATATTTCCAAATCAGGATGATGTGTGGTTTGGAGGTCAACTCCCAAGTGGTGGTGTTCTTGTACATTAGCTGCCGTTGTTCTTGTTGGTAGAAATCGTGGGTTTGGAAAGTTGTCTTGGTGTGTTGCTGCAGTGCGTGGTGTAAATGGTACAAACTGCTGCTACTGCGTGTCAGTGGTGGAGTGAGTGAGAGTGAATGTGGATGGGGTGGGATGGCTATGTCCAATATGCCGCTTGTGTATAAGCTGCACATGTGGACCTGTAGAGAGTATTCCATCACACTCCTGACTTGAGACTCTCAACTGGTGGACATGCTCTGAATCTGGGTAGTTTGGAAGTGAGTTACTTGCTGCAGCATTGCTAGCCCTTGACTTGTATACGTGTGTGTGTGTGTGTGTGTGTGTGTGTGTGTGTGTGTATATGTATATACGTGTGTGTGTGTACACGTACACACTCCAGTTCAGTTTCTAGTCAGTTTTAACCCCACCTCCATGTGTTGAAAGTGATGGTAATGTCATTGAAGGCCATCCTATGCTATTTTTGTTTTCTATCCTTTTCATGCCTATGAGTTTTATAAAATTTCTGTAGATTATTATGCCCTTTCCAATTCACTTTATTACAATTATTTTCATTGAGAGCTACTTTAACATTAGTTAATAGGTCAGCGGTTACATTTGATTTGCTGATGAATGCTGTAAGGTGCTTCGAACCAAAATGGATAATTTTTTTATTGAAGGGGTAAGGAAACAATTTATTTAACATTGATTCCCAAATAATTGGTTGTAGCAGGTTATGCATGATGCAAAATATTAGTGTTATTTCTAGAATCTTTAACTCACCTTGTGGAGAAGCTCTGGTGAACTTTAAAGCTTAAGTTCTATTTGTTGCACAGATTTGTGTAAGGCATGAGTTTACTTATTTGTATCAGGCTAACATTTATGAAAGAGGTAGGGAAGCAGATTAGTACTCTTGTGAACTTCCTGTCAAAATCTTCAGTGATTCGTGGTAGCTTAATATTTAAATGCAGGTATGTATTTTGGATCATGCAGTGTTTCATAGATTAACACATTTGAATGAATCTTCACTGTATTGTCTTTACTGTCTCGAGTTTCTCTGCTTAGAATGATATATCAGATCAAAATCAAGTCTGGAGGGCTTAGGCCAAATGGATCTTTTAAAGTTGTTTAGAGGAAATTCTGTTTCTTCTGGTATCCTGGACAGCATAACCAGCACCAGTAAAATGCATGATCAGATCTCTTGTGCAGTCTGAACCCAGTGCTCCTGTATGTAAACTGGTAAAGTGGCCAAGTCTATATCCAAAGCTTATGTCCTCTTGTTCGAGGAAAGTCAAGGGAAACGGTCTCTAAGCATCTACATGCCAAGCCTGTCAGAATTTAGGATCTTCTGACATTTTGTTATGATATGTAAAGATGCTATCTAAAGGCAATTTCTCTTGTGATCCTTTTTTTCATATTTTATGCTTGTATTTACTTAATCTATCATGCATGGTGCATTGGAAAACTAATATGTTCACAATTTTCTGTGAAACAGTTTAAGCTCAGGAGATGGTTGTTTCAGGGATTTAACTCCTGAAAACATTTGGTAATTGGGTTGTATGGGAAGCTGCTTTGATGCAATTCCAAAGAAGGCACGTGACTGACTCTGCTTCATTAGGAGTTTGAGGAGAGTTGGTTACCAAACTCTCCTCAAATTCCTTGCATACTTCCTCAGATGTATGGTGGAGAGTATTCTGATCAGTTGCACCTAGAATGGAAGCTTCTATGTACAGGATTGAAGGAGGCTTCAGAGGGTTGTCACTCAGCCAGCTCAGTCATGAGCACAACTTTCCTTGCTATTGAGGATATCTTAAGACCCTCATTAAGGACCTTCACCAGGACATGCCCTTTTGTTGATACTAGCTGATGTGCTAGGTGATGGTACAGGAACTTGAAGACCCATACAATGATTCAGAAATAGCTTCCCCTCTGCTATCAGGTTTCTGAATGCTCCATCAACCCATGAACACTATCTCGTTCGTTCTTGCACTCTTTTTGTTGTTTTCAGTAACTTTTGTCTGAATAGTCCTGTAGCTGCAAGATAACAGATTTCATGATGCATGTGATTGATAAACTTGAACGATTCGAAAGATTAACTTTCCAAAGTATTGTTCTCTTCAGTAACTAGTAGGATAAAATTGACGTGTAAGTGAAAATATAATTATCTTCAGGTGGAGCTTTGGATGCCTTATTAAGAAATGGGCCTCTTTAAATCAGGTATTTCAATTTGTTGGACTTCAAAAATGTACTTTTGTAGAATATAATAGAAGTAGAATTAAAGCCTATGTTAAAGGGACAGCAGTTTTGTTAATGCAAAACAAAATACAGAAAGTATAGTGGCGGTGAACAGTTCCTTTTTAGATTTGAGAAACCAGCATTAGTGTACCCAAGGGATTATTGTAAGGATCGGTGCTCTTTCTGATACCTGCGTTTTGGGAATGCAGATCATGTGCAAACTTGACATTATGATACAACACTTTGAAATATAGTATCTGCAAGAAGGATAGCACCAGACTTGCAGGGATCACTGACAACTGGTATAATGAATGGACACTTAGTAGATGAAATTTAATGCAGCAGAGGCGTTGGAACCAATATATTTTGGAAGGAAGTAAAAGGTGATGTAAACTAATAGTGTAGTTTTTGAGCAGGTGCAGGAACAGAGGGGTTTGAGGACGGGAGCACTAACATTTTGAAAGGCAGAATGATAAATTGAGGTGGCTCTTCATTTTGAAGATGCTTTGAATCTTTGGCTTCATGGACACACTAAAAAGCATTATGCTAGAAAACTGTAAGCTTCTGAAGCTTAGCTGGATGATTATTGTATTTAATGCTGGGCACTACATGCTAGGAATTCAAGTCCTTAGGAAAGATCAGAGAAGATGTAGAATATTGGCAGGAGCAGGGGAATTGAATTCAGCGTAAAGTCCCCAGGTTAAGGGGAAATTTGACAGTGATACAAGTATGGCCATCTTATTCTGTTGTAAGTATGACACAGAATAATTAAAGAATACTTATTTTTGTTCACATTATCACTTTTTAGTTTATAAGGACCAAGCACTACTCAATGGCCTCTCTCTCTTAATGTCTGTAATAAATAATTTGCATTGATACTGGATTTTTTTTTATATATGTTGCTTTTCACATTCCCACTTTGTATTTAGAGTATGGAACATAGAACAGTACAGCACAGTGTAGACCCTTTGGCCCAGATACTGTGCTAACCCTTTAACCTACTCCAAGATCAATCTAATGCTTCCTTCCCACATATCCCTCCATTTTTCTTTCATTTACGTGCCTAGGTGTCTCTAAAGTATCTGATTCTACAGTCACCCCTAGTAGTGAATTCCACGCACACCATGGCTCAGTATCCGCACAGCCAAGTTTCCTTGGATCCCATTGCCTCCTGACTTTTTGAATAAGGCTACAATGGGAAACTTTGTTAAATGCCTTTCTAAAATCCGTGTATGTCATATCCACTGCTCTACCTTCGTCAATTTGTTTTGTCACTTCCTCAAAGAATTCAGTCAGGCACTACTTGGCCCTCACAAAGTACGCCAGCTATCTGAATCGAAGTATGCTTCTCGATGCTTGTAAATCCTGTCTGTAAGAATCCTCTCCAATAGTTTACTGACATAAGACTCACTGGTCTGTAATTCCCGGGATTATCCCTATTACCTTTCTTGAACAAAGGAGTAACATTTTACCTGCTTCTAGTCTTCTGGTTCTACTCCTGTGGCCAGTAGTTGTTACAAAGAAAGCCACCATTTACTTTTTATACCTTTTCCAGGTGTCTGGATTACATGAAATCAACAAATGGTGACAGCGCAAAAGACCATTTAACCCTTCAAATCCCTGTTTGCTCCAGAAGGTACATTAAAAAGTTCATGCCACTATCTAATTTGTTTTTACAGATACTAATCTACATCCCTTTTGAAAACAACAATTGAATCCAGCTCTGCCATCCTGTCAGACCATGTATTTGAGATGCTACCTTGACTCTACATTTCTTAATGTCAAATAAATTTCCTACATTGCTTTCAACCTCTTCTAGTCCAATGAGAACCATTTTGACTTCTCTACCATTTTGACATCTTTTACCATAATATATACTCCTCATTCTTGTGTTAGTCATTTAAATCTCTTCTGTATCCTGTCTAAGCCCTTCACACTTTCAAAAAGCTTAATGACCAGAATGGAAATAATTTAAAAACACGAGAAATGGGAGCAGGTGTAGGTTACGTGTTCTCTTGAAGCTGCTCTGCCATTTAATTAAAAGCACAGTAGATCTGATCTTGGCTTCAACTCTGTGTTCATGTTTGCTTTTCATAACTCTGGGTTTCCTTTAAAGCTCTAAAATCTAACTCTGCCTTGAATTTGTAGTTGGGCTGATGCTTTATAAAAGTTCATTGTTATTGTACTCTGTTTTAATTTATGAAGCCTTGGTATTGAATGATTTTTAAATTGCTTTTTCATTCTGCTGTCTTCAAAAATTAGTGCACATAAAGATCTGGCCTCTTTGCTTGAACACTTTAAAAAAAAAATCAATTGTTTTGTTATAGTAGCTCTTTTCAGTCTTGTTTAAAAGTATAATTTTACACTTTAAATTTAACTGTCTATATGTTGTCGTACTGTCTGTTCTCTTGATGATGTCTACCACTATCATCCATATTGTTGACTCTGCTTCCAGGTTTTGCAGTCCTCTCCTGTACACCCAGATATAAGTTTATAATGCATGTTGGAAAAATAGTCTTAGCAATGACCATAGGTAATGCCACCCTACACTCCTGCCTAAATGCAGCAGGTTCTTTCTTATTCTTGCTCTGCTTCATCTTGCTTCAGCTTTTGTGATTCTTCATCAAATGCCCTTTTAATGTCCTTATTCATTAGAACTTCTGCACTTTTCTCAACAAAAGAAAACTTACTACGTCAGCAATGTTTGATTTCCCTTTCATATTTTTCTTCTTTGCTTACTTTTTTGATGATCATCCTGAATGCCCTTGAAGTTCCCCCTTTTCTGAATTTAACCTGTCTGTTCATCTCTATATGGAAGTTAAAAAGTTATTAAGATACATTCTATCTTTGCTAAATACCTGGTCATTCTCTCCACTTGTACAGCCCACTATTTCACCGTTGCTACCAAGGGGTTAATGGTCAATTCTCCTCAGTCTTGCATTCTTTTCTATTTCTTATTTTCTTTGTTATATAAGCTCCCCACTCCTCGCATGTCTTTTTTCATCCCTGTTTAGTCAAAATTAATTTGTCATTATTTGCGATGCTGGCTTCCCATATTACCTAATCACACTGCCAACCTCCTTCCCCAAGCAACTGTTGTAGATTTTTTTTTGGGTATCCAATCTAATGGTCTTGCTGTTCTGTCATAGTAATTTCAATCTTGCTGTATTCAGCAAGTTGGGTTGGCGCCTGCATTTGTTTGGTTTATTCCCTGTGCACAGCATTTGTGTGAAGAGAGCTTCTTTAGGCCCCACAGCCTGATGTGTTTGCCTGACTCATCACTTCACTTGCACATTGCTTATTTATTTCTCCCAAGTTTGATTTGTTCTAGATTATACTGCCACGATGTTGCTTTGCTACGTTTTGGAACTTCTATGGTTTTGAATTACTTTGCCATCTGAAACTTCTGCATCATTCCATAGCTAATTCAAATCTTTGTTATCATCATATTCTTTATGTTAGCCTTGTCCTAGTGTCAGTGACCCATGAAATGAGTGGACATTTTTGTCACACTACAACAGCATGTTTACCCCCCAAATTTAATTTTTCTTTGACACTTAAAAAAAACATAATACCAGTGTTTTATGGTTTAGATGCTACAAAATGATAGCAGGCTTGATCTGCAATTGTAGGGCTACAAATGTGGTACTTGTATGCTGGAACTTTAGTCACTGAAAACAACTACCTGCTTCCAGTGTTTTTGGAGATTGTCAGTTGCAAAGCATTTCTACAGTAATTATACCCACAAATAAGTTAGCAGCATATCCTTCTGCTGTGACCTACTGGCAGTTAGAACTGCTAGGTTAATTAATTGCCTTGCAGAACAAACAGGTACTGAAACCATTTGTCTGCATGGCCAACATTTACAATCATTTTCTATGGAATTGCACAACACAGCTGCATTACCACTGTTGAACTTCCCAAAATCAAAGATGTTGATAGCTGCTACTTGCTCATTGTGCAGTCCATGCTGAGTTGTTAGTGTTATCAGATTGATGTAGAATGCCCTTGGAAAATTTATGTTTGTCAGGCAGGTGTGCCGGTGCAGGTTTTTCTCTTTCATTCCATCTCAGTTGCAGCAATGGGCAAGTTGAACTGAAATTTAAAGTAATTTTTTGTTGCCCTTTCGTTATCTAAGTGTTATCCTTAAGTGATTCCACACCTTGAGGTCTACAGTGCTATCTTGTTGTCTGGCTTGGTCATAACTCACTCCCTGAGCTCTAGGTGTGCTTAGAAGTAAAAATGTAGTTGTTTACACTCAGCATCAATTATACAATGGTCCCATGCTAGTTCTTGTCACAGGACATTTCTTATCTTGCATTGAATTGAACGGGCGACTGGATTGGCTGCTGGCTTTGTGGTTGTGGACTCATTTTCGTGAACTTCAGTTCTGAATGCTATTTGCTTACTTTTATTGTTTACGCAGTTTGTTTTTTTAATCTCTGCACATTGTGTGTTAGGTTGTTTTTTAAAAAGTGGGTTCAGTTGGGTTTCTTTGTTTTATGGCTGCTTGTAAGGAGATAAATCTAGGTTGTACATTGTATACAAACTTTGTACTTCGTAATTATTTTGGGAGGGTTGTCATTGAAAAACATAGCTTGGACATTGGCCTATTGAGTCCATGCTTTTAGTCTATTTACCTACAGTCAATCCATATGCCTCCTAGGCCTTTGCAAGTACCTATCCAGGTGCTGCTTTAACGATACCATTGTACCTATACATGTATTGTTCCATATACAACTGCATGAAAAATTGCTATTCAAGTCCCTTTAGATCTTTCTCTTCTCACTTTCAATCTATGCCCCCGAGTTTTGGATCTGCACCCAGGGCATGCCCTTTTCTCACTGTTACCATCAGGCAGGAGGTACAGAAGCCTGAAGGCACACGCTCAGCGATTCAGGAACAGCTTCCCCTCCATCATCTGATTCCTAAATGGACACTAACAGTATTTCTGTTTTTGCACATTTTTTAATCTATTCAATATATGTAATTGATTTATTATTTTTAAAAATGTTATTGTTTTTTCTCTGCTAGATTATGTATTGCATTGAACTGCTGCTGCTGCTAAGTTTAAAAAAAAATTCACGTCACATGCTGGTGATGGTAAATCTGATTCTGATTCCACCGAATAGACTGCCATCTATCTACCTTATCTATGCCCCTTATAATTTTATAACCTAATATCACTCCTCAATCTCCTATGTTCAAAGGAGTAAAGAGTTAGCCTGGCCATCCTTTGCCTATAACTTGGACCCTCTAGTCCTGGCAACATTCTGAAATCTTTTGTGTACTATGTTTTTCCTACAACAGGCCTACCAGACTTTTATAACTGCAATATAATGTCCTAATAACTATACTCAATGATCTGACTGAAGATAAATATGCTAAATGCCTTTCTCACACCATTTGTTTATGGCATTACCTTAAACAATCTATGCACTTGTACTCCTGGGTATCTCTTATTCCATTGCACTCCCTAGTGTCCTACTATCCATAGTACAGGATCTATGTTAGTTGACTTTCAAAGTGCATCGCCTCACATTTATCTGTATTGAAATTCATTTGCCATTCCTCAGTTTATTACCCTAATTGATTAAGGTTACCGTTTAATCTACGATGACCTTCATTATTAACAACACCTAATTTCATATTATCTGCACACTTACTGGTTAAGCTTTGTGCATTTGCACCCAAATCATTTGTATAAATAATGAATAGTGAGTTCTAAAACTGACTGCTGTGGCATACTAGTGACCGGCCTCCATTTTGAGAAACAGCCTTCACCCACCACCGGTCCTCCTCTCTCTCAGCCATATTGGGCACCAAGATAGCATAGTGGTTAGTGTGACTCTTTTGCAGGTCGAGTGTTCTGGAGTTGGAGTTCAGTTCCAGCGCAGTTCTGTACAGATAGGATAGTGGTGGAAAGAAAAGGGTCTTCCTGAAGATGTACCTGTATTTGTAGGGTTCCACAAGGCTTAGTACTTGTCTCTTTCGTTTTGGAATATGAATGATTTAGTCCCACATACAGGCTAGATAAACTTACAAAGAGCAAATGTTTGTGTAATTGACAGGGAAATGGAAAGTTTAGACTATAGGATGATATCAATCATCTGGGCCGTTGGGCATAAAGTAACAGACAGAATTTAATCCCAAAAAGTGAGAGGAGGTGCAACAAGATAATACATTGAAGAAATTTGAGTGATGTGGAAGAAATGATCTTTGGTCTATACATAAAACGATCCTGAAAGATGGCAGCTTGGGGTTTAAAATAAAGTTGCAAAAGGATACTTTCCCATAAGACATAGGGTGTTGGAGCAGCAAGGTTGTACTGGAACTGTGGCACACTAACTAGTCAGACCATTGCGTATAGTTCTGGTCATTGCACTTGAGGGAAGATGTAATGTTTTGGAAGGTGTGCAGAAGATACAGTAGAATTTGGGAGGGAAAAGGATCAGCTTGGATTGTTTTCTTTGGAGGCTGAAGGAAGGCGATTGTAATGTATAAAATTGAATGATGTGGGTGGATAACAGAAGTTTAAAAACCAGGGGAGATAGATTTAATGCAATAGGTTAACCAATTAAACACATTTATTTAACCATATTCTAGTGGGTGATGGATGTCCTGAACTCATGGCTTGAAAAGATGAGAAAGGCTGTACTCACATTTGAAAAGTATGTGAAGGTTGACCTGTAAGACTTGGTGCTGGATAATGGGATTAAGCAGATCTGATAAATTAAATGGCCTCTTCCCATGTCATTCTATTGAGTAGCTCCAAAGCAGAAGTGCTAGAAGAGTGAACTAGAGAAGTGGCTCTATCTCAAAGCTCACCCGGGCTGAAGCTGATTACTAAGGATGAGTCAGGCCATGATGTAATTTGAAAACAAGAATGAGATTTAAAAATGGAATTATTTGCCACACCAGAATTCAGTGTTATCTAACAAGAACAGAATGCTAAATAGGATTTGCTGTGGATTAAGACTCAACTGGCAAATTTTTGAAAAAATTCCTTTGTACTCATAGATGAATGGGAAGTTACCACAGGAGAATTTTACTAATTATGTCAAGATGAAACAAAGACATAGATGAGGGTTTTGATAGAAATAATCCTTGTAAGAGATATTGAGCAGTCTCAGTGCTAGAGTGATGCATTTACAGTTGCAAAAAGAATTTGTGAATCCTTTGTAATTGCCTGTTTTTCTGCATTAATTACTCATAAAATGTGGCTTGATCTTCATCTAAGTCACAATAATAGGCAAACACAATTTGCCTAAACTAATAACGCACAAATAATTGTATTTTCTTCATGTCTTTATTGAACATATAGTTTTTCCAGCCTGGACTGTGAATGATTAAACAATGTGAACCCTTGTATTTAATAACTGGGGTCTTTTTGCAGCAATAACCTCCACAAAACAGACCCTTCTTGAAAAGAGGAGGGCTCTGTGAGTAACCGGATGTTGCTTGTCTTTTTCCTAGGGCAGGATACCTCTACAAACCACACCTCCAATCTCATCCTCATTGAGTGGAACACCTGACTCCAAATAGCTTTTGTCGAAGGCATTACCCCAGAGCTTCACATGTTTTTTGTACTCAGTATTGACGAGAAGAAGTATAATTGTTTGTGTGCCATTAGTTTAGGCAGATCGTGTTTGTCTATTATTGTGACTTAGATGAAGATCAGACCACATTTTATGAGTAATTAATGCAGAAAACCAGGTAATTGCAAAGGGTTCACAAACTTTTTCTTGCAGCCATATTAGAAACCTTGGGATTAATTGCAAGACCACAGTTCTATAAGGTCTAGTGTGCATGTGCAAGTTGCAGTGTTTGTGTAATTGATCCGAGCTGCCTTGTTACTGTGCTTTGCCCGCTGTCTGAAAGAAATGAGCTTTTGCATCCTGTTGCAAGTATCAACTATTTGAATCTTTTTGATCTTGATGGATTTTCTGATTTTTGGGGTAGACAGGTGGTGATCATTAACAGAAGCAGGTGGTGTAAGAGATTTATAATCTTGAGGTTAATGATTCGTGAAAGATAATGGACAGTTGTTGATGTTACTTTAGATTGAAACATGGGAAGCACTCATGACCATTCAGAAACTTGAGTATCCAAGACTGAAATGAATGCACAGATGATATTACATTGTTGCGAGTACTAAATTTAGATGAATAGCATATTTTAATTCCCTTTGTATTCCCAAATAGCTTTTGCAAGTTGTATTAAAAGTACGTATTTGAAATGTTGATTCCAGTTTGCAATAAAATATAGGTTTAAATTTTACTTTGTGGATTAAGTTCTTTAGTTTGAGGTTGGTTTCAAATAAGATCAGCTTCACCTGGCTTAAATGTTCAAGATAGTAACCAAATAGCCACTTGTTCTTAGAATTTGACACTATATTCAATAAGATTTGTAACTACCCACTAAGCCTACTTTTGTACACAACTTTTACTGATCTCATTGAGACCAAAGAGAATAGATTAAATGCATACATGTTCTCATTAACAAAGGAAAGAAATTTGATTTCTGAGGGTGTAATCAAGATACAGTTATCTGAAAAGATTTTTGGCATTCTGTTCAAGTGGTAAGTATTTGAGCACAGATTTGTGCCCTTGTTTCTCTGTTAGAATTGTATTACTGACTTGTGGCATAAAAAGAGGCCAATTAAGGTCTATGCTGGCTGTCAGCAGAACAATTCTGTCAGTCTACCTGCAACTTTCTCATGGTCATTACTACCCCTTTAGTTTTTTGCCACTTATTTACAGTAAGAAGTAATTTAATTTTTAACTTATTAAGTCTTTGGGCTGCAGAAGGGAACTGAAATTGGGAGAAATTGAGACCGGCACAATCAGATGTTCAAGCTGCAGTGAGTTAGGTGAAGCTTTGAAGCTGTATTCATTGTTGTACTACTGTGCACCCTGTGTGAAAGCAATGGAAACTTTGCGTTTTGAGCTTTGAACACATGTTACTAACAATCTCAGGACCAACGTTGTCTTTATTCCAGTGACATAAGGTATTTGTTGTCATGTTAGTCATCCTGTGACTGAACAAGGCTACCTTTTAGTGCTGCATTGTAATCCGTTGTGTGCTGGGGCCCTGAATTCATCAGGGCTGATGAGGTAGCTGTTGTGTGAAATGTTAGTTGGAGAAGATGAAGAGGAGGTTGTGCACCGGCACGTAACTTGAAGCCAGTTTGTGATCATGGAGAGACAGCGTTAGCGATCAATGATAGCAATGTTCAGGGTCAGCCAAGAATTTTTCTTCAGACTAATGTAATGGAGTAACTTGCATAACTTCTTACCAATGGCAAAGCAGTCACTCTAACCTAACGTAGTAAAGCCATCTTCAAACATTGCATCTGTTCCCCTCAACTAGTCTTCACTCTAAGTGACACCAGCTTTTATTTGTCAATTTGTGAATATTCCTTCATATCCTGAGAAGAAAAGTGTACATTTGAACTTAAAGCAATAGAGACCACATAATGCTCCTGTTCCACTGGGTAATGCCTTGGGATGAGTTGTACTGAAACCAAGCTCATAACTATACTGGAAATGCAAGACGATAAGTGTTTTTCTAAACAGCATGTTTCTATGCTCTGAAGCGCAAGAAAGGGCTAACTGGATTGCTAAAGGGCTAACTTTCCCAACATTGAAGTGAACATTGAAGTTTCTGCAAAGAAAATAACTATTGGTGTGCTTGACAGTGCCCCTGAGAAAGCCACTGTTGTGGGGGGGGGGGGGAACTCTAATGAAATCTCAGTGGGAGACTCTGAAGTCAGCTGGAAGAAGGTTCTATGGTCTGATGATACCAAAATTGAGCTTTTTGGCGATCGGACTAAATGCTGTTTGGCACAAGCCAAACACCGCATATAATCAAAAACACATCATCCCTACCATGAAGCATGGTGGTGGGGATGCTTCACTGCAGCAGGCCTTAGAAGGTATGTGAAAGGAGAGGGTAAAATAAATGCAACTAAATACAGGGAAATTGTGGAGGAAAATCTAATGCAGTCTGCAAGAGAACTCTGACTTGGGAGATTTGTTTTCTAGCAAGACCATGACCCCAAGCATAAAGCCAAAGCTACACAGGAATGGCTTAAAAACAACAAAGTTAATGCCCTGGAGTGGCCAAGTTAGAGTCCAGACCGCAATCCAATTGAGAATTTGTGGCTGGACTTGAAAAGGACTGTTCACTCATGATCCCCATGCAATTTGACAGAGCTTGAGCAGTTTTGTAAAGAAGAATGGAAAGCTGATGGAAATCTATCTACACAGACTCAAGGCTGTAATTGCTGCCAAAGGTGCATCTACTAAATACTGACTTGCAAGGGTGAATACTTATGCAGTCAATTATTTTGTGTTTTATATTTGTAATTAATTTAGATCACATTGTAGAGATCTGTTTTTACTTGGACACAAAGAGTCGTCTTCTGTTGATTAGTGTCAAAAAAAGCCAAATTAAATTCATTGTGATTCAATGTTGTAAAACAATAAAGCACGAAAACCTCCAGGGGATGGTGGTGAATGTTTTTTATAGGCACTGTAGGTATATAGTGCAAAAAGTTTTTTTTAAAAAAAAGTGAGATATAGTTCATGGGTTCATTGTCCATTCAGAAATCTGATGGCAGAGGGGATGAAGCTGTTCCTGAAACATTGAGTGGGTTTCTTTATATTGTACCTTCTGTACCTCCACCTTGATGGTAGCAATGAGAAGAGGGCATGTCCTGGGTGATGGGCATCCTTCATAATGGATGTCATCTTTTTTAGGTGCCCTTGGAGGCTAGTGCCCATCATGTAGCTGGCTGAATTTATAAATTTCTGCAACAGTTTCCAGTCCTGTGCAGTGGCCCCTCTATACCAGCTGGTGTTGCAACCATTTGGAATACCCTCCATGGTATATCGGTAGAAATTTGACATACAAAGTCTCTTCAAACTCCTAATGAAGTTTTGACGACTTTGTAATTGCATCAAGATATTGGGTCTTTGATAGATTTTCAGAGATGTTGACACCCAGGAACTTAAAACTGTTCACCCTTTCTACTGCTGATCTGGTATGTATTCCCTCAACTCTCCCTTCCTGAAGTCCACAATCAATTCCTTGGTCTTAACTCACATTGTGTGCAAGGTCGTGGTTGCAATACCACTCAACCAGGTGATCTATTTTGCTCCCTATGCCTCCACGTTACCGTCTGAAATTCTGCCAACAATACTTGTGTCACTGGCAGATTTGTATATGACGTATGAGCTGTGCCTAGCCACAGTCATGAGTGTAGAAAAAGTAGAACAGTGGATTAAGAATACATCCTTGAGATATCAGAATCAGGTTTATTATCACCGGAATGTGACATGAAATTTGTTAACTTAGCAGCAGCAATTCAATGCAATACATAATCTAGCAGAGAGGAAAAAAAATAAATAGAAATAATAACTAAACAAGTAAATCAATTACATACAACACACACCAAAGTTGCTGGTGAACGCAGTGGGCTAGGCAGCAAAAGAGCAACAATTATACCAGAACCCAAGAAGAGCAGGACGAGCTGCTTCAACAACTATCGCCCAGTTGCACACACATCTACTGTGATGAAGTGCTTTGAGAGGTTGGTCATGGCCAGAATCAACTCCTGCCTAAGGGCCTGAACCCCTTGTAATTTGCAGACTGCTGTTTATTAATTATAACCACAGCATTCAACGCAATCATACCCTCAGTTCTAATCAAAAAGCTCCAAAACCTGGGCCTTCATGTCTTCCTCTGCAACTAGACATCAGGACGAAGGGTCTCGGCCTGAAACGTCGACTGTACCTCTTCCTAGAGATGCTGCCTGACCTGCTGCGTTCACCAGCAACTTTGATGTGTTGCTTGAATTTCCAGCATCTGCAGAATTCCTGTTGTTTGCGTTTTTAAAAATCAATTACATATATTGAATAGATTAAAAAACTTTCAAAAACAGAGATACGGTATATTTAAAAAAAGGTGAGGTAGTGACCAAAGCTTCAGTGTCCATCTAGGAATCAGGTGGCAAAGGGAAGAAGATGTTCCTGAATGATGTCCCAGTGTTGATTGTCAGCGAGGAGGAGGTCAGCACTGACTGGTCTCCCAGTGAGGAGGTTAGTGGTCTAGTTGCAGAGGAAGACATGAAGGCCCAGGTTTTGGAGCTTTTTGATTAGAACTGAGGGTATGATTGCGTTGAATGCTGTGGTTATAATTAATAAACAGCAGTCTGCAAATTACAAGGGGTTCAGGCCCTTAGGCAGGAGTTGATTCTGGCCATGACCAACCTCTCAAAGCACTTCATCACAGTAGATGTGTGTGCAACTGGGCGACAGTTCTTGAAGCAGCTTGTCCTGCTCTTCTTGGGCTCTGGTATAATTGTTGCTCTTTTGAAGCAGCTGGGAACCTCCAGCCGCAGTAGTGAGTGATTGAGAATGTACATGAACACTCCTGCCAGTGTACTCCAGCACACACTCATCCACACAGGACTTAAAGCTGGTGTCAACTATGGTGTATTCATTCAGATTCAAAGATGAATCTCTGAATATTGTCCAGTCCACTAACTCAAAGCAGTCCTGTAAGGACTCTTCTGCCTCCCATGACCATATCTTCTGGTCCTTGTCACTGGTGCTGTGGTCTTTAGTCTTTGTGTATACCCTGGGAGTTGAAATACAGCCAGGTGATTGGACTTCTCAAAGTGTGGGCGTGTGATGGCACAATTGATAGTATAACAGTGGTCAAGTGTACTGGCTCCTCTGAATCCACAGGTGTTGTGTTAAGTTGTTCTGGGACATCTTCAGGCTGGCCTGGTTGAGATTCTCTGCAATGATAGGAAAGGCATCCATGTGTGCTGTTTCATGACTGCTGATCACTGTAGTCAGCTCCTTTAGTCTTAAAACCATGCTGCTTACTGAAGTACCCATGGCTGTGACTGTGTAGTAGTCCTAAATGGGAATATATGATGATTCCCATCAGAGCTACATGCAGTGTTGCATTTACCTTGTGATTTTCCATCATATTCCCAATTTCTGCTTTATACATTGTGTTAAGGCATTGGAAAATCTGGGATGGTGACTGGCTTAATCTTGTAGCCATAACACTTATGTACCCGGTCTAGTTAAGTTCTGGTCAATGGTACACTCAGGATGTAGGTGAAGTTTTGGCAAGGCTAATGTCATGGATGGATGATTTGAATTTGCTGTGAGAAGACTGTCTTTGCCTGGCATATTTGTAGCACAAGTAATAGAATATATAGAACAGTACGGCATCAGAACAGGTCCTTCAGCCAAAATATGGCATCAAACCAATTAAATTGGTAACCAAATGGCTGACTAAGTTAATTTCTTCTGCCTTCACAATGTCCGTACG
The DNA here is from genome assembly GCF_030028105.1 of Mobula birostris. NCBI lineage: Eukaryota > Metazoa > Chordata > Chondrichthyes > Myliobatiformes > Myliobatidae > Mobula > Mobula birostris. The sequence continues at coordinate 87,948,714 of NC_092375.1, forward strand.
CTTGCATTTCCCTCACATTCCCTCTACAACTTTCCCCTCATCTCATCTCCTTTGAAATTAACTGCTGTCACCTTAATGGCTTGCCCTCTGGTACTGGACATTTCAACCATAGGGAAAAAAAGATATCGTCAGTCTACTCAATCTGTGTCTCTTATAATTGATAAACCTGTATTTGATCTCCCCTTAGCCTCTGCCGCTCCAGAGAAAAAAACCAAAGTTTGTCCAACATCTTGTGATAGCCCATGCCCTTGAATCTAGGCAGCATCATGGGATGACCAGAGCTGGATGCAATTCCCCAGATGCAGCCCGAGTAGAGTTTTGTAAAGCTGCAACATAACCCTGACTTTTGAACCCAGTGCCTTGACTAATAAAACCAAGCATGCCACATGCCTTCTTAACTACCTTAATAACCTGTGTAGCCAGCTACAGGGAGCTGTGAACTTGGACCCCAAAATCTGTCTCCTCATCGACACTGTGAACCTCCCAGCCAGGATAGGGGTTCTCCTTTAGGTGCAACCTATTCCTTTTGTACAAGTCACATCTGCCACAGAAAAGGTTCCAATGATCCAAGAAACTGAAAACCTGCCCCCTGCACCTGTTCCACAGCCACTAATTCATCTGTACTATCATCCTATTCCTACCTGATCACCATATGGCACCGTGAATAATCCAGTGATTACCACCTTGCAGGTCCTGCTCTTCACCCTCTTTCCTTGCTCTCTATATTCACTCTACGGGACCTCTTCCCCCTCCGTACCTATGTCATCGGTGCCAGTGTGCACCACAACCTCTGGCTGCTCAATCTCTCCCTTGAGAATATCCTGCAGCTGCTCCGAGTCATCCTGGACCCTAGCACCAGGAAGGCAACACGCCATCCTGATATCTTTTTAGTGGGCATAGAACCTTCTGTCCATCTCCATAACTATCACGTTTCCTATCACTATCGCTCTACCTGTCTTTATTCTTCTCTGCTGAGCCTCAGAGCCTGCCATAGTGCCGCTGGCTTGAATGCCACTGCTGTGCTCTAATGGGTAATTCCCCCCCCCACACACACACAGCCAAAGGGGTATACTTGTTGCTGAGAGGAATGCCCACAGGGAAACACTGCACTGACTGCTTACTCCCTTTACTTCTGGTGGTCACCCATCTTCCATCTAAAGCCTGAAGTCTGGGTGTGACCACATCAGTAAAAGTTTCATCTGAGGTTTTCAGCCTCCTGGATGGTCCCAAGTCTATCCAACCTCCAGCTCCTTGACCTTGTCAGTCAGGAGCTGAAGTTGGATGCACTTCCCACAGGTGTAGTCATCAGGGAGACCGTTGGGTACTCTGTAATCCCACCTCTTACAGGAGGAACATTCTATTACCTTAAGTACTTGTTACATCCTCGTCTCCAACTTCTCAAGCTTAGGTTCTACAATCAAATGAATGATTCCAAATGACTTAGCACACTTAGGGTACGTCCACACTACACAGGATAATTTTGAAAACGAAGCTTTTTCTCTTCGTTTTGCCCTCCCGTCCACACCGAGCCAGCGTTTTCAGCCCCCGGAAACGGATATTTTCGAAAACACTCCCCAGAGTGAATAAATCTGAAAACGCTTAATATCTGGCGTAGTGTGTACGGGGTAAACGGAGAGATTTAAAAACGTTGTCATAACAACACCACAACAACAATGCTTTTTTCTGCTTCTGCTTGGTACTGCGCAAGCACTGCCGGACGGCTGTTATAACGCGCAGTCGGTGTGAACGGTGTGAGAGTTCAATTGTAAAGTGAGCTTTTTTGACTATTTAAAAACGCTGTCATGACGTGCCGGGACAGATGTTCGTTGTTTTCTTGAACGCCACCACCTAACAATTTCAGAACAGACGGCAACGAGACTGAAGCCAGAGGAGTTATGTACTCGCCAAATACTTTGACCCATAGCTTACTGAATAAATAAGTATACTCACTTTGCCCTGTTTTCTGTCCTTGCTTGTATGAAGGTGGTTCACCTATTTATGCAAGTACTTCTCTGACAATAGATGTGTAACAGCCTAATGTAACATTGTATGGAAATACAAGATAACGCTGATGCAGACATTTTATACATTTAACAAGGTACTTTATTAATGCAACAGAGTTAGTCAGTTTTTCAATGTTTGTCATCAGCTGAGTCATACTGTCCGTGAACTCCCTGTCGGTTGCCTCCATATGCTCCAGTATTTGGTGAACGCAGCAGGCCAGGCAGCAACTCTAGGAAGAGGTGCAGGCGACGTTTCAGGCCGAGACCCTTCGTCAGGACTAACTGAAGGAAGAGTGAGTAAGGGATTTGAAAGTTGGAGGGGGAGGGGGAGATCCAAAATGATAGGAGAAGACAGGAGGGGGAGGGATGGAGCCAAGAGCTGGGCAAGTGATAAGCAAAAGGGATACGAGAGGATCATGGGACAGGAGGTCCGGGAAGAAAGTCGGGGGGGGGGGGGAACAGAGGATGGGCAAGGGGTATATTCAGAGGGAGAAAAAGGAGAGTGAGAGAAAGAATGTGTGTATAAAAATAAGTAACAGATGGGGTACAAGGGGAAGGTGGGGCCTAGCGGAAGTTAGAGAAGTCGATGTTCATGCCATCAGGTTGGAGGCTACCCAGACGGAATATAAGGTGTTGTTCCTCCAACCTGAGTGTGGCTTCATCTTTACAGTAGAGGAGGCCATGGATAGACATGTCAGAATGGGAATGGGATGTGGAATGAAAATGTGTGGCCACTGGGAGATCCTGCTTTCTCCGGCGGACAGAGCGTAGGTGTTCAGCAAAGCGGTCTCCCAGTCTGCGTCGGGTCTCGCCAATATATAAAAGGCCACATCGGGAGCACCGGACGCAGTATATCACCCCGGCCGACTCACAGGTGAAGTGTTGCCTCACCTCCCTGAATGGTGGTAAGGGAGGAAGTGTAAGGGCATGTGTAGCACTTGTTCCGCTTACATGGATAAGTGCCAGGAGGGAGATCAGTGGGGAGGGATGGGGGGGACGAACGGACAAGGGAGTTGCGTAGGGAGCGATCCCTGCGGAATGCAGAGAGAGGGGGGGAGGGAAAGATGTGCTTAATGGTGGGATCCCGTTGGAGGTGGCGGAAGTTACGGAGAATAATATGTTGGACCCGGAGGCTGGTGGGGTGGTAGGTGAGGACCAGGGGAACCCTATTCCTAGTCGGGTGGCGGGAGGATGGAGTGAGAGCAGATGTACGTGAAATGGGGGAGATGCGTTTAAGAGCAGAGTTGATAGTGGAGGAAGGGAAGCCCCTTTCTTTAAAAAAGGAAGACATCTCCCTTGTCCTGGAATGAAAAGCCTCATCCTGAGAGCAGATGCGGTGGAGACGGAGGAATTGCGAGAAGGGGATGGCATTTTTGCAAGAGACAGGGTGAGAAGAGGAATAGTCCAGATAGCTGTGAGAGTCAGTAGACTTATAGTAGACATCAGTGGATAAGCTGTCTCCAGAGACAGAGACAGAAAGATCTAGAAAGGGGAGGGAGGTGTCGGAAATGGACCAGGTAAACTTGAGGGCAGGGTGAAAGTTGGAGGCAAAGTTAATAAAGTCAACGAGCTCTGCATGCGTGCAGGAAGCAGCGCCAATGCAGTCGTCGATGTAGCGAAGGAAAAGTGGGGGACAGATACCAGAACAGGTTTGGAACATAGATTGTTCCACAAAGCCAACAAAAAGGCAGGCATAGCTAGGCCCATGCGGGTGCCCATAGCTACACCTTTAGTTTGGAGGAAGTGGGAGGAGCCAAAGGAGAAATTATTAAGAGTAAGGACTAATTCCGCTAGACGGAGCAGAGTGGTGGTAGAGGTGAACTGATTAGGTCTGGAATCCAAAAAGAAGTGGAGAGCTTTGAGACCTTCCTGATGGGGGATGGAAGTATATAGGGACTGGACATTCATGATGAAAATAAAGTGGTGGGGGCCAGGGAACTTAAAATCATCAAAGTTTAAGAGTGTGAGAAGTGTCACGAACATAGGTAGGAAGGGATTGAACAAGAGGGGATAAAACAGTGTCGAGGTATGCAGAAACGAGTTTGGTGGGGCAGGAGCAAGCTGAGACAATAGGTCGGCCAGGACAGGCAGGTTTGTGGATCTTGGGTAGGAGGTAGAAACGGGAAGTGCGAGGTGTGGGAACTATAAGGTTGGTAGCAGTGGATGGGAGATCCCCTGAGCGGATAAAGTCGATGATGGTGTGGGAGACAATGGCCTGGTGCTCCTTAGTGGGGTCACGATCGAGGGGTAAATAAGAGGAGGTATCCGCGAGTTGTCGCTGTGCCTCGGCAAGGTAGAGGTCAGTACGCCAGACTACAACAGCACCCCCTTATTGGCGGGTTTAATAATAAGGTTAGGATTAGTGCGGAGGGAGTGGAGAGCAGAGCGTTCCAAATATCCGCCTAATGTGGACCCGAGATATTTTGAAAAACGCTTAGTGTGGACGCCTGTCGTTTTTACTTGAAACTGGCGTTTTCAAAATTATCTAGCATAGTGTGGACGTAGCCTTAGTCTGACAAGTGGCAAATTCTTCAGCGAGAACAGGCAGAGGCAATGTCTGACTGCTACCATATTTTTAATGAACCTCTGCATGGACAGCTTCATCTTCTAAGATACATTAAACAGAACCAAACATTGTGCAACCAGCAGCAAATATTCCCCACTTGTGACAGTAATCAAATAAAGGTCATTGATGATGGCCCAGGGACTAGTTGCAGCAAAGTCTTAAGCCTGAGATTAGATTATGAAGACATGTAGTCCTCCTTTATTGTCATTTAGTAATGCATGCATTAAGAAATGATACAATATTTCCTCTGGTGTGATATCACAAAACACAGGACAAACCAAGACTGAAAAAACTGACAAAACCACATAATTATAACGCAAACAACAGGAATTCTGCAGATGCTGGAAATTCAAGCAACACACATCAAAGTTGCTGATGAACGCAGCAGGCCAGGCAGCATCTCTAGGAAGAGGTACAGTTGACATTTCAGGCCGAGACCCTTCGTCACGACTAACTGAAGGAAGAGTTAGTAAGAGATTTGAAAGTGGGAGGGGGAGGGGGAGATCCAAAATAATAGGAGAAGACAGGAGGGGGAGGGATGGAGCCAAGAGCTGGACAGGTGATTGGCAAAGGGGATGCGAGAGGATCATGGGACAGGAGGTCTGGGAAGAAAGACGGGTTGGGGGGGGGGAACCCAGAGGATGGTCAGAGGGACAGAGGGAGAAAAAGGAGAGTGAGAGAAAGAATGTGTGTATAAAAATAAATAACAGATGGGGTACGAGGGGGAGGTGGGGCATTAGCGGAAGTTAGAGAAGTCGATGTTCATGCCATCAGGTTGGAGGCTACCCAGATGGAATATAAGGTGTTGTTCCTCCAACCTGAGTGTGGCTTCATCTTTACAGTAGAGGAGGCCATGGATAGACATGGCAGAATGGGAATGGGATGTGGAATGAAAATGTGTGGCCACTGAGAGATCCTGCTTTCTCCGGCGGATAGAGCGTAGGTGTTCAGCAAAGCGGTCTCCCAGTCTGCGTCAGGTCTCGCCAATATATAGAAGGCCACATCGGGAGCACTGGACGCAGTATATCACCCCAGCCGACTCTCAGGTGAAGTGTTGTGTCGCCTCACCTGGAAGGACTGTTTGGTGCCCTGAATGGTGGTAAGGGAGGAAGTGTAAGGGCATGTGTAGCACTTGTTCCGCTTACACGGATAAGTGCCAGGAGGGAGATCAGTGGGGAGGGATGGGGGGGGATGACAAATGGACAAGGAAGTTGCGTAGGGAGCGATCCCTGCGGAAAGTAGAGGGGGGGGGAGGGAAAGATGTGCTTAGTGGTGGGATCCCGTTGGAGGTGGCGGAAGTTACGGAGAATAACATGTTGGACCCGGAGGCTGGTGGGGTGGTAGGTGAGGACCAGGGAACCCTATTCCTAGTGGGGTGGCGGGAGGATGGAGTGAGAGCAGATGTACGTGAAATGGGGGAGATGCATTTGAGAGCAGAGTTGATAGTGGAGGAAGGGAAACCTCTTTCTTTAAAAAAAGGAGGACATCTCCCTTGTCCTGGAATGAAAAACATCATCCTGAGAGCAGATGTGGCAGAGGAATTGCGAGAAGGGAATGGCATTTTTGCAAGAGACAGGGTGAGAAGAGGAATAGTCCAGATAGCTGTGAGAGTCAGTAGGCTTATAGTAGATATCAGTGGATAAGCTGTCTCTAGAGACAGACAGAAAGATCTAGAAAGGGGAGGGAGGTGTCGGAAATAGACCAGGTAAACTTGAGGCATATAGTTATAACATATAGTTACAACAGTGCAACAATACCATAACTTGATGAAGAAGTCCATGAGCACAGGAAAAGTTCAAAATCTCTCAAATGTCCCACATCTCACGCAGCTGGGAGATGATTAACCCAATAGGTGTAAGTCTCTTTTCCAGCCAAGGTGAGTTTTCCCTTTGGTCATTGACTTGTACTGCCAGGATTCATTGACATAATACTCTCTGAAATTCTGCCTCAATATCAAGGGCAGGCACTGTCATACCTCCAAAATTCAGTTCTTTAATCCTCATTGGCTGTAATAGGTTCTGGTACCAAGCAGGCCTGCGAGAACTAAACTTGGCTTTATTGGCAAATAGTGCCTCATGATAACTGTCAAAGAGACCTGCCATTATTTTGATGACTAATAGAAGACTAATTGGCCTAATTCCGTGCCTTCTATTACAGGATAAGCCTAGACAATTTCCCACACTGGCACTTAATATTGAAGTAGATTTTGAAACGTCTTCAGCCATTTGTCAGCCCTACGTTCCTTGTAGAATTGAGTGTCCTCAGCAATTTCTTGTAATATGGAATGAATCCAGCTGGCGGAAGGCTGGTTTCTGTATTAATGGAGCATCAGCAAGGTGCTTGTATGGTTCATTGCCCACCTTCTACTTCTGTCTGAAGATGATGGCAAATATTTTAGCCTGGTCTCTAATACTCAACCTTTGAGGGTGTGAATGTTCATGGTGAACACCCCTTCTGAAAATACTTAATTATGAATTACTATGACTGTGTGCAGTAAAAGTGAAAGCCTTTAATCTTATCTAGGATGAGTTTTCTTGGTTTCCTCTGTTGAAAGCTGACTTCACTGTTTTGATTTTATGTTGCAACTTCACCCAGTTGGAAGTTCATCTGCAGCAACGCTAGTGTTATTAGACACTAGTTTAGTGAAGCTAGTTTATGCACAGGGGAAGTATGATCACAAATCTGTTTAAACTTCAAGCCTTCAAATACTGTCAGATGTTGTCCAACTGATTTTCCATTTGTACCGTTAATTTAGATAAATGAATATCTATTTTCAAAGTCTAAGGATCTACACATCGATATTATGATAGTCTTATGTAGAAATCACTTACTTCATTTTAAACTTTGCTGGCAAAATTAGGAATTGCTTTCTGCATTGGACAGATACGAATACCTTTCTCTCCTGCCTTTGACCACTGTGTGTTGATGAGGTTCTGGAGGAAGCTTCAGTGTAGCTGTGAAGTCCAGTTTTTTCTATATAAACAGCAGTTGAAAAAATAATCACAGGAAAATCAGTGAAACAGGTTATTAATGTGATTTAAAAAAAAATTAACAGATGTAATCATTTATTCCCAAAATTTGAAGTTTGTTTGTACTGTCATTTGGTTGGCTTGCTGCCTTTTGAGCTCATGCGTATTGCTGGAGTAGCATGAAAGAGCATGACATGTTTTAAAGCCAATTTCACTAATTCTAATTGTATCTTGTACAATATTTAATCTTTTTTTTGCAAAGTTAATCTTAAGGTTCTGAACCGTGATTGGTCTGATGTTGTGTTTAAACATGCTCTGAACTGAGCAGCCGTCATACCTTGTAAAATATTTTCTCTTTGCCGCTTGAAGGTGCTGTAACCACAAATGGTCTGTTTTTCCTGATTTGAAGGCTTTTTCCTAGTTAATGGAGTTGATTTTTCAAGTGTAGTTGAATATCAGGAAGAAGCAGGAATTACAGAGGAGTAATAAAAGGAAAGTAGGGCAGAGAATTTAAGAGAATTTTCATTCTGTATAACCAACCCCCATTAGTTGGAAAACAGCTGGATTTGATTCTGGAAAATGGTATGATTGGAACAAGTTCCATCTAGGAAATGGTGATCAGGGTCACCCTTTTAAAATGGCCATAGAAAGCTTCAATCAGACAGTGGATTCTGGTTAATTGGAACACATCCGGATCAGTATATTTTGGCCCTGTTAAGAGACTGCTTCAGTTAGTCAAAGTATCATGAAATGGTTAAAAGGTTTTAAAAATGGGGAACTAATTTAACTGAGTAACAAGTTATGTATTTAAATGAGATGCAGAACAAATTAGAACCCTACAAGTAGTACTACAGTACTATAAAACTGTGGATTAGTTGGTAATAGTTACCAGATTAGGAATTCATCCAGTGTATGGCTGCTGTGTTCTTTTGATAGACTTTAAATGAACAAAATCAGCACAGACACCTAGTGCAGATAATGAGCTGCCTTCATAAAATGCTTCTGAAGATTGCATCCTCTAAATCTTCATTTTCATTGTAACATTCAAGATGATGGTCAATACCTTCAAATTCTTCATTGTTCCTAACTTGCTGAAGTAGTGAAATCACTTCATTTTCACTCCTGGCTGTTTCTAACATCTCTAAGCCTGATTGCTTGAAACCACAGTGATCAAAATAGTTCTGAATTAACACTGCATATTTTTGCCAACTATTAGTAACAAAAATCACTGCTTTTTGTACACAAGCGCACACACCTGACATTATTTAAAAACTGCTGTAAGCATGGTGTAATGTCTAAAAGCCCCACAACTGCACATAACAGATGCTAGGTAATGGTTTGGCACCAGTCTCCTGTCCCAATTAAGTGGCACAATGTCCCGAATATACAAAGGGTATCCTTTTTTTTTGATTAGTTTTTGTTCTTTGAGTTCTCAGTTAAGAAACTGCCTTAATTTAACTAATGGTCCATGGAATCCACTGTATTTAGTCAGTTTCTGAGAGTTGGATGTTGTCTGACACAGGAGGCAAAAAATGTTAAAGCATTCTTTTTAATTCCTTCCTTAATGACAGTTTTATAGATTTCATAACCCAATCTTAGAAAAGGCTTATGTGTGCAGACAATTTAATAGTAGATTGAAACCCACCAGAAATATGGAGAGACTAGCTATGAAAAAGGTTAAGGTGGAATTTGATAGATGTACTAAATCGGGAATAGTTTTGATTGCATCAGTATAGAAAGCTTCTTTCAAGTGATTAGAAGGAATATAAAGCAATGATTGTCAAAGTAGTAGGGTCAAAAATTTTTTTAATGTCGTATGTTATGATCTGGAAAAGTTGGTTGAATAGTCGTCGTCGTCATCATCAGGTGCCATGCCCAGTTTGAGCTTTGACTGCCACGGCCCACACACTCCTGTTTCGGGTCAAGAGGATCAATTCATTGGTATTCATTTCCAGTTCTCTGGCTGCTGTCTCCATCATCATTTGTCTTTGCCTTCCTCTTGCTTTCTTCCCTTCAATCTTTCCCATAATTACCATGCATTCTAACTCCTCTTTCCTGATCACATGTCCAATGAAGTCACGTTGCCTTTTCATGATCTCATACATTATTTCTCTTTTTGTGCTTGCTCTGTTCATGACATCCTCATTAGATAGTTGTTTCATCCATGATATTCTTTACATCCTCCTCAAAAACCACATCTCTACTGCTTCAATTCGTTTCCTCATGTTACTAGATATTGTCCAACGTTCTGAGCCATACAACGTAACTGGATAAACGTAATATTTCAGTGCTCTGAGGCGGGTTGTCATGCCTAGTGTAGTGTTGGTCAGTGTACTCTTCATTCTCGTAAAGGTGTCTTGCCGTCCCTATTCTTCTTTTAATGTCCATGTTGCACCTGCCATCTGATGTCACCCAGCTTCCTAAGTAGCAAAAATTCTGTACTTGTTTTATGTCTTCCCCGTTTATTCTCAGCCTGCGGATAGGATTCTCCTTTTTGGATATCACCGTAAAGCTCCTCTGTTCTTCAGGTGGATGTTTGAAAGCAAAGGAAGGTACCATAATCATGGAAAAAGATGAGATTATGAACAGATGGACTGAGTATATTCAGGAATTGTTTGAAGACGATTGAGGCAAAAAACCAGAAATAAAGAAGAACATTGAAGGTCCAAGTATTTTAAAATCTGAAGTTCTTAATGCAATAAATAAGATGAAGAAAGAAAAGGCAGCAAGTCCTGATGAATTAGTAATAGAACAAATTATCGCCCTTGAAGATTATGGAATTGAAAAAACTACTGATTTAATCAATGACATTTATGAGACTGGAATACCAGAAGAGATGAAAAAAAATCAGTATTTATCACTCTTCCTAAGATACCTGGGGCAATAGAATGTGAATTACATAGGACCATAAGTTTAATGATGGGCACGTGGCCAAGTGGTCAAGGCACTGGACTAGCGACCTGAAGGTCGTGAGTTCGAGCCCCAGCCGAGGGAACGTGTTGTGTCCTTGAGCAAGGCACTTAATCACACATTGCTCTGCGACGACACTGGTACCAAGTTGTATGGGTCCTAATGCCCTTCCCTTGGACAACATTGGTGTCGTGGAGAGCATGGGCAACTGCTGGTCTTCCATACAACCTTGCCCAGGCCTGCGCCCTGGAGAGTGAAGACTTTCCAGGCACAGATCCATGGTCTCGCAAGACTAACGGATGTCTTTACTTAAGTTTAATGAGTCATATCACCAAGATACTTCCATGAATTTTGATGACGAGAGGGCTGAAATAGGTAAAGAACAATGTGGTTTTGTGAAAGACAAAGGTACAAGAAAAGCAATATTGATGTTAAGGATACTATGAGAACGAGCTATTCAAGTGCAAAAAGATTTGTTTGTTTTATCAACTACACAAAAGCATTTGATAAAGTGAAGCACAATAAGTTGTTTGAAATATTACAGGAAACTCTAGATCTAGATTTGAAAGACCTCCGCCTAATCAGAAATCTGTACTGGGAACAAACTGCCGCTATGAGAATAGATGGAGAAGTGAGTCAGTTTACGAAAATCGAGAGGTGTTAGACAAGGGTGTGTTTTCTCCCCTGATTTGTTTAATGTGTACAGTGAAACAATATTACAAAAAATAAGAGACATCTTGGGAATCAAAGTGAAAACATTAATAATTTTAGATATGCAGATGACACTGTGTTAATTGCAAGTATGGAGGAAGAACTACAAAACTTAGTTGATATAGTTGTTGAAGAAGGTGCAAAAAATGGGTCTATTTGTCAATTGCAAAAAGACAATGTATGGTGATATCTGAAAAGAAGGAGAATTCTATCTGCAGGTTGAATAGTACTTTTACACGCTAAGTATTTTGGATTCATTTCTTGCACGTACTTCTAATTGCTTATTATGGGCATGATGAGCTTCGATAGCCATCATATCATTTAATGATTTTGGGAAGGACAGTGAAATTTGTTATGTTCTGATGGAAGGTTGTTAATCTGAAGTGTTTAGCTTGTTTCTCCCTCCATTGTCCTGAGTATTTCAAGCACTGTTTTTAAGCATGCACTGAAGTTTGTCAATCTGAAAGAATCTTATTTTTCCTTCTAAAATTAATCTTTAGCATACATTGGCACTCTTAGGATGTACAAAATTAGTTATTATATGGAATTTAAATGATGGGGTTGGCTAATGCCTCAAATCTCTATACATCATGTCACTAAAAAGCTTAGTACCAAGAAACCATTTCACTAACAAAACTGAAGAAAGTGATTTGTGGACGTAAAATTCATCTGAAAAATAATTGCTCAGTGAATTAATCTATATTTTTCCTGTGTTGGGTATACTAAGCAAGTGGTGCTGCTGGAGCTGACAGTCCCATGGGAAGATAGCTTGGAGGAGGCCTTTGAAAGGAAGCTTTCCAAGTACTCAGGACTGGTCAGCAACTGTCAGCAGGCTGGATGGAGAGCAAGGTGTCTCCCAGTGGAGGTTGATTGTAGAGGATTCGTAGCCCGTTCTTTAGTTAGACCCTTCAGCATTTTGGGCATCGAGGGAGAGAGGAAGAGGAGAGCCATCCGCAGTACCACCGATGGGGCAGAGAGGGCCTCAAGATGGCTGTGGCTCAAAAGAGGGGAGCCATGGAGTCGTAAGTAGCTAGCCATCTGGACACAAGCTGGGGTCTGATCAGCCCCGGCTGGGTCACCTGGAGGAGGTTGTATGATGTTGAAAGACCTGAAACACCCAATGATTCCAGGAACATCACTGAAGATGTGTCCAGAAGCATCAATAGATGTATGTACACAGGGGATTTATCAGATCAGGTCAGGACTGAGAATGTCTATGATTTGCCATTACCTGGTTAATTCCTTTGGGAATGACTTTGCATTGTAAATAGACTGATGAAATACAGCCATTTATTGAATGAGCTAATAATGTAGGGTTTGGTCCCCAAGTTCCTGCAAGCTTTTAGTTGATAGGACAGAATGAAACTGTTCATGTTGATTGAAGCCCTAAAATTGACTGGCCTCGGAATATTTAAACAAAGTGAAACAGTTTTATGCTGCATTTGTTGATGTGAATTAAACAGTTTGCCACATGCAGAGAGGGCATGAGTTAACTTTGAATTTCTGCTGTTTAGACATGTGATCTTTGTGTTCAGGTTTGTAGGTTCATAAACAAGATTATTATTTTTATTAATTTGCGATACAATGCGGAATAGGGCTCTTTGCCTTTTCGAGCCACTTTGCCAGCAATGCTCAATCTAACCTTAGCCTAATTGTGGGACAAATTACAATGACTTATTAACCTACTAACCAGAATGTCTTAGTACTGGGAGGAAACCGACACATTCCATCTGTAGGACTTTGTTCAACTCCATTTCAGTAATTTCTACCCCCTCTATCTTCTCTCCTTTTTCCATTTCCCATTCTGGGCCCCCTCCCCTCCTCTTCTGTCAGCTGCCTTTCACTCCCTGTGGTGCTCTTTCTTCCCTTTCTCCCATGGTCCTCTCTCCTTTACGATCAGATTCCTCCTTCAGCTCCTTACCTTTCCACCAGCACCCCAGTTTCTCTGTTCATCTTCCACTCCCACTCACCTAACTAACCCTTTGAAAATACAAAGGGCGCTGATGGGAATTGTTCAGGACTCTTCTTGAAGGAACAATTGCTGAGATGTAGTTAGGAATTACCTTGGATTAAGAAAAAGCAAGTTTTCACTAGAATTAAGTTCACAATGGGGTTACTTGATGGGTTATTCACAGAAGGATGGTTTGCTTAGACCAGGGGTGGCAAAGCTTTTTGAGAGCATGTACTTGGGCAGTGAACTTTGCAAGAGGAATACTTAAATGGGATATTTCTGAATTTTGCTTCAATATCTGAAATATCCGTAGTGTAGGGGTGCTGAGCTTTTGAGCATGTGTGCCCAAACCAGCAATAATTTCTCTCACATGCCGTGTAATAATCAGAATCAGGATTATTATCACCGACATGTGAAGTGAAATTTGTTAACTTCGCAGCAGCAGTTCAATACAATACATACTCTAGCAGAGAGAGAAAAAATATAATAAATAAAATAAAAAGAACAAATAAATCAATTATGTATATTGAATAGATTATTAAAAATGTGAAAAAACAGAAATACAGTATATTTAAAAAAAGTGAGGTAGTGTCCAAAGCTTCAAAGTCCATTTAGGAATTGGATGGCAGAGGGGAAGAAGCTGTTCCTGAATCGCTGAGTGCGTGCCTTCAGGCTTCTGTATCTCCTACCTGATGGTAACAGTGAGAAAAGGGCATGCCCTGGGTGCTGGAGGCCCTTAATAATGGACACTGGCTTTCTGTGACACTGCTTCCTGAAGATGTCCTGGGTACTTTGTAGGTTAGTACTCAAGATGGAGCTGACTAGATTTACAACCTTCTGCAGCTTCTTTCGATCCTGTGCAGTAGCCCCTTCATACCAGACAATGATGTAACCTGTTAGAATGCTCACCATGGTACAACTATAGAAGTTTTTGAGTGTATTTGTTGACATGCCAACTCGCTTCAAACTCCTAATAAAGTATAGCTGCTGTCTTGCCTTCTTTATGACTACATCCAGGTTAGATCCTCTGAGATCTTGACACCCAGGAACTTGAAGCTGCTCACTCTCCACTTCTGATTCCTCTGTGTGGATTCGTATGTGTTCCTTCGTCTTACCCTTCATGAAGTCGACAATCAACTCTTTCGTCTTACTGACGTTGAGTGCTAGCTTGTTGCTGCGGCACCATTCCACTGGTTGGCATATCTCACTCCTGTACGCCCTCTCGTCACCACCTGAGATTCTACCGACAATGGTTGTATTGCCAGCAAATTTATAGATGGTATTTGAGGTATGCCTAGCCACACAGTCATGTGTATACAGAGAGTAGAGCAGTGGGCTAAGCACACACCCCTGAGGTGCACCAGTGTTGATCGTCAGCAAAGAGGATATGTTATCACCAATCCACACAGTCTGTGGTCTTCTGGTTAGGAAGTTGAGGATCCAATTGCAGAGGGAGGTACAGAGGTCCAGGTTCTGCAACTTCTCAGTCAGGATTGTGGGAATGATGGTATTAAATGCTGAGCTATAGTTGATGAACAGCATCCTGACGTAGGTGCTTGTGTTGTCCAGGTGGTCTAGAGCCGTGTGAAGAGCCGTTGAGATTGCGTCTGCCGTACCTATTGTGACGATAGGCACACTGCAATGGGTCCAGGTCCTTGCTAAGGCAGGAGTTCAGTCTAGTCATAACCAACAGCTATCGTCATTGAGTAATGAATTAATAACAGTAACATGTAAGGACATGTTCGGCACAGCTTTGTGGGCTGAAGGGCCTGTATTGTGCTGCAGGTTTTCCATATTTCTATGTTCTATTATGGACTTTTCTAAAGAAAAAGGATGAGTCCTGTTGCTTATTTATGTGTATTCCTTGTTTTACTATTCATAGAGGTATAACATACAGATCGGAATAAATGAAGCATTTTAGAAAATCTGTTCAAAATTATTAATAATCTATTAGACAATTGAAAAATATTTCTAAATAATATTGTTAGTGTATAACATAAGAAAGATGAATGTGGAATTAAGCATTGTGTATATTCATAAAAGTGAAGGAAAGGAGAATGCAGACAGTTTACTCTCAATGAGACTTGCTACACTAACGATGACAAATCAAAGTAAATCAAATTTCAAGGTAAATATACTACCTTGAGATTCATTTTCTTACAAGCATTTGCAGGAAAATAAAGAAATGATTATGGAAAACTATACATAACAAAGACTGACAAATATCTAGTGTGTAAAGAGGACAACTGTGCAAATAAAGTATAAATAAATAACATTGAGAACATGAGTTGTAGATTCTTTGAAAGTGCGTCCATATGTTGTAGAATCAGTTCAGTATTGAGGTGAGTGAAGTTATCCGCACAGCTTCAGGTAATAACTGTTCCTGCAGCTAGTGGTGTTGCACCCCAGGCTCCTGTACCTCTTACCCAATAATAGTAGCTGGAAGAAAGCATGGCGTGGATGACGGGAGTCCTTGGTGGGTCCTGCTTTCTTTGGCAGTGCTCCTAAATGTACAAAATGATGGGGGAGGGCTTTGTGGTGGACTGGGTGGTATCCACCGCATTTTGTAGACCTTTCTGTTCCTGGGCATTGATGCTTCCACACCAGGTTGTAATGTAACTAAACGGTATACTCCCCACTGTGCATCTACAGAAGTTTATCAAAGTTTTAGGTGACTTATCAAATATATGCAAACTTCCAAGAAAGTAGAGGCACTGTTGTGCCGCTTTGTGATGGCATTTACCTGCTGGGCTCAGGACGATATTGTAATGCAGAGGAGTTTAAATCCCCTAATGAGGATTGACTGATGGACCTCAAGCTTTTCCCTCCTGTAGTCAATTGGTTTTGTCGAAGTTGAGTGAGAGGTGGTGGTTGTTGCACCATTCAAGCAGGTTTTCAAACTCCCTCCTATATGGTGATTCATCACCACCTTTTGACTTTGCCAACAACAGTATTGCCATCAGCAAACTTAAATGTGGCATCGGAGTTGTACTTTGCCACACAATCAAAGGTATAAAACGAGTGAGGTATAAAACAAACAGAAGAAAAAATATAAGCACAGCAGAAGTAATGCCAACTGACCCAACTGTTTAATATCCAAATACTGATGCGTACACAAAGTCTGCAACAATTTCAGGATGTATCATCCAACGTCAAGCATTATCACAACCATCTTGCTGGCACCAATTTGGCATGAAACGTTTGCTGTGAAAACATCTCACTGCTCCCAGGTTGTAAAAAAAATGATCTTTTGCTGCCTCATTTGTCAATAAAGATAATCGTATATCTTTATTATGGATGGGGTTTAAAAAAAATTGAGGAGTGGCTCTGCATGCTGTGTGCCAACAACCATTTTGCATGTGCCATTGTTTCACCACCCCTGGATAGTGAACATCTTCTTTCAGTTTGTCCTGGTAGCCAACGAATGTTACCACTGCCAACAAAAACTAGCTGAGGGTGAAGACATTTTTTTTTCTTTGACTCTACAGTTTTGTATCTCATCAGTGATCAGATGAATGAAATGACGGTCGTTATACTGTCAGGTCTTTGCAAACACTGCATGAAAGCAAGTCTTCTCTCTTCCTTCCCCACTACTACTACCACCACCACCACCCACTTGGGGTATATTTGTTTTTCTGCAGTGTTCCACCGGTGCAGCTAGTGGAGTTGTGTCCAATTTGCATGTTTTCCTTGTGATCATGGGCGCAGTAATCATCATGTATCCTTTTATTATGGGCGAGGTTTAAGGAATCGAGGGGTGGTGGTATATGCTGCATGCCAACAAAAAAATTGTGCATGCTTTGGGGGCCTCATAATGAAGAATTTCCAAGATTGGTGTCTTTATTTTCTAAAGGCATCATCATGTCTGATATTTGGTTCCATGACCAGTTTTAGGAGGTGAAGTTTATAAGGATTATTTCTAAAATTCCAAGTTCTTTTGAAACTGGGGCAGGAGGGTGGGGGAAAGAGAGAAGTTTCTGTTGATGCTGGAATCTTGAGCAAAAGAAACAAATTGCTGGAAGAACTTGATGGGTTTGGCAGCACCTGTGAAAGCAGAGGGTCAGCTAACATTTTAGGTCTCGACCCTGCATCAGCAGTTGGTGTAGGGGGAGGTAGTCAGTATAAAGAAGTGAGGGGTTCAGGAGGATGAGGCAGGAGCTGGCAGGATTTTGGAGGAATCAGGTGAGAATAGGGGTGATGGATGGATGGAGGCAGGAGGGGTTCTCTCAGCACCCTCCATTTTTATACCACCCTCTCCAATTGATTCTATCTACTCACCATCCCTCCTATCCCTTCCTTTGCATGCTATCATGTCCTTCTGGTGCCCCTCTTTTCTCCCATGGTCCACTCTCCTCCCCTATTAGATTCCTTCTTCAGTCATTTACTTTTTGTACCAATCACCTCCTAGCTTCTCACCTCCACCCTTTTCCCATCCATCTACCTTCCCCCTCACTTGGCTTTACTTTTACCTATCACCTTCCTTATCAAATTCCTGAATCTAACACCCTTGTCTCCCTCCTTTCATCACCTAGCCTCTGCTTCTGTCTTCACCCTTACCCCTACTTGGCTCCATCTGCCTATTGTCCCCCTTTCACTTGGTTCCACCTGTTGCCCACCAGCTCCTGCTTCACTCTCCTCTTCAGTTCTTTATACTGGCTACCTTCCTCTTTGATCTGGAATGCTGACTATCCTTTTGTCGCTGTTCAGCTAAGTTCCTCCAGCAATTCCATTTTGCACTAGCAATGAGTTTGTTACACTTTTTTTTTAAGATCAAAATGTCATTTTGGAAGAATCTCTGTACTTACAATTGAAGCACTTCAATCCATTATTGGTGACCTTAATATTATTTTTGATGGCATCTGCAATATACTGCTTAATTCCTCCTTGGCAATTTGATAATCTGTACTGATTCTACATGACTGATTCTTATGGTGCTGATAGCAGCAATAATTATTCTTAAAAATGCCAGTATGTTTTACTTTATTTGTAAGTATAAAGCATAGCATATCATACCATATTTGCTAGACTGTCTGCAGATAACAGTGAATGGTAACATCAAGATTTTACATCTAATTGTCTTTTTATTATCCATGGTATGTTAAATCTTGGAAAAATCAAAAAGAAATTAAATTGGGATTGGCAATCTGTTAATGTGGAGATGTCTACCATCTTTTAAATTTATATCAGAAGTTTTTTGCTTTAAAACCATTAATTTTATGTCTAACAGTTTATATAATGTTTATACTCCATACCCAGTTAACTGTACATTTGAAGCCTCATATTCAAAAAAGCAACCTAGTATTTGTCACAAGAATCATAATTCATGTAAACATACTTTCCTAAAAGACGAAGTCACATGAATGATACATTGTTTCTGAAGAATAAAAAAGCAGTAATTTTACAGCAGTCCCCCGTGTGTCCTTAACAGACCTAATGTTGCATTGCAAAATATACTGATCTTTCTTTCAGAAAAATGTTAGCTGATTCTGCCTCATGTTAACCAGATCCTTTTGAATTGACCTTTATTCAATATAAATTGTATCCAGGGCTTTTTAAATTTTAAATATTGTATCTAATTTATAAATGAAGTGAGTCATTGTATTGAATTGCATTTAAAATATTTTCCATCAGAGTTGTCCTCCTTCTTAAAGAGTGGGATTTTTACAATTAATGTCAAAGCATTAAAAAAAAAACTGCTATCCTGAGTTATGATGAGGAAGATGACAACTATCTCCTGGATTTTCCTGTGATATTATGTTGCAGAGAGTGATCTTTTGGTGCATATCTTAGAAGATTTTTGGCTGAACCGCTTGGATTCAAGTCAAAACATTTTGGAAAGGGTTGTTAATCAGTTGAACATGTTTAACTATTTTCTTGACAGACAGGGCAAGAGGGTAGGAATTTGTTTTAGACATATTCTTGAAACCCCACTGTCTTGGCTTCTTTTTAGTTAGCTTATAAATCAGGCAGACTGCACAAAGTGTGTGTGCGTGCGCAGGCACATGCCTGTCTGCTGGGATATGGTGGCTGAGAAGCAGTGGTGGTGGCTGAGAAGCAGTGGTAGTGGCTGGCTTCATTCCTTTTGGTGTTTAGTCCGAGAGGGGTGCTGGCAGAAGCCTGACGGCACTTTTCATGCTTAGTCTTGAATGATGGATCAGGACAAAAACAATAAAATGACCAGCAGATTTGAGTGATCTGCACCTCAAGAATGCTATGCAGTCAATGTTTTGATATTTTAGTATAGGCTATCTTTAAAATATAATCACTAATTAAGGTCCAGTAAAACAACCTGTCTCTGAATGTGAACAAAATAAAAGAGATGATTGTTGACTTCAGAAGGACATGGAGCGACCACTCTCCGTGGAACATCGACTCCTCCGTAGAGATCGTTAAGAGCACCAAATTTCTTGGTGTTCTCCTGGTGGAGAATCTCACCTGATCCCTCAACACCAGCTCCATAGCAAAGAAAGCCCAGCAGTGTCTCTACTTTCTGCGAAGGCTGAGTAAAGTCCATCTCCCACCCCCCATCCTTACCACATTCTACAGAGGTTGTATTGAGAGCATCCTGAGCAGCTGCATCACTGCCTGGTTCGGAAATTGCACCATCTCGGATTGCAAGACCCTGCAGCGGATAGTGAGGTCAGCTGAGAAGATCATCGGGGTCTCTCTTCCCACCATTACTGAGATTTACACCGCACTCTGCATCCGCAAAGCAAGCAGCGATATGAAGGACCCCACACACCCCTCATACAAACTCTTCTCCCTCCTGCCATCTGGCAAAAGGTACCGAAGCATTCGGGCTATCATGACCAGACTATGTAACAGTTTCTTCCCCCAAGCCATCAGACTGCTCAATATCCAGAGCCTGGACTGACACCAGCCTACTGCCCTCTACTGTGCATATTGTCTTGTTTATTATTCATTGTAATGCCTGCACTTTTTGTGCACTTTATGCATTCCTGGGTAGGTCTGTAGTCTAGTGTAGTTTTTGTGTTGTTTTACGTAGTTCAGTGTAGTTTTTATATTGTTTCATGTAGCACCATGGTCCTGAAAAACATTGTCTCGTTTTTACTGTGTACTGTAGCAGCAGTTATGGTCGAAGTGACAATAAAAAGTGACGACTTGATATTAGAACACTGGAGATTGGTGGTAATGTACTGGCATCGACATTTATCCTTGGGAATGCAGAATCTTTGCAGCTCCCTGCCAAGACAAAATTTTGCTTATCTTCAAACTTAATTACATGCAATCAGACTCAGGTTTAATATCACTGGCATATGTCATGAAATTTATTTTTGTGGCAGCATACATAATAAAAAAAGCTATAAATTATAATGTATATATTAAAAAATTGAATGGATCATTTTTTCTCCCTTTTTACACTACTTAATTCAGAAATCTGATGGTGGAGGGGAAGAAGCTGTTCCTGAAATGTTAAGTGTGTGTCTTCAGGCTCCTGTACCCTCTTAATGATACCAATGAGAATAGTGCATGTCCTGGATAATGGGATCCTTAATGATGGATGCTGCCTTTTTGAGGCAAGGCCTTTTGAAGGTGTTCTTGATGCTGGTGAAGTTAGTGCCTATGATTGAGCTAGTTGAGTTTACAACTTTCTGTAGCCTCTTCTGAACCTGTGTAGTAGCCTCTCCATGTCAGACAGTGATGCAGTCAGTTAAAATGCTCTCCACGGTACATCTGCAGAAAGTTATGTGTCTTTGGTGACATATCAATTCAATTCAAACTCCTAATGAAATATAGCTGCTGTCATTTTTGTAATTACATCAGTATGTTGGGCCCATGATAGATCTTTTGAAATGTTGATACCCAGGAACCTGAAATTTCTCACCCTTTCCACTGCTGATCCGTCAATGAGGACCGGTGTGTGTTTCCTCAACTTTCCTTTCCTGAAGTCCACAGTCAATTCCTTGGTTTTACCGATGTTGAATGCAAGGTTGTTACAAGAACAGTCAATCAGCTGATCTATCCCACTCTTGTACTCATCAACATTTGAAATTCTCCCAACAATAATTGTCATTAGCAAATTTATAGATGCTGTTTGTGCTGTGCCTAGCCACACAAATGTGGGTGTAGCGAGAGTAGAGTAGTATTTTAAGCGCCATCTCAGTAGACGTGAATGCCACTGGATGATAAGTGTTGAGGCAGCTCACTCTGCTTTTTGTGGGCACTGGTATGTTTGTCGTCCATTTGAAGCGGGTGGGAACCTCCAACTGTAGTAATGAGAGATTGAAGATGTCCTTGAACACTTCTTTGGCTGGCACAGGTTTTCAGTGCCTTACCAGGTAGACTATCAGGGCCTGATGCCTTGCGAGGGTTCACCCTCCCTTGAAAGATTTTCTGACAGCCTCAGAAATCACAGGGTCTCCAGATGCTGTAGGGACTCGCAAAGGTGTTTTATTCCCACTTTTAAAGTGGGCATAAAAGACATTGAGCTTATCTGGGAGTGAAGCGTAACAGCAATTCATGATAAGTTTTGGTTTGTAGGAAGTAATTGCCTGGAAACGCTGCCAGAGCTGATGTGCATCTGATTCTGCCTCTGAACTCGATCAGTATTATTATTATTATTATTTTTTTTTTTTGCTGTTAAAATGGCCTCTGCAGGCCGTACCTGGACTACTTGTATAGTTCTGGATCACCAGTCTTGAATGCCACAGATCTAGCCCTCAGATGACTATGAATCTTCTGGTTCATCCAGGACTTTTGGTTTGGATATGTCTGGTATGTCCTCAAAGACACATTCTCATCCACGCAGGTCGTGATGATGTTGGTGACAGCTGTGGTATAATCATTCAGATTAAAAGATGAATCCCTAGATATTGTCCAATCCACTGACTCAAAGCAGTCCCATAAGCTTTCCTCCACCTCCCTTGATCATACCTTCTTCGTTCCTCACCTCTGGTGCTGTGGCATATGCGCGGGAGTAGAGTACTGCCAGGTGATAGGACTTTCCAAAGTGTGGGCATAGAGTGGCACCCTAAACGTACTTGATGGTGGTGTAACAGTGATCAAGTGTGTTGGTTCCACAGGTGATATTGTTGATGGTAGTTGCTTTGAGACTACTTCAAGCTGGCCTAGATGAATTCACCTGCAATGATAGGGAAGGCATCAGGATGCTCAACTCCTCCAGTACCTGTCTGACTTTGGCCAGAGGAGGAATGTACACTGCTATCAGGATGGTGGCGAAAAATTCCCTCAACAGATGAAATGGGTGACATTTGAACGCCAAATGTTCTAGGTCAGGTGAGCAGGACTGGGACAGAACCACCATATCTGTGCACCATGATGAGTTAATCATAAAGCATACTTCTCCTCTACCTTTAAAAGAGTGAGCTGTCATGAGGAAATCTGCAGATGCAGGAATTTCAAGCAACACACATAAAAATTGCTGGTGAACGCAGCAGGCCAGGTAGCATCTATAGGAAGAGGTACAGTCGACGTTTCAGGCCGAGACCCTTCGTCAGGACTAATTGAAAGAAGAGATAGTAAGAGATTTGAGAGGGGGAGGGGGAGATCCAAAATGATGGGAGAAGACAGGAGGGGGAGGGATGGAGCTAAGAGCTGGAAAGTGGATTGGCAAAAGGGATGTGAGAGGATCATGGGACGGGAGGCCTAGGGAGAAAGAAAGGGGGAGGGAGGAAGCCCAGAGAATGGGCAAAGAGTATAGTGAGATTGACAGAGGGAGAAAAAGAGAGAGAGAGAGAGAAATATAATAAATAAATAACTCCTGTTTTTGCAGAGATTGGTGAAGCCATCAGTCTGCAGTGGCGGGGGATAGCCATGTTTCTGTACGGCAAAGTAGATAGCAGTCCCTGATGTCTCTCTGGTTCATCAACCTTGCTCTATGGTCTTCCATTTTATTTTCCAGAGACTTTCATTTCGTGAAGGGAACGGCTCCTGACTCTGTTGTTCAAGGTCTATTGATTTTGGGTATTGATAGTTTTTAAAAATTTTCAAACAATGCTGCTTATTGAAGTACCTATGTCTGTGATCTTGGATTTCAACTGTAGTAGTCCTAAACAAGAATATTTGATGATTCTCATCAGAGCTGCACACAAAACTTCACCACTTATCAGCACCATCAGTGCATTCTTAAGATTGCTTTATTAATAAGCACATCTAAAAATGAGGAAAATAGTTCTCCGGTTGTTCACCAACACTTACACACAACCTTGTGAGCACCAGACACCATCAGTTGCTCTCCTTTGCTTCCTTCCACTATTTAGAGATCCAGTTTGCTATTCTCCCTTGGAATCAACAGACTGGAATGAAATCTGTTTAAACAACATGAAGTACATTATCTACGTAACAAATCCGTGCTGACTGCTTATTTGAATGTGACCTGCTTTCGGAATGAAGGTTTACGATGTCCTCAAAATATTCATTGTTATCTTGACTTTTCTCCCTCCATCCCTGTATAGCTGGGAGTAATCTTTTCATTGTACTTGTGCATATGATAATAAGCTTGATTTTGACACTCTGCCAATAATTCTGGCTCCACTTCTCAGGGGATCCTCTTCTTCCCCCCACCCCCATCAATATTCAGAACTGAATACTGCTCTTTATTTCTATTTGACATTCACCCTGTAGTTCTGCTTGCAGCCTCTTTGTGCTGCAGAAAATGCTATCCACAAAGCATCATCTTTGTAGAAATATCGGAGCTATTGCTCTAAAAACCCAAACTGCTGATGATCCTTGTTTCTGTGAGGCTGCGGATGTTCTTGGAGCAATTAACTCAATTTACCTGTTCAATTGTTCATCAACATTTGTAACATGTAATGGTCAAACCACAGAGACTTGATTTTCTCCAATCCTCTGGTCTCTATGTCACTTGGCTGTCAGCCTGCTAACATTGTTGCTGTTGAGCATGCCGTTCACCCTAGTCGAGTTATTGTCTGATTATTTTTGATGCTGGTGTTGCTTCTAGCATGTCCTGCTCTGTTCATTCAACGAGTGTTAGTCCGTTGGATTTATGACCATGGTGAATATAGAAGTTTCCTGTTCACCTGCAATTCTACTGGCAAAAGCCAATGATTTCTGAATGTATAGTTTAGAGTTATTAGACCTATATTAGGAACATATGAATTTGATGCTAGAGTGGATCACTTTGCCCTTTAAACCAGCTCTGTCACTTAATATCATGGCCAGTCTGACTATCAACTCAACTCTGAATTCCTGCCTATCCATGGTAAACTTTTAGTTCATTGCTTATCAGGTACCTATCTGCTCTCATCTTAAACACAGGTGGACCTCAGCAGGTCAGGCAGCATCTATGGAAATGAATATACAGTCGACATTTCAGGCCAAGAACCTTCATCAGGACTGGGAAGGAAGAGGGAAGAAGTCAGAGTAAGGTGGGGGGCAGGGAAGGGGCACAAGCTCGAAGCTGATAAATCAGGTGGGTACAGGAGGGGTGAGTAAGAGGCTAGGAGGTGACCCCATTATCCTGCCTCCTTAACAGGGATAGAGCACCTGCATCTAGCACATCATTTTCCACAACTTCTGCTACCTCCAGTGGGACGCTACCACCCCCCCCCCCCACCATGCTCTCAGCTTTCCAAAGGATTGCTTCCTTCGTGATTCCCTTGTACATTTGTCCCTTCCCACTAATTTCCCTCCCGGCACTTTTCCTTGCAAGCGGAAGAAATGACCCAGATGCCCATTCACCTCCTCCTTCACCTACATTCAGGACCCCAAGCAGTCCTTCCAGGTGAGGCAACAATTCACCTGTGAATCTGCTGGGGTCGTCTGTTATGTCCTGTGCTCCCATTGTGGCTTCCTCTACATTGGTGATCCCATCGTAAATTGGTGGACTGCTTCATTGAGCCCCTCTGCTCCTTCTGCCGCAAGCGGGA
Organism: Mobula birostris; assembly: GCF_030028105.1. Taxonomy (NCBI): domain Eukaryota; kingdom Metazoa; phylum Chordata; class Chondrichthyes; order Myliobatiformes; family Myliobatidae; genus Mobula; species Mobula birostris. The sequence continues at coordinate 87,973,694 of NC_092375.1, forward strand.
CTTCCTGGTGGCCAAACATTTTAATTCCAATTCCTGTTCGAACATGTTGGTCCATGGTCTCCTCTACTGCCACGATGAAGCCACTAACAGGTTGGAGGAGCATATTCCGTCTAGGTAGCCTCCAACCTGAAGGCATGAACATCAATTACTCCAACTTCTAATAACTTTTTCCCCTCCTACTTCCCACTTCAATTCCCTACTTTGGCTCCCCTCTTGCCTCTTCTCTTCTCACCTCTCACTGTGCCGTTCCTTTCCTTTTGCCCTTGGTCCACTCTCCTCTACTGTCAGATTCCTCCTTCGCCAGTACTCTTAACCTTTCTACTGATCATTTCCCAGCTTCTTTCTTCATGTCGTCTTCTCCACTGTCACCTTCTGGCTTGTACTCCTTTCACCTCCTCCACCTTATTCTTCCCCCTTCCTTTCTAGTCCTGAGGAAAGGTCTTGGCTCAAAACTTTGACTGTTTATTCATTTCCATAGATGCTACCTGACCTGCTGAGTTCCTCCAGCATTTTGTGTGTGTTGCCTTTGTCATAAGACTCTTAACACCACGCTTTGGAGAAGAGTTCTAAAGACTTGTGACACTTGAAGAGGAATAAAAATACCTCATTTTTTTGCTTTAAATATGCAATCTTTTATTTTTAAGTGTCTCATATGTTCAAAGTAAATTTATTATCAAATTACATATCACCATATACAACCCTGAGGTTTATTTTCTTGCGGGCATACTCAACAAATCCAATCCCTAGCAATAGGATGGGCAACAAATTGCAAATACAAAAAGAATAAATAATAAATATTGAAACATGAGATGAAGAGTCCTTGAAAGAGATATCTATTGTCCTCGCTTTGCACGTAAAACACAGCTAGGCAGGGAGTTAAACACCTCAAAAATCAACCGAGCCACAAGCTTTTTCCAGGGATTTTAATGAGAAAATGTTGTGAAGAGATATTGCTGTTTCAAGGGCACATAAAGATTAGATTTCTTTCTAACATGTGTGGTTCAAGTTGTAATCAGAATTAACTCGTTCAGGAAATGGTTTTGAAAAAACAGCTTATGAGCATAGTTGAGTGATGGGGCAGGTGAACTTTCGTGACATTACCTCTCTGGTTCAGGAGCCTGATGGTTGAGGGGTAATAACTTCCTGAACCTTGTGTGAGTCCATAAGACCACAAGACAAAGGAGCAGAAGTCGGCCATTCGGCCCATCGAGTCTGCTCCACCATTTTATCATGAGCTGATCCATTCTCCCATTTAATCCCACTCCCCTCCCTTCTCACCATAACCTTTGATGCCCTGGCTGCTCAGATGCCTATCAATCTCTGCCTTAAATACACCCAATGACTTGGCCTCCACTGCCACCCGTGGCAACAAGTTCCATAGATTCACCACCCTCTGGCCGAAAAAATTTCTTCGCATCTCTGTTCTGAATGGGTGCCCTTCAGTCCTTAAAGTCATGCCCTCTAGTACTAGACTCCCCCACCATGGGAAACAATTTTGCTACATCCACTCTGTCCATGCCTTTCAACATTCGAAATGTTTCTGAGGTCTCCCCTCATTCTTCTAAACTCCATGGAATACAGTTCAAGAGCGGACAAATGTTCCTCATTTGTTAACCCTCTCATTCCTGGAATCATTCTAGTGAATCTTCTCTGTACCCTTCCAATGTCAGCACATCCTTTCTTAAATAAGGAGACCAAAACTGCCCACAGTATCCAAGTGAGGTCTTACCAGCGCCTTATAGAGCCTCAACATCACATCCCTGCTCCTATACTCTATTCCTCTAGAAATGAATGCCAACATTGCATTCGCCACCTTCACCACCGACTCAACCTGGAAGTTAACCTTAAGGGTATCCTGCACGAGGACTTCCAAGTCCTGTTGCATCTCAGAACTTTGAATTCTCTCCCCATTTAATAATAGTCTGCCCATTTATTTCTTCTGCCGGAGTGCATAACCATACACTTTCCAACATTGTATTTCATTTGCCACTTCTTTGCCCATTCTTCCAATCTATCCAAGTCTCTCTGCAGACTCTCTGTTTCCTCAGCACTACCAGCCCCTCCACCTATCTTTGTATCATCAGCAAACTTAGCCACAAAGCCATCTGTTCCATAATCCAAATCGTTGATGTACAATGTAAAAAGAAGTGGACCCAACACGGACCCCTGTAGAACACCACTGGTAACCGGCAGCCAACCAGAATAGGATCCCTTTATTCCCACTCTCTGTTTCCTGCCAATCAGCCAATGCCCTATCCACGTATGTTACTTTCCAGTAATTCCATGGGCTCTTGTCTTAAGTAGCCTCATGTGTGGCACCTTGTCAAAGGCCTTCTGAAAATCCAAATATACAACATCCACTGCATCTCCCTTGTCTAGCCTACTTGTAATTTCCTCAAAAAATTGTAATAGGTTTGTCAGGCAGGATTTTCCTTTAAGGAAACCATGCTGAGTTCTGCCTATCTTGTCATATGCCTCCAGGTACTCCGTAACCTCATCCTTGGCAATTGACTTCAACAACTTCCCAACCACCGATGTCAAGCTAACAGGTCTATAATTTCCTTTTTGCTTCCTTGCCCCCTTCTTAAATAGTGGAGTGACATTTGCAATCTTCCAGTCCTCTGGAACCATGCCAGAATCTATCGACTTTTGAAAGATTATCGCTAATGCCTCCGCAATCTCCATAGCTACTTCGTTCAGAACACGAGGGTGCATTCCATCTGGTCCGGGAGATTTATCTACCTTTAGACTATTCAGCTTCCTGAGTACTTTCTCTGTTGTAATTGTGACTGCGCACACTTCTCTTCCCTGCCACTCTTGAGTGTCCAGTATACTGCTGATGTCTTCCTCAGTGAAGACTGATGCAAAATACTCATTCAGTTCCTCTGCCATCTCCTTATCTCCCATTACAATTTCTCCAGCATCATTTTCTTTCGGTCCTATATCTATTCCCACCTATCCTTCACTCTTTATATACTTGAAAGGCTTTTAGTATCCTCTTTGATATTATTAGCTAGCTTCCTTTCATAGTTAATCTTTTCCCTCTTAATGACCTTCTTAGTTTCCTTTTGTAAGCTTTTAAAAACTTCCCAATCCTCTGTCTTCCCACTAACTTTTGCTTCCTTGTATGCCCTCTCCTTTACTTTAACTTTGGCTTTGACTTCTCTTGTCAGCCATGGTTGCATCCTTTTTCCATTTGAAAATTTCTTCTTTTTTGGAATACACCTGTCTTGCACCTTCCTCACTTTTCGCATAAACTCTAGCCACTGCTGCTCTGCCGTCTTTCCCGCCAGTGTTTCTTTCCAGTCAGCTTTCGCCAGTTTCTCTCTCATGCCACTAAAATCTCCTTTACTCCACTGAAATACCGACACATCGGATTTTGGCTTCTTTTTCAAATTTCACAGTGAACTCAATCATGTTATGATCACTGTCTCCTAAAGGTTCCTTCACCTCAATCTCAGAGTCCTGAGGCTTCTGTACCACCTTCCTGATTTCAGCAGCGAGAAGAGAGCGCGATCTGGGTTGTGGGGATTCCTGATTATGGGTGTTGCTTTCCTGCTCCATGGACAATGCTGGGGAGTGTTTTATCTGTGATGGACTCGGGCCTGTTCTCTGCTTTTCGTAGAATCTTCCATTCAAGAGCATTGGCGTTTCCATACCAGCTTGTGATACAGCCAGTCAATATGCTCTCCACTACACATCTATAGAAGTTGGTCAAAGTTAGATGTCGTGCTGAATTTTCGCAAACTCCTAAGGAAGTAGAGGTACTGCTGTGCTTTCTTCAATTCTAGATTTCTCCACAAAACCCATTGTGTCTAGAACCCTCAGGATTTTTTTTTCAGTCAAATTCCTTCTTGTTCTTCTAAACTCCAGTGAATAAACCTTATAAAGGCAGCTCTTGCAGTTCAGATATTAGTCAAGTAAACCTCTGAGCTGCTTTCATGCTAAAGTCATTCCTTTGAAAGGGAGAGCAAGACTATACTTTAGAAATTCTCATCAGTAGCTTTTATAACTAGAGCATAACTTTGTGTTCAACTCCTCTATTAATAAGATGTGGCATTGTTATCTTTATTCCTATGTCCTTTCCACAGTTAATTTCCCATCCATTTTTGTGTCAACAATAAATTTAATGTCATAGCTTCTGTGTCTTTCTTGAGACCTATTTGTGAGAACTAATATTGTTTCTCTTTATCTATATTGAATTAGCCCCGTAAGGGGAAAATATGGAATACTATCATTTTAGTGACAAGGATCGTTGCTAGGGTAGAATTTTACAGCACACGGGCCATTTTTGGTGGAATTTTCAAGGGGTTGTCTAAAATTGTCACAATTTCCTTTTTGCCATAGTCTTGGAATTTGCCCTTAAAGTTTTTTTAAAGTTATTATTGAATCCTTTTTTATACAAAAGTTCTTAGTAGTAATCAATTCATCAGCTGATATATATTAGTTTTACTTTCACTTTGAGTGTAAACTTGAAAGAGAATTAAGGTGCATCCTGTACTGCTTATGTATTTAATGTTGGAAACATAGAAACATAGAAAACCTACAGCATAATACAGGCCCTTCAGCCCATGAAGCTGTGCCGAACATGTCCTTGCCTTAGAAATTACCTAGTGTTACTCATAGCCCTCTATTTTTCTAAGCTCCATGTATCTATCTAGGAGTCTCTTAAAGACCCTATTGTATCTGCCTCCACCACCATTGCCGGCAGCCCATTCCACGAACTCACCACTCTCTGCGTAAGAACAACAACTTACCCCTGACATCTCCTCTGTACCTACTTCCAAGCACCTTAAAACTGTGTCCTCTTGTGCTAGCCATTTCAGCCGTGGGGGAAAAGCCTCTGACTATCCACACAATCAATGCCTCTCATCGTCTTATACACCTCTATCAGGTCACCTCTCATTCTCGGTCGCTCCAAGGAGAAAAGGTAGAGTTCACTCAACCTATTCTCATAAGTCATGCTCCCAATCCCGGCAACATCCTTGTAAATCTCCTCTGCACCCTTTCTATGGTTTCCACATCCTTCCTGTACTGAGGTGACCAGAACTGAGCACAGTACTCCAAGTGGGGTCTGACCAGGGTCCTATATAGCTGCAACATTACCTCTCGGCTCCTAAACTCAGTCCCACGATTGATGAGGGCCAATGCACTGTATGCCCTCTTAACCACAGAGTCAATCTGGGCAGCAGCTTTGAGTGTCCTATGGACTCGGACCCCAAGATCCCTCTGATTCTCCTTGCTGCTGAGAGTCTTATCATTAATACTATATTCTGCCATCATATTTGACCTAACAAAATGAACCACCTCACACTTCACTCATGTTTTGGTGCAATTCTATATTTCATTCCCCACCATTAACAACTTGAGATTAAAATTAGAAACAGCTGTAACCATTGCACCATCAATATGTCTAAGGAAATAAGTGGGCACATGCATTTGGTAAGGTGTTTTGTGTTTTCTGTGGTAATCGCTGTATCATCAAAGTGCAGAAAGCACTTGAGCCCAGGCCACAGTCCATGCCTGCCAGCCAAAAACAATGGGGAAACTTAATTTCAGACGCAGCTTTGCCAAAACTGATTCACTTAGACAATGGGGTTACTCTAAATGTAAAAGACCTTTGTGCTTTTTGATCTTTAGACTCAAAATGAAATCAAACAATGAGCAAAATCAGTATTTATTAAAGTCCCTTTTTTTTTGATTTGATGAATTGATGGCTTTGTAGTAGGCTGATGCCAGCTTTTTATTGCTAATGTAAGTTGTAGCTTCAGAACTAAAGTGCTCAATGTTTGAAGGTCCTTTATAGATTAGAATGTGCCTAGAACATCTCCATATAAATAGTCAAATGACAATGTAACAGACATGGGAATTGATATGGCAATTTGCATCCAGCTCATCAGGAACCAAGATCTTGCCTGCAAAAAAGATTCTTTTCTTGAAAGTTATCCTACAATTTTGCTACTCATTATTTTTCTTGGGATCAATCCCTTTCAGAAATGGAAATTGTTATACTCAATCAAAAATTTGTGAAGTATCTTTTTGTGCTCTTTTATAAAGTGGAGTGTATTTAGCTGTGACTTTACGACCAAAAATCTGAATTTATTTTGCTTTGGGTCTAGAACATATTTTCCAAGTGTTTAATTTGCATTGTGTGTCAAAGTGGATGTGCATTGTCTGTTTTGTACCCTTTTAGTTTCTATTAGCTTCAGATTAGGAATGAAAATTCATATGATTCACATGAACTTTCAATTTTCAAATGAAATCAAAAGGTTTGACACCTACTGTTCGTAGTGGTTTAGGTGTGATGGGAGATGGTGCAAATTGTCTACATTTGATATGCTGTTCTTTGGCTCTTTAAATCAAAGTAAAGTCAAAGTTGAGTTCATTGTCATGTGAATATACAAGTACATATAGTCACAGGTGCAATAAAAATTGTGGTGAATGAATACACCATGGTTGTCAAGAACTTTATAAAAACAGTTGTAGATGAGTGTATCCCCACAAAATCATTGAGTTTTCCCCAACCCAAAGCCCTGGATGAACCATCAGATCTGTAATCTTCTGAGGGCCAGATAAGAAGCATTCAAGTTTGGTGACCAAGGAAGTTACAAGAGGTCCAAGTATGATCTTCGGAAAGCCATCTCACTTTTCTGGACTAAACTTGAATCAGTGAAGGATGCTCAGCAGTTGTGACAGGACTTGATTGCTTTAATCTTCCAAAGTGAAGTCAGTGACATGGGTGACAACAGGACTTTGCTTCCAGATGGCCGCAATGCCTTCTAAGTTCATTTAGATTGTCAAAACATGGAGGAACCGTCATGATCTCCCACAGCCCCTGATGGTCCTGTGATTTCAGTCCCTTAAGCTGAAATGAGAGCATGCTTTAGGAGGGTGAACCCAGAGAAGGTACTGGGCCCAGATGCAGTACCTGGCCAAGTACTAAAGACCTGTGCTGATCAACTGGCTGGACTGATCACTGAAGTCTTTAACCTCTTGCTTTGGCATTCTGAGGTACCCACCTGCTTCAAACAAGCTTCAGTTATACCGTGCTTAAGAAGAACGTGGTAACCTGCCTCAATGACTAATGTTCAATAGTTCTTGCATACACAGATAGCGTTTTGAGAAGTTGGTGATGAAACTCCTGCCTGAGAAGTGACTTGAATCCGCTGCAATTTGCCCATGGATACAACTGGTCAACAGCAGATGCCATTTCATTGGCTCTTCAGTCAACCCTGAAACATCTGGACAGCGAAGATGCATACAGCAAGATGCTGTTTATTGACTATAACTCGGCATTCATTACTATCAATCCCTCAAGACTTACCAGTAACCGTCAAAATCAGTACCTCCTTGTGCAGGTGGATCTTCAATTTCCTCACTTAGAGAACCCAGTCAGTTCAGATTGGCAACAACATCTCCTTCACGATCTGCATCATCATGTGCATCTCAAGGCTGTGTGCTCAGCCCCCTTCTCCACACTTCCTTTACACTTATGACTTTGTGGCTAAGCACAACTCTAATGACATAATTAAGTTTGCTCACGACACCACTCATAGACTAGCTGAATCAAAGGTGGTGATGAATCAGCATACAGGAGGGAGATTGACTGAGTAATGTCATAATAGCTTCTTACTCAATGTCAGCAAGACCAAGGAGCTGATTATTGATGGGAAGGGGAGACCAAAAGTCCATGTGCCAGTCCTCATTGGAGGATCAAAAATGGAGAGTGTCCCAACTTTAAATTTGTTGGTGTTATCATTGCAGAGAACCTGTCTTGGCCTAGCACTTAAGTGAAATTACGAAGAAAGTATGGCAAACTCTACTTCCTTAGGAGTTTGCGAAGATTCTGCATGACATCTAAAACTTTGATAAACTTCTATTGATCTGTGATGGGGAGTATATTGACCGGCTGCATCACAGTCTGGTATGGACACACCAATGCTCTTGAATGGAAAATCCCACAAAATGCTCTTGAATGGAAAATCCCACAAAAAGTAGTGGATACAACCTAGTTCATCACAGGTAAAGCCTTCCTCATCATTGAATACATTTACATGGATGCTGCTTTCCTGAGACAAAACTCCATCATGAACCCCCATCACGCAGGTCATGCTCTCTTCTCATTGCTGCTATAAGGAAGAAGGTACAGGAGCCTCAGGACTCTCGCCCAGCAGGTTCAGCTGCAGTTATACCCCTCAACCACTAGGCTGTGGTACCAGAGGGGATAAACTTCACTTGCCCCATCACTGAACTGTTCCCACAATCTATGGAATCACTTTTAAGGACTTGTCATCTCATGTTCTAGATATTTATTTATTGTTTATTTATTTATTATTTTATTTTTGTATTTGCACATGTAAGGGGGTTTACACACAGTTTGTCTTTCTCATATTGGTTGTCAGTTCTGTTGCTGCAGTCTTTCATTGATTCCATTATGGTTATTGAACGTATTGAGTATGCCCACAAGACAATGAATCTAAGGCTTGTATATGGTGATGTATATGTACATAATTTTATTTTGAACTGGAGTCTCGAAGGTGCATAACAGTTGAGGCAGTGGGGCGAGACCCAGGCCCAAGAGCAAGGAACGAGCTGATGTTGGGCCAATTTAAACGTAGGGCAAGATTGAAAAGGTTGGGGTGTCAGGGCCAGAGGAAGGGACAGGTTGGTGCTTGGCTTGCTGTTCTACAAGGGTTACTTGTCTCGCAACTAAGGGACCCCTGGACCGGCTACAGTGCTGAACTGTCTTCATGTCTGTGGATTCACTTTTGTGAACTTTAATTCTGTGTCATTTAATTTTTATTGTTTGCAGGTTTGAATTTCAGGTTTATATATATCGTACAAACTTTGATAATGTACTTTGAACTTCTATGCATCCATAAAGAGTGCTTTCTGTGTTGCATCGATTTTAAAAATAATAATAGTTGACGGGCACACAGGTTTGTTAACAAGTGAAAAGCTGAACCTCCTAAGAAAGTAAAGATACTGGTGTGCTTTCCTTATGATTACATCTACATACTTGGTCCAGGGCAGGCCATCCAATATGTTAATACTTAAGCATTAAAAGCTGCTGACTCTCTGATCTCCCATTTGTAGACCTGCATCCTCTTTCTCATCCCGAAGTCGGCAATCAGTTCTTCAATTGACAATCAGTTCTTCAGTTTTACTGACATTGAGCAAGAGTTTGTAGTTGTAGCACCACTCAACTGGGTCACCTATCTCTCTACTGTGCTCTGACTCAACAATACCTGTGATTTGTCCATCAACAGTGCTGTCCACAAATTTGAAAGTAGCATTGGAGCAATGCTTAGCCACATGGTCGTGTTTTATTGAGAATAGAGCCGCGGGGGGGAGGGGGGGAGGGAGGGTTAAGCATAAAGCTTTTGAGGTGCACCTGTATTGTTTGTCATTGAGGAGATAGTGTTAATCCTTACTGACTGAGGTTTGCTATTGAGGAAGTCAAATATCCAATTGCAGGAAGAGATGCAGAGGCCCACTTAGTTCAGAAATTAGTCAAGTCACCTTTTATTGTCATTTTGACCATAACTGCTGGTACAGTACACCAGGGGTCCTCAACCTTTTTTGCACCACGGACCGGTTTAATATTGACAATATTCTTGTGGACCGGCCGACCGGGCGGGTGGTGTGTTCAAGTAGTGTTAAACTCACCTCAACATGTCTTTTACAGTTAGGGTTGCCAACTTTCTCACTCCCAAGTAAGGAACCAAAGTAGCAGTCAGATCCCGGGACACTTGTGTTTACCCCAGGAAAGACTACCATGACCATGAAGCCTTGCACGGACACCTGTGTATGCATGCGTGCCAATTTTTTTCCCCTACAAATCGGTTTTGGCTTGATCTTCCCGGTTACACTGTACATACATTATTTCTACTTTATATAGGCTGTGCATGTATCATATCATTCCTGCTTTTACTATGTGTTACTGTTATTTTAGGTTTTGTGTGTTACTTGGTATGATTTGGTAGGTTATTTTTTGGGTCTGGGAACGCTCAAAAATTTTTCCCATATAAATTAATGGTAATTCCTTCTTCGCTTTATGCCATTTCGGCACGAAAGGTTTCAGAGGTATGCTGTACCTTAGCGGGGGAAATGTGGGACAAACCAATTTAGTCCAGTATACGGGATGTCCTGGCAAATACGGGACAGTTGGTAGCCCTATGTTCAAGTTCAACAGTGCGTGACAGGGAATGAGGAAAGGTGCAGCCGACTCGTATCGTTTCCTCACAGCCCAGTAGCACATGCTTTGTGGCCTGGTACCGTGTGTCCGGTGGTTGGGGACCACTGCAGTACACAGTAAAAAGGAGACAACATTTTTCAGGACCATGGTGCTACATGAATCAATACAAAAACTACACTGAACTACGTAAAACAACACAAAAACTACACTAGACTACAGACCTACCCAGGAATGCATAAAGTACACGAAACAGTGCAGGCATTACAATAAATAATAAACAAGACAATAGGCACAGTAGAGGGCAGTAGGTTGGTATCAGTCCAGGCTCTGGGTATTGAGGAGTCTGATGGCATGGGAGAAGAAACTGTTACATAGTCTGGTCATGAGAGCCTGAATGCTTTGGTGCCTTTTGCCAGATGGCAGGAGGGAGAAGAGTTTGTATGAGGGGTGTGTGGGGTCCTTCATAATGCTGTTTCCTTTGTGGATGCAGTGTGTGGTGTAAATGTCTGTAATGGTGGGAAGAGAGACCCCGATGATCCCTTCAGCTGACCTCACTATCCGCTGCAGGGTCTTGGGATCCGAGATGGTGCAATTTCCGAACCAGGCGGTGATGCAGCTGCTCAGAATGCTCTCAATACAGCCTCTAGAATGTGGTGAGGATGGGGGGTGGGAGATAGACTTTTCTTCACCTTTGCAGAAAGTAGAGGCGCTGCTGGGCTTTTGTTGCTATGGAGCTGGTTTTGAGGGACCAGGTGAGATTCTCCGCCAGGAGAACACCAAGAAATTTGGTGCTCTTAACAGTCTCTACAGAGGAGTCGTCGATGTTCTGTGGAGAGTGGTCGCTCCGTGTCCTCCTGAAGTCAACAACCATCACCTTCAAAGTGATTGCGCAACCACCAACTGTGACTCCAGCCTTGAACTCCAGGCCGGGTCTTTATTTGCTGCTGTTGTGACTTCCGTCTCCTCTTCCCCCACCACCACTCTGCAACCCTGTCTCCCTCAGATCCCATCGTCAGCTCCTGGGTCCTCAGAGGCTCCATCTTCCTCTCACCCCAACCCTCCCCTCTCCACTAACACCCCCAGCCTCCCCCCTCTGATCCCAGATCTCATCCATGCCGGGTCTTTACCATCCACTCCGACCTTCAACTGTCGGAGGCAGAGCACTCTGTCCTCAGTAAGGGCCTCACCTTTGTCCCCCTTCGCCCACACCTCAGCGAGTTCCGTGTTCGCCACGATGCGGAACTCTTCTTCCGCCGTCTCCGAGCCTACTTCTTCGGCAAGGACTCTTCCACCCCCACCGATGACCCCTTCTCCCGTCCTCAACCCTCCTATTCTTCATGGACACCCCCCTCTGGTCTTCTGCCTGCTCTGGATCTCTTTATTGCTAACTGTCGACGGGACATCAACCGTCTCGACTTCACCGCACCTTGTTCTCATTCCAACCTCACTCCTTCGGAACGCTCTGCTGTCCACTCCCTCCGCACTAATCCTAACCTTATTATTAAACCCGCCGATAAGGGGGGTGCTGTTGTAGTCTGGCGTACTGACCTCTACCTTGCCGAGGCACAGCGACAACTCGCAGATACCTCCTCTTATTTACCCCTCGATCGTGACCCCACTAAGAAGCACCAGGCCATTGTCTCCCACACCATCACCGACTTTATCCGCTCAGGGGATCTCCCATCCACTGCTACCAACCTTATAGTTCCCACACATTGCACTTCCCGTTTCTACCTCCTACCCAAGATCCACAAACCTGCCTGTCCTGGCAGACCTATTGTCTCAGCTTGCTCCTGCCCCACCAAACTCGTTTCTGCATACCTCGACACGGTTTTATCCCCTCTTGTTCAATTCCTTCCTACCTATGTTCGTGACACTTCTCACGCTCTTAAACTTTTCGATGATTTTAAGTTCTCTGGCCCACACCGCTTTATTTTCACCATGGATGTCCAGTCCCAATATACTTCTATCCCCCATCAGGAAGGTCTCAAAGCTCTCCGCTTTTTGGATTCCAGACCTAATCAGTTCTCCTCTACCACCACTCTGCTCCGTCTAGCGGAATTAGTCCTTACTCTTAATAATTTCTCCTTTGGCTCCTCCCACTTCCTCCAAACTAAAGGTGTAGCTATGGGCACCCGTATGGGTCCTAGCTATGCCTGCCTTTTTGTTGGCTTTGTGGAACAATCTGTTCCGTACCTATTCTGGTATCTGTCCCCCACTTTTCCTTAGCTACTTCGACGACTGCATTGGTGCTGCTTCCTGCACGCATGCAGAGCTCGTTGACTTTATTAACTTTGCCTCCAACTTTCACCCTGCCCTCAAGTTTACCTGGTCCATTTCTGACACCTCCCTCCCCTTTCTAGATCTTTCTGTTTCTGTCTCTGTCTCTGGAGACAGCTTGTCCACTGATGTCCACTATAAGCCTACTGACTCTCACAGCTATCTGGACTATTCCTCTTCTCACCCTGTCTCTTGCAAAAATACCATCCCCTTCTCACAATTCCTCCGTCTCCGCCGCATCTGCTCTCAGGATGAAGCTTTTCATTCCAGGACGAGGGAGATGTCCTCCTTTTTCAAAGAAAGGGGCTTCCCTTCCTCCACTATCAACTCTGCTCTCAAACGCATCTCCCTCATTTCACGTACATCTGCTCTCACTCCATCCTCCCACCACCCCACTAGGAATAGGGTTCCCCTGGTCCTCACCTACCACCCCACCAGCCTCCGGGTCCAACATATTATTCTCCGTAACTTCTGCCACCTCCAACGGGATCCCACCATTAAGCACATCTTCCCCCCCCCCCCCCCCCGCTTTCTGCAGGGATCGCTCCCTACACAACTCCCTTGTCCATTCGTTCTCCCCCCCCCCCCCATCCCTCCCCACTGATCTCCCTCCTGGCACTTATCCTTGTAAGCGGAACAAGTGCTACAAATGCCCTTACACTTCCTCCCTTACCACCATTCAGGGCCCCAGACAGTCCTTCCAGGTGAGGTGACACTTCACCTGTGAGTCGGCTGGGGTGATATACTGCGTCCGGTGCTCCCGATGTGGCCTTCTATATATTGGCGAGACCCGACGCAGACTGGGAGATTGCTTTGCTGAACACCTGCGCTCTGTCCACCAGAGAAAGCAGGATCTCCGAGTGGCCACACATTTTAATTCCACATCCCATTCCCATTCTGATATGTCTATCCACAGCCTCCTCTACTGTAAAGATGAAGTCACACTCAGGCTGGAGGAACAACACCTTATGTTCTGTCTGGGTAGCCTCCAACCTGATGGCATGAACATCGACTTCTCTAACTTCTGCTAATGCCCCACCTCCCCCTCGTACCCCATCCGTTATTTATTTTTATACACACACTCTTTCTCTGTCTCTCCTTTTTCTCCCTCTGTCCCTCTGACTATACCCCTTGCCCATCCTCTGGGTCCCCCCCCCTTGCTTTCTCCCTGGACCTCCTGTCCCATGATCCTCTCATATCCCTTTTGCCAATCACCTGTTCAGCTCTTGGCTCCATCCCTCCCCCTCCTGTCTTCTCCTATCATTTTGGATCTCCCCCTCCCCCTCCCACTTTCAAATCCCTTGCTCACTCTTCCTTCAGTTAGTCCTGACGAAGGGTCTCGGCCTGAAACGTCGACTGCACTTCTTCCTAGAGATGCTGCCTGGCCTGCTGCGTTCACCAGCAACTTTGTGTATTGCAACCATCTCTTTTGTTTTGTTCAGATTCAGAGACAGGTCGTTGACTCTGCACCAGTCAGTTAGCCGCTGCACCTCCTCTCTGTATGCTGACTCATCGTTCTTGCTGATGAGACCCACCACGGTCGTGTCATCGGCGAACTTGATGATGTGGCTCGAGCTGTGTGTTGCAGCACAGTCATGGGTCAGCAGAGAGAACAACAGTGGACTGAGCACACAGCCCTGGGGGGGGGGGGGGTTGGTGGGGTGCCCCTGTGCTCAGTGTGATGGTGTTGGAGCTGCTGCTCCCATTCTGGACTGACTGAGGTCTCCCAGTCAAGAAGTCCAGGATCCAGTTGCAGAGGGAGGTGTTCAGGCACGGTAGGCTCAGCTTTCCATTTAGTTTCTGAGGAATGATTGTGCTGAATGCTGAACTGAAGTCTATGAACAACATTCGAACGCATGTGTCTTTGTTGTCGAGGTGGGTTAGGGCCAGGTGGAGGGTGATGGCAGTGGTGTCGTCTGTTGAACGGTTGGGACGGTACACGAACTGCAGGGGGTCCAGTGAGGGGGGCAGCAGGGTCTTGATGTCCCTCATGACGAGCCTCTTGAAATTAAATATTGAATTTGAATCACAACCTTTAGGTTTCACAATCATTTATCCTGAAGTGAAGAAATGGGGTAATAGTCCTTTTCACTTCATTCACACAGTTCATTCAGATCTACTTTTAGTGTCCTTGCTGTCTCACCACGCCACCAATTGTGTCCTGTCTGAAAGAAGAAAGGTTGGTTTGTGGCCATGGCATTAACACAGCAAACAAGTAAATGTATGATTTCACTTTTTGCATCTATTCTATGGTAAAATTGTTGGTCAAGTGCAGGAAATGTTACTTCACAGTTGCTGAAAGTTTAGTATTGCAACATGTTTTAAACCATTGCCCCACTTCACTTCAGGATAAAAGACTGTGAAACCTAAAGGTTGTGTTTCAAATCAGATATTCAAAAGAAAAGTCTGAAGAGTCTTAAAGAAACTGAGCTGCAAAATTTGGTGAAAAATGATTTGCTGCTACTGAATAAATAACCCAATGATAAGTGACTTGAAAAGGATAGAGTGTGACTTACAGATCGACTCATTTTGCTATCTCTTGACTTTTGAAAACATCACTGCCACCATGTGTGCCAAAATTGCTGCATTTGTACTGTTAGGGTGAAATAAACTCAGCAGAAATTAGGGCTGTCACTTAACAAGGAACCTTTTAATAGATTTTATATCTCTGGAATGCAGCTTAATCTTTCCAGCACAGAAAGGAAACAAAATTGTGGATACTCGTTTCTACAATAGGAAGTTTGCTCGAAGAGGGCTTTAATGTTTTGAATATTTTTCCCTCTTACCACTTTCTCTCCCTCCATTTAATTTTACTTTTTTTCATTTTCAATGACTGATTTAAATTATTTTCTTATTTCTCTTTTCAGTCCTAAAATTTCATCTAATTAATGAAGTAAACAAGTGTGCGCCGCTTAACGTCCATTCGGCAACGTCTGATCACATATATGTCCGTAGTCCTGATCGGAGAACATGACGTAGCGAACGTAACAAATCTCGTGAATCGCGCGTCTCTTGAGTGTATAGCGTTATTTCTCTGTTTAATTTTCTTTCGAAAATATTACCTTAAAGTGCATCATGGCTTCCAAACGCAGTAAAACCACTCCTAGTGATAGCAGCAGCAAGAGGCAAAGAAAAAGTATTGGTTTGGAAGTGAAACAAAAGGTTATTAAACAATATGAAGGTGGAAAACCAGTGCATGCTATTTCTCAGGATTTAGGCATGTCGCGCTCGACAATCACGACGATCCTGAAAAACAAAAAATTCTTGAAGCTGTTAAAGGATCGGCTTCACTGAAAACTACAAGGCTCACGAAAATGCGTGAAGGACCTATATCAGATATGGAGAAACTGCTAATGACATGGATTTAGTCAATACAGGTACACTACAGTACTCCGTATAGGTTTGCTAAGTATATAGTATGGTGTTCGCACCGTGTCCAAATCACATAATGTCCAATTTCACGGAACTTATCATGGACGTTAAGTGACGCATACCTGTACTGTTTTCTACCTGTAAGTGTGCAGTAAGAGAAGCGGGAATAACTCATTGAGCTTATTTGTGTTTGCTCAGTTATTCAATAAATTCATCTTTTATCTCCGCATCACTCTCCTGCACTAATTCCATATCCCTTGATTCCCTTAATTTCATAAAATCTAACAGACCCTGTCTCTGAGCCTCCCCATCCCTTTTAGGTGGAAGATTTCACATGGTACCCTCTGGTGAAGTAGTTTCTTCTGATCTCTGTCCTTAGTGTCTGAAGCCTTGTTTTAAAAATATGTTCTCTGGTTCACAGTTATTCAGTGAGCATCCCTCAAGACTCAATGAATTAGTATTTTTCAATGAGATCTGTCATTCTGTCACTTTGAGCGAACAGTCCGCTTAATTTGTCACACAAAAAATCTGGCCAGAGAATCAAGATTCATTGATGTGTCAACAGGATGCAAACACTTACTGATCTGCAGAAGTCACAAACATGTCCTTTAGAATGAGACTTCACTTGCTTCAAAGTTCAAAGTAAATTTATTATCAATTCTACAATATATGTGCACGGCCACAGACTTAACCTATCAACTTCTGCATCCTTTTACACAGCCCACACTGGCCCACATTCTTAATAATTAAACCTGGATATATTTCACTTGATTCTCTCACCAAATTGTGCAGATGACATATAGGTTTTTTATGTTGTGGGTAGTGTAGAAGGTTGTCGTAGGTTGCAGTGGGACATTGACAGAATGCAGAGCTGGGCTGAGAAGTGGCAGATGAAGTTCAACCTTGAAAGGTGTGAAATGATTCACTATGGAAGGTCAAATTAGAAAGCAGTACACAGGGATTCTTAGCAGTGTGAAGAAATGAGGGATTTTGGGGTCTGCATCCCTAGATCCCTTCAAAGTTGTTGCACAAGTTGATTGGGTTGTTAAGAAAGCATATGGTGTTTTGGCCTTCATTAGTTGGGGGATTGAGTTCAAGAGCCACGTGGTAATGTCGCAGCTCTATAAAACCCTGGTTAGACCATGCTTAGAATATTGTGTTCAATTCTGGTTGCCTCATTATAGGAAGTATGTGGAAACTTTAGAAAGGGTGTAGAGGAAATTTACAAGGATGCTGCCTAGAATGGAGAGCATGTCTTGAGGATAGATTGAGCGAACTAGGTTTTTTTTCTTTTTGGAGTGTAGGAGGATGAGAAGTGCTTGATAGAGGTGTACGAGATGATAAGAGGCATAGATTGAGTGGACAGCCAGAGGTCTCTCTCTCCCACCCCAGAGTAGAGATAGCTAATACGAGGGGGCATAATTTTAAAGTGAAAGTATAGAAGGGTTGTCAGAGGTAAGTTTTTAAGTGCAGGGTGTGTGGAGTGTGTTGCCAGTGATGGCGGTAGAAGCAGACACTGACTTTTAAGAAGCTTTTAGATAGACCCATGGAAAATGGAGGGCTCTGCAGGAGGGAAGGATTAGATTGATCTTGGAGCAGGTTGAATGGTTGGTACATCGTAGACCAAAAGTTCTGTTCTGTTCTAAATCACCAATGTAGGTTGTGAACTGGTGAGATGCCACATGTCATTGCCTACTATAGGTGAGCTGGTCTATCATTGTTTTCACTCTCCAATGTGATATATTTGCTATATTCCAATTTGTAGGACTGTTTTTGTTTCTATATCACCTTTCAGCCTTCCAGTTTTTATGCTCCTGCTATTTTATTTTGCGCTCCTTACTTGCACTGCATCCGTGATTCTCTTTCCTGGTGGTTTCCAGTGTCTCCTGGGAAGATGAGCACTAGTCTCTAAGGAACACACAACTGCAATTATTTACACATCTTTTGAAGTTCGGACAGTGTTTGTTTCTGTATTTAATGTTCCCTTCCTATTGATCGGATAGTCACTTGTTTCCACCTCACATTCACGGTCATACAAAGTATGATGTCATTTTTAGGAGGAAAACTTTCGAAATAAAAAAAAAACATGGATTTTGTTTATTAATTTCTTTTCCGCCAGCTTTCAGATAGTACTACATTTCACCATGGAAGTTATGAAAGTGGATGTACTTGAGATTTGTAGAGCCAGCACAGAAAAGCATCTTTTTTTCTTCGAAGGTGTGATTTATTGCTGAACATTGTAACAAACTTCTACAGATGCGCTGTGGGAAGTGTCCTAACTGGTTGCGTCATGATCTGGTATAGCAATTTGATTGCACAAGTGCTAAGAAGCAGGAAAATTTAGTATACTCTGCCCAATACGTTGCAGGCACAGCCCTCCCCAGCATTGGTAGTATTTCCAGGAGGCACTGCCTCAAGAACGCAACGTCCATCATCAGAGATTCCCACCATCTTGCATACGTTGTTTTCTCTCAATTGCCATCAGTCTGGGGGTGCAGAAGCTTGGAGTCCCTCACTAGGTTCAAAAATGGCTTCTTCCTTTCAGCTATTCAGTTCTTGCACAACACTAATCATTATAGTTTAGCTACACTATGGCCTCTGATAGTCCTAAAGAAGGTTCTCGGCCCAAAACGTCGACTTGTTGAGTTCCTCTAGCATTTTGTGTGCCTTGCTCAAGATTTCCAGCATCTGCAGAATCTCTTAATCACTTTGTACTAAAATAGACACTTTTTATTCTAATTATGTTTAATTTTTTTTTTCTTGGGAATGCTGCTTATGTGAAGCTATGGGTTGCTGCTCTAAGTAAGTTTACATGTATTTTTGCATATGGCAATAAACTATTTAATTTGATCAAATGTTAGTTCACAATTCCTTCATGAATGGATTGCCTGCATATGTAGAGTAGAATTTTAAACTGGCATCTTTAATCTTCAGTCTAACCTAGAGTTCCCAACTATATATTGAGGCTAATTTTAACCCTCACTCTTTCCTACCATTGCAGATAAGTTATTCACTATCTTATAATGGTATATTTTTGTTCCAGTGATGTTTGGTTTTGTCTTGTTGAACTTCTCATAAAGTGTTTTTAGAATAGTTGGACCTATCATTTATTTGCTAAAGCAGTGGTCCCCAACCACCGGGCCGCAGAGCATTTGCTACCGGGCCGCGAGGAAATGATATGATTTGGCGATATGAGTCAGCTGCATCTTTACTCATTCCCTGTCACACCCACCGTTGAGCTTGAACACACGCGAGGTCATTAACAGCGCGTCATCCATGTCAGCGCGGGAAGAAGATCAACTCCTCGAGCTTGCAAATGACAGTGGGCTGAAAAGTATGCTTGACATAACATCTCTGCCGGCATTCTGGATCAAAGTCAAGGCTAAATATCCTGAGAAAGCCACGAAAGCACTGAAAACGTTGCTTCCATTTCCAACATAACTCTGCAATGAATGCAACGAAAACTAAATTGCGGAATAGACTGGACATAAGGAACCCCCTTCGAGTATCGCTGTCTCCCATCACCCCTCGATAGGACCGTCTTGTTGCAGGAAAACAAGCCCAGAGCGCCCACTGATTCAGCGATATTGGTGTGTTGCAATGATTTTATATGTTCATACGGGGAAAATAGGTGCCGTGTGTTTAATATCCAAACATTACTTAAAACATTATGATGCTATTGACTGATAAGTGACTTATATAACCATATAACAATTACAGCACGGAAATAAGCGATCTCGGCCCTTCTAGTCCGTGCCGAAAGCTACTCTCACCTAGTCCCACCGACCTGCACTCAGCCCATAACTCTCCATTCCTTTCCTGTCCATATACCTATCCAATTTTTCTTTAAATAATATCGAACCTGCCTCTACCACTTCTACTGGAAGTTCTTTCAACACTTACTTCAAGCTCCCCTGTCCTCCCCTGATGATTGACTTATCACTATATTCATGCGAGGAAA
This sequence comes from Mobula birostris, assembly GCF_030028105.1. NCBI lineage: Eukaryota > Metazoa > Chordata > Chondrichthyes > Myliobatiformes > Myliobatidae > Mobula > Mobula birostris. The sequence goes on from NC_092375.1 coordinate 87,993,505, forward strand.
ATATGCGCTGTGTGTTTAATATTAAATTTGTTAGACAAACCCTTTTAGAAACGAAATTGAGTGTATTAGCCCCTTCTTATTACCAATATTCCGGTCGTGATTAACTCCCCCCCCCCCCCCCCCCCCCGAACAGAATCGCCAAAACGATTTGCAGAGAATAATATCGGCAGGTACACACATGCGCAGGTCACGCATGCGCACTGGTGCCCGCGCAAGGCTTCATGGCCATTGTAGTCTTTCTCAGGGTAAACACAACGTATTTTTTGACTGCTACTCTTGTCCGTTGGCAACCCTCCCCTCCCCCGGTCAACCGTCTGGAAGAATATCGTCAATATTAAACCGGTCCGCAGCGCAAAAAAGGTTGGGGACCCCTGTGCTAAAGCATGACATAGTTGCTGGTTTTTTTTCCTTGTTTGCAGTTCTCCAAAAGAACTTGCAAAGATTCAGACTCAGATTCAGATTTTATTTATCACATGTACATAGAAACATACAAGGAGGAACTGTAATGTAGTGGCTAATGCAGTGCCAGTAACCCGGGTTCAGTTCCCACCGCTGTAAGGAGCTTGTATATTTTCCCCATGATTGTCTGTAACCATATCACATGTATGTGGAAACGTAGTGAAATGTATCATTTGCACTAACAACCAACACACCCAAGGATGTGCTGGGGGTTGCCTGCAAGCGACACCCAAACATTCCAGTGCCAACATACCATGTCCACAATGTGCAGCAGAACAACATATGCAGAAAATAATGACGACAACAATATGAGACAAGCCCCTTTCCCACCCCTTCATAAACATGGACAGCCTCCTCTGGGACTCCAGTCCATGGTCTGGGCTCTCAGGCTCCTCGACACTGGGCCTTCAACCTCATACTAGGACTAGCTGTTCATGAGTTTGACCTTTGGCCCTTGACTTCCAGACTCTCACATGTAACTCTTAACCACGGTGACCTGTAGGGGGAGGGGAAAGTTGCTGGCCCTCATGACTCCTGCCCTTATCCAGCACTCACTGCCCATACAGACTGTCGACCTGGGACTGGAAGTTGCTGGCTTAAAGATTGCAGGCCTTCTCGGTGCCTGCCGACCAGACCTCTATAATTGCTGACCTTCGACCACAGCACCCTGACCAATGTCTTCATTTACTGCCGCTGACCTCTGATCCCTCTTCATCCCTGACCTGAAGCCCTAACCTGACCCCTATCTCACTGCACTGTCCTCAAAACTTAAGTCTGAGGTACGACATCAGACAATCAGGAAGATCTGAATGTCACTTGACAAGCTAATAGTCATAGAGGAATCGTGAAGTAAATTGGCTCATCCAGCAGCCTTTCCCGAAACTTGAATCCAGCCTCTAGTTTCGAAGCTGAACTGTAATCTGACTTTAGAACTAAGTGTATGTTGAAAGTGTGGGCCATTACTATTGTAACTCAGAATGTATAGTCATAGTAATATAGTATGGAACTTGTCCATGCCAACCATGGTGCCTGCTAAGCTGGTCCCTTTCACTCATGTTTGGGCCATATCCCTCTACCACCTCCTATCCATATACGTATCCAAATAAAAATGAAAATTGAAGTATTCAAAAGAATGTATGTAGACTGGGTTAAAACGTATTCCTTGGAGACATCAGATGTAACAATCAGAAAGAGAATTCATTGAAGATGATTTTTTTTCTCACCTGCACATAAGTTGTAAACTGCCAGTAACAGAGCAGTTTTCCCATGGCCCAAATCTTTTAAGTGATATTTTTGGGTCAGGTCCATGTTGCAGCTACTAATCAGAAGTATCTGGCAGTTATTTTCTGAAGTTTGTTGTTAAATTATAGGAAAATGATTACGCACAGGAAGATCTGCTAATGTTGCTGGCTTACCTACCAAATGTAGATGCTGTTGTGGCTGATGAATTTTAATATTGATGTACTTCGCCATCTAGTGGCAGATCATTTTTAATAATACAAGCATATTTTTCTAATCCTGGCATGTTCTCGGTGTATCAATAATCCTACAACTGATAATTCTGTGTACAATGGCAGAAGCCTGTCTTTAAATTAGCATTTAGAATTTCAGAAATTAGTTTACCATGCAATGTCTAATCTTGTTGACAATTATTTATGGATGTGGCGCACACTGATCACCTAATATTATTTCAAGTTTTTTTTAATGTCATTTCCAGTACACAATTGTAAAGGAGAACAAAATAATTGTTACTCCAGATCTGATGCAGTATAAAAATACTAAGATAAGAACATAATTAAAAACAGAAATATAAGTACATATGTTAGATTAAAATCATCTGCAATGAATCCTCTTTCTGATTGTTACATCTGGTGTCTCCAAAGAATGCATTTTAACCCAGTCTACATACATTCTTTTGAATACTTCAATTTTCATTTTTATTTGGATACGTATATGGATAGGAGGTGGTAGAGGGATATGGCCCAACCATGAGTGAAAGGGACCAGCTTAGCAGGCACCATGGTTGGCGTGGACAAGTTCCATACTATATTACTATGACTGTACATTCTGAGTTACAATAGTAATGGCCCACACTTTCAACATGCACTTAGTTCTGAAAGTCAGATTACAGTTCAGCTTTGAAACTATAGGCTGGATTCAAGTTTGTGTTACATTGATTATATGTACATAGTCCTGCTAGCTACAGGTGTGTCTGTACATAAGGTGACTCTGACAGGAAGTGATCAAGTAACAGGGATCTACTTCAAAAATATTCCGTTAACTGGTTTAAGGATGTGATTTTTAAGGTTATGATCCAGTATTACAGTTCAAATGACAGTAGATTTTTTCATGCTAACCTGTATATATTTGATATTATCTGTTAAAAGTATCCATCAGAATTGATCCACTGTTAACTGTAAGTTGGTATTATCTGGCCAAGTGGCACACAGAGAAGGAGAGAAATGAGAGAAAGTGAAGCAAATTGGGCAGAAGCTAAATCCTAGTCCAACAGGTGAAGTTGGGAGTCAATAACTGAAAATCATGAAAGCTGCAAAAACAGGAAATGTAAAATAAAAGCTAAGTGCTAGAAAATGGGAAATTAGTAAAATTGATGGATAATTTTTGGCTTTATTATGTGAGGTCTTTCTCTAGTTAGGAGCGGCAGTAAAGGTTATGGAAAGAGATTCATTTGTAACTTTCATCGAATAAACAAATTTTTGTGGGAAAGGGGTGATAGGGTGGATGTTATTGGAAGCATAATCAGAGGGCTTACACAGGCATCATGGTTTATGTCGTCTCTCTTTGTCATTCACTGGACCACCATTAATATGCAGCTGGTGGACCAGTTTAGCATGAATGTCACTGCTGTTGATTGTAGCTGGTGGACAGCATTAATGTCCCACTGGATTAATTTAGTGGGCTAGTATTAACACCACACTACTGTCAGGCTAATTAGTAGGCCAGCATTCATATCACACTGTGGTCTGGTTAACATAGTGGGCCAGCATTTATAACACACCATTATCAGTCTAATTAGTGGGTCACCATCACACTGGGTGATGCTGCTGGTAGCTCTCATTAGCAGTACCATTTCCAGTTGCTACATGTACTTTTTTCTCATTCTCCTTTTAAGGAATGTAGTTTTCTGCATCTTCAAGTATGCATGTATAATGGTTTTTCTACTTTCTTTTTTCTTTAACATATCTGCTGCCAGAATAATGTTGATTTCCAGGGCAGAAGGCCTTGTTATAAAAAAAATTCTATGTAATATTGAAGTAATTTGTCACTGCTTCAATCTTTCAGAATGTTCTTGGCTCTGTTTGGTTAATCATACCTTCCTCAGTGGTTGGTGCAGTAAAAGTAGCTCTTATAAACTTCAGTTTCCCTTCACATTTGATTGACTTGCCACTAATGCTTATTTCCCTGTACATGTTGTATTGAGTGCACTAATTAAAGGGGTTTGTTTTGTATGGATACAGAACTGATCATTGGACTTGTTTGCTGGGAGTAGTAGCTTTACCTTTCCTTATTCTTTAAGGAATACTTAGTGATACAGCATGGTGTAGTCCCTTCTGGCCCTTCAAGCCATGTTGCCCTAGCAACCCCACAACCTCAATTACGAGTCAGTTTACAATGACTAATTAACCTAGCTGGTATGTCTTTGGACTGGTGAGAGGAACCTGAAGCACCCGAGGGAAACTGACACATTCCGCGGGGATGACATACAGAGGCTGCTTACAGAACGGTGTCAGAATTGAACTCCGAACTCTGGAACACCCTGAGCTGTAATAGCTTCATGCTAACCATTACGCTACGACGGTGGACAGTGCCCATGTTGGGTAGTTTGCAACTGCTGAGCCACAAGAGACTACTGCTCCACAGCCTAAACCCCATCTATGTGTCATATGTCACCTACTTCAATATCAGAATCAGGTTCATTATCACTGGCACTATCGCTGTTGTGAAATTGGTTAACTTAGTGGCAGCAGTATAATGCAATACATGATAATGTAGAAACAAGTAAATCAATTACAGTAAATATATACAGTATGTATATTAGTTACATTAAGAATAGTGTAAAAATAGAAACAATTTTAAAAAAGTGAGGTAGTGTACATGGGTTCAATGCCCATTTAGGAATTGGATAGCAGGGGGAAGAAGTTGTTGTTGAATTGCTGACTATGTGCCTTCAGGCTTCTGTACCTCCTCCCTGATGGTAATGATGAAAAGAGGGCATGCATGGCCTGTGTGATGGGGACCATTAATAATGAACACTGCCTTTCTGAGGCACCGCTCCTTGATGATGACTTGGATGCTACAGAGGTTAGTACCCAAGAAGGAGCTGACTAATTTTATAACATTTTGTAGCTTTTGATTCTGTGCAGTAGCACCCCCCCCCCACCCTCCCCTGCATACCAGACAACGATGCAGCCTGTCAGAATGCTCTCCACAATACATCTAGAAGCTTTTGATAGTATTAGGTGACAAAGCAAATCTCCTAAAACTCCCAATGAAATATAGCCATTGTTGTGTTCGGCCCATGATAGATCTTTTGAACTTGAAATTGCTCTTCCTCTTCACTTCTGGTTCCTCTATGAGGAGTAGGTTTGTGTTCACTCATCCCGCCCTTCCTGAAGTTCACAATCAGCTCTTTGGTCTTACTGACGTTGAGGGCAAGGTTGTTGCTGTGACACCACTGCACTAGCTGGTGTATCTCGCTCCTGTACAACCTCTTGTCGCCATCTGAGATTCTGCCAACAATGGTAGTAGCATCAGCATATTTATAGATACTAGTAGAATGTTACAGAATCTGGAGATGAGAAAATGTGGTTTCTGTGATGCGTTGGTATAGTTCAGCAGCCAATCATAATTTGCTGACAAAGATTCAGAAGGTAACAATTTTTAGCTAATTATTTTGTCAAGTGCAAAATAGAGTTAAACACATGCAATTAAGGAAAAGCTGAATTACCATAAACCTTTACAATAAAGCCAGAGTCTAATATTTCATAAAATATAATTATTATATGCTTAAAATTACTGGTTATGTCTGTAAAGATGGCAAAACAATGGTTATGACTTTGTTCTTTTTAAATAGGGTACTATCAAATCTCATGCCATGAAAACTAGTTTTGGGGGTTCATAGTGTTGTTTATTTGCAGAATGCTTTGAGTTCTCATTATTTTGGTTGATTTTTTTTGCTAAACGTAGCAAAAGCTTCAAAGCCGCAGATCTTGTGGAGAGGTCTGAAATGACTGACAGCAAGTTCAGCATTTCTGCATTTAGCATTGTGTGCGCAGAAAACCCAGACTTCCAGTTTTTGCAATTTAGTGAACACTGGCCTGCCCTTTAATACATCTGCAGAATCAGTCATTTTTTATATGACTTAGTGGCAAATTTTCACAAGATAGTTACTTACTAGGAAGTATTTTGCTACACTTGAAAGCTGCTTTATAAATGTGTATTCTCAGTTGAATAACTAAATGGCTTTTTGGAAAAGATGTTGGTGATTTGACTATTCAATAGACATCTTTCTGCTGCACTATTCTATTATTTTGGGTGTCTGAAATGTGTTTGCTGTGCTTTTTGAATTAGGTGGCAGTGTTGAGTTTATTTTGTCCATAAATCTTGCTATGACGTTCAAAGGTTCAAAGGTCAAATTTAATATCAGAGGAATGTACAATATACTTCCTGAAATGCTTTTACTTCGCAAACATCCACAAAAAGAGAAATGCCCCAAAGAATGAACGACAGTTAAATGTGAGAACCCCAAAGTCCCCCCCCCCGAGCTCCCCCCTTCCATGCGTAAACGGCAGTGAGCAATGATTTCCCGCCCCCCCCATCGGCAAAACAGAAACACACATTGGTACCAACACCGAGCCCAAGCGTGTGCTAAGCAATAGCAAAGACACAGACCAAAGTTACCCCAAATGCTTCGCATTTCATCCGAAATTCAACAAATCACAGGTTCGTTTTCTCTCTCTCCCTCTCTCTCTCCCCCTCTCTCCCCCTCTCTCCCCCTCTCTCCCCCTCTCTCCCCCCCTCTCCCCCCCTCTCCCCCCCTCTCCCCCCCTCTCCCCCCCTCTCCCCCCCTCTCCCCCCCTCCCCCCCTCCCCCCCTCCCCCCCTCCCCCCCCTCCCCCCCTCCCCCCCCCTCTCCCCCCCCTCTCCCCCCCCTCTCCCCCCCCTCTCCCCCCCCTCTCCCCCCCCCTCTCCCCCCCCTCTCCCCCCCCTCTCCCCCCCCTCTCCCCCCCCTCTCCCCCCCCTCTCCCCCCCTCCCCCCCCTCTCCTCCCCCCCCTCCCCCCCCTCCCCCCCCTCCCCCCCTCCCCCCCCTCCCCCCCCTCCCCCCCCTCCCCCCTCTCCCCCCCCCTCTCCCCCCCCCTCTCCCCCCCCCTCTCCCCCCCCTCTCCCCCCCCTCTCCCCCCCCTCTCCCCCCCCCTCTCCCCCCCCCTCTCCCCCCCCCTCTCTCCCCCCTCCCTCCCCCGGCAAGGGAGTGGGAGGTGTCCCCCATTTTTGCAGCGAGCAGGAGACATTACAACAACCCACTGGTTTACATTCTTAAAAGTCTGTTTCATTGCTTTTTCCAAGCTCTGTGCCCAAAGATCGCAAAGACCTCAGGTCTTCGGGCCCACAGCGAAAGATTTTCCCACCTCCCCGACGACACGAGTCTCCTGCTGTGACACCGACCCTCAATCCGCCCATTTCCAGAGCCCCGAGATCTTAGGCTTCCAAACATGATCGAGATTCTCAGGCCAAACCCTTGGCATGTCGACATGTCGAATAGCGGCCAGTTGTGGAACCTCGAGAACGGGTCCCATCCCCACTGTTACGTACCCCATAACTGGGTTGCCAAACCAGCAGGAATGGATCACTCAGTTGGAGTCTGGATTACTGGAACTAAGAAAGTTTTATTAAAGAAATAAGCAACACAGTACTCTAATCAAAAGGGTAATAAATGCAACAGTTCAGCAATGATAAACACACATGTACACAGAATTAGGATAACAGGATCAATCAAGCTCTATTGTCGTCTAGGGGTAAATGATCAGTTTCAAAGTGACGCAAAGTTCAGTTCAATTGAGTTCAGTTCAGTTCACAGTAATCGCTGTGGACGGGGGGTGTGGGGGAGAGGAAGGAGAGAGAGAGCAAAAGCGAATGAATATTCAAACGGCTTCCACACAGACCTTCGTTATTCTTCGCAGTCAGCTTTCGGGCGAGCCCTTTGTAATGTCTTCTGAGGTCACCGACTGTGACCCCTCCGTTTCCAGATACGATCGTTTCTCTGCGGTGAACCTGGCACCCAGGCAAGGGCGGACACACACCAGGTTCCCGCCGATCGTACCTTTCCACCCTGTGCGTCTATGGCTTGGTCCCGCGATCAGCCGTCCAAAACTCCCACCGACTTGTGGGAGGTGCACCGCTTCCAGGGTCTCGTTACCTCGTGGTGTTGTGTGTGTCTTGCCTTAGCGAACCTGTCCCTTTTTATCCCCCTGCTGAGGTATCGCCTGTCCATCACTTCAAACAGTTCAGGGTTCAAAGAGGAGCTGGTCTTTGACAATTCCCAGACCGCTGTCTCCTTCTGTTAAACTCTCCCATCTCTTCATTAACATTTCCAAATGCTGCTCCATTGTCTTTACTTATCTCTCTCTCTCCTGGAGACAGGTGGCAGATCAACTGTTGATCCCACTAGTGATAGCATAGGACAGTCAATATCTTAGTCTATGTGTACTTTCGTCACACCCCTCACCTTTAAGGATTTTTACCGGGGTAAAAATTACAAACATGAGTACATTATTTGATACACACAAATATGCATCTTCATCAGCCATTTGGCTAATACAGCGAATTTTAAGTTGTCAACACCTTGACAGACAGTCAGCCATTCACATTTTCTGTTCCTTTTATATGTGTTATTAATAATCCCTTAAACCAGGCTCCAACTTAGCAAACTTCATAGTGGCCAAAAACACTGATGAATTGTGATCAGTGTAACCTCTCATTGGGTTTCGCCCCGGACCACAATAACAAGGGTCGTCCCATTCCGACTTAGTTTTCTCTCGCAAGGGCTTAGTAGGAGGGGGAGGGGTAGTAACTGCAGAGTTATTGCAAAACTTCCTACAGTACCCCACCATCTCCAAGAGCCTTCTGAGGGCCCTCTTGTCTGTCGGGGTTGGGATGTCAGAGATAGCCCGCACCTTAGCTTGCATCGCTGCCTGCTGCCCCGGTGTTACCACAATTCCCAGATAAGTGACCTTCGTGTGCCCGAACTCATTTTTTTCAAGGTTCACTATCAAGCTGGCTTCAGACAGCCGTATTACATCGCCAATGCACACCTCTGTGTTCGTCAGCCCTTTCGTCACTGAATTACTCATTCTATAGGGCTGTTGCTCACTAGGCTGACCTAGCGTAACAAACACCACCCAACGTCCCAGTTCTTTGCATCGCCTCGGGACAATCAAACACACGTGTGCGAGCCGTTTAATTACTTCTCTTAAAGAGTCGCTTTGTTCGGGGATTAAGGGAGAGATCTTATCAGCAGAGCTGGCCAAAACAATAGCCTTCTCCCATCTGGTCGATACCAAACTCATCTTTTCAAAATGGTTTTTTTCTCTTATCAGGGGGACCCTAGCTTCATTGATTTCCGCGCTAACACCGACTAGGTTTGTTAGCATATCAAAAGCCTGTGACCGTCTCAGTTCGCGTCTGCCATAATCAATAACATCCTTCCTCCTGAGCAGCCGGTAAACCTCTTTCATGATTCCACCAACTGTTTCCTCCAGCACCTCAAAATGTCCACCGAGGGGTACCTTGTGGGCCAGGTTAAAAATCTCATCCCCATAACTCTTTTGCACCACCCCCCATTCCTCATCTGCGGGTACAGTACTTGGTCTCCCTTTCTTCCTTAGCACTTCCTCCTCCACACAATAGCCTACTGGCTCCCTTCTTAATTCTGCGTCAGAGAGAGCTGTCTCCGCCAAAACCATCAGCCCCTCACCTCGCTCCTGCGCCTGCACAAAATTCTTCCTGGCTAATGCTAAGTCTGTCTCAGCTCCCTCACTACCTCTTGTTTCACTACACTCCTTCTTTTCACTTTCTACCTCCTCCTGGTACATCTCAGCTAAATTTACTTCGGCAGTCCCGGGATGAACCTGTGAGTCCATGGGCGGGGCCTCAATGCTGGCAGGCTGACCTGTCAAGCTCACTGTCGAGAACACAATTCCCCCGGTGAGGTCATTACCGAGCAAGATTTCCACGCCTTTCATCGGTAATTTGGGCCTCACCCCGATCGTGACTGGTCCAGAGACCAAGTTGCTTTGTAGGTGTATCTGGTGCAAAGGGACTGCCTCTGTCCCTCCCCCAATACCTTTAACCGTGACCTCCCCAGTCTGGGTCTCTGAGCTAAACTCTAATACACTCTTCAATATCAATGACTGACATGCTCCCGTGTCTCTCCAGATCTGCACTGGAACTGGTTTTAACCCCTCCTTCACTGACACCAATCCGGCCGAGATAAACTTCTCGCGCCCTTCTTGAACTTTGGCAGACCTTTCCTCTCCGAGCGGTTCGTTTACCAGCTCGATACAGCCAGTCAAAATCGCCATTTTTCCTTTTCCCATCTCCTTCTTTGGGGCAAAGCACCTGGACGCAAAGTGTCCGACTTTTCCACGATTATAACAGACGACCCCAGGAGACTTCCTACCAGACTGCTCCCGGTCTACCTTATCCTTTTCACTAGTCCCCGGCTTCTTTTCTGACTTTTCTGGCGGACTCTCCCCGCCGTCCTGACTACCCTTCTGGTAGCCTTTACTCAGGGCAAACTTCATTTTATGCGTCAACGCATACTCATCCGCTAACTTAGCAGTTGCGGCTAAAGTGTCTGCCTCTTTCTCATCTAGGTGGGGGTCTCATACCCTCAGGGACACAACCTTTAAACTGCTCAATCAGGATCAGCTGTAGCAGTCTGTCATAATCCCCCTCTACCCCCTTTGAGGCGCACCAACGCTCACAATATGTCTGCATCTCACGGGCAAACTCTAAATATGTGCGGTCCCACTGCTTCCTCGCATTCCGGAACCTCTGCCGGTATGCCTCCGGGACCAACTCATAAATCCTGAGGATGGCCCCTTTCACCACCTCATACCTCTGGGCATCTTCCGCGGACAAAGCTGAGTAAGCTTCTTGGGCTTTCCCTTTCAGTACACTCTGAAGCAAAACAGCCCACTTATCCCTCGGCCAGCCCTGTAGCAACTTTTTCGAAATGGAGAAAGTACCGATCCACATCGGTATCGTCAAATGGAGGAACCAGCCTAACCTCCTGGGTCGCCCGGAACCCTCCACCTTGGTTTGGCACAGGCCCCTGCTCTGCCCTTATCTTTAACTTCTCCAGCTCAAATTCCCTTTCCCTCTGTTTCTCCTCTCGCTCCAACTGTTTCTCTCTTGCCGTTGTAACTGTCTCTCTCTCTCCTGCCTTTCTAACTCTCTCTCCTGCCTTTCTAACTGTTTCTCTCTCTCCTGCCTTTCTAACTGCTTCTCTTCGTGTTCTAGCTGCCGTACCCAGAACTCGTGCTTGAGTCTCAGTTTTTCAAGCTGCACCTGTACTGCGTCTCCAGCAGGTTTTTCAATAGACACCACCTCCAGCTCCCCTTGGGGAAACACACCTTTAGATACATAGTGCTCTACGATAGCGCTGTGTATCTCCTCTCTCCTCATTATCGACTTCCCCTTAACAAGATTCAACCGTTTGGCCACAGCTGCCAATTCCGCTTTCCTGGCATCCTCTAGTGGCTCCAAGGTTGGCGCCTTTAGAAATTCCTCAATCTCCATTTCTGCTGTTTGTCTTTTCTTTCTTTCGGGAATTTTAACCCAATCAATAGCGGCCAGTTGTGGAACCTCGAGAACGGGTCCCATCCCCACAAAGAACCGAAGCCTGCGTGTAACTCCAGGTCAGGGTCTTCAAAAGAACCCTGAGGAAAACTGAAGATATTAAAGGTAGAAATAGAGCTTTTTCTAAAGATGCAAGCAAAGGAGTGGCCGTTAGGCGCCATCATCCCTCTCAAGCTCCACTACTTCCAGAACCCTAGGGAGTTAGATTTTTACGTGAAAAGTAAAAATCTTTAAATATGCACATTGAACTTCAAACAATGGGAATTGTTTTCTTGTGTTCATCCTGATTCTTTTAATTGTGCCTATTTTTTTGTCACTTGACTTTCTATTTCCAGCACTATTTGCATGGTCTGTTTTCAACTTCAAGGCTAAAAGTTTCTCGACAGAATGTCCCTACACAACTCCCTTGTCCATTCGTCCCCCCCCCATCCCTCCCCACTGATCTCCCTCCTGGCACTTATCCTGTAAGCGGAACAAGTGCTACACCTGCCCTTACACTTCCTCCCTCACCACCATTCAGGGCCCCAGACAGTTCTTCCAGGTGAGGCGATACTTCACCTGTGAGTCGGCTGGGGTGATATACTGCGTCCGGTGCTCCCGATGTGGCCTTTTATGTATTGGCGAGACCCGACGCAGACTGGGAGATCGTTTCGTTGAGCACCTACGCTCTGTCCGCCAGAGAAAGCAGGATCTCCCAGTGGCCACACATTTTAATTCCACGTCCCATTCCCGTTCTGATATGTCTATCCACGGCCTCCTCTACTGTAAAGATGAAGCTACACTCAGGTTGGAGGAACAACACCACTTATATTCCGTCTGGGTAGCCTCCAACCTGATGGCATGAACATTGACTTCTCAAACTTCCGCTAATGCCCCACCTCCCCTTCGTACCCCATCTGTTATTTATTTATATACACACACATTCTTTTTCTCTCTCTCCTTTTTCTCCCTCTGTCCCTCACTATACCCCTTGCCCATCCTCTGGGCACCCCCCCCCCCCCCCCCGGGCCTCCTGTCCCATGATCCTCTCATATCCCTTTTGCCAATCACCTGTCCAGCTCTTGGCTCCATCCCTCCCCCTCCCGTCTTCTCCTATCATTTTGGATATCCCCCTCCCCCTCCCACTTTCAAATCTCTTGCTAGCTCTTCCTTCAGTTAGTCCTGATGGAGGGTCTCAGCCCGAAACGTCAACTGTACCTCTTCCTGTAGTTGCTGCCTGGCCGGCTGTGTTCACCAGCAACTTTGATGTGTGTTGCTTGAAATTCCAGCATCTGCAAATTTCCTGGAGAATGTTTTACATGTGGGGTCAGATTTAGGGGCAGGCATCTGCTTGAACTGTCCAGCACTAGGAATTGTATGTGTTTTGAGGTGTATAATCATCAATAATACTTGGCATCACATTGTCAATTCCAAGATACCTAAACTGATAGAGCAAGTCTATCATTAGTGCAAGATGCTTGGTACTGTAGTTTCATCATCTGTGCTACAAAGCCTAAAAGAAGGGCACTTGTCCTGTTACCCATATGGCAGCTTTTTGAGAGAGCTTGCTGATTCACTTTCATGCTATGCTTTTTACCTTCAACATTGCATGCTAGGCCATCTTCAGCATGTATTGATAGACTTGAGAAAGTTTACATGGAGTAAGTTTTGGCCACCAATGCAATTTGTGCATTGTAGTTCTTATCTACCCAATCTATAATTAGGAACTCATCACCTCTCCATTTTTTTTCATGAAGGGAAAATGATAAAGAACTTGGGCATTTGTCTTAATTTTTCTGTCAATCTTTTTAATTCTATGATCTTTGGTTATTGATCAAACTTACTTCATCAAACCATAATGATTGAATTCACCCTGCAGTTTGAGAGGGAGAAGCTAAAATCAGATGTATCAGTATTACACTGGAGTAAAGGGAATTGCAGAGGCATGCGAGAGGAGCTGGCCAGAGTTGATTGGAAGGAGACATTAGCAGGGATGATGGCAGAACAGCAATGGCTGGAGTTTCTGGGAGCAATTTGGAAGGCAAAGGGAAGATGCATCCCAAAGATTAAGTAGTATTCTAAAGGGAGGATGATGCAACCATGGCTGACAAGGGAAGTCAAAGACAGCATAAAAGCAAAAGAGTATATAATATTTCAAAAAATGGGGGAAGGTAGAGAGTTGAGAAGCTTTTAAAAACCAGATGAAGGCAATGAAAAAAGCCATAAAGAAAAATGATGAAATGCGAAGGTATAATGGACAATAATAGGAGGATACAAAGTTTTTTTATATTGTGTGTGTGTGTATATATATTATATATATATATATATGTGTATATGTAATATGCATAAATGATGCTAGTAAGGTAGTAATGGGGTCAAAGAAATGGAAAACTAACTTAATACTATTTTGTGCTAGTCTTCATTGTGGAAGACACTAGCAGAATGCCATCAATTCAAGAGTGTCAGTGGGCAAAAGTGAATGTCATTGTTTTAACTAAGAAGGTGCTTGAGAATCTGAAAAGTCTGAAGGCAGATAAGTCACCTGGACCAGATGGACAACTCTGTAGGGTTCTGACAGTAGTAGCTGAAGAGATCGTAGAGGCATTAATAATGATCCTTCAAAAATCACTAGATTCTGGAATGGCTCCTGATGACTGGAAAATTGCAAATGTCACTTCACTGTTTAAAAATGGGAGGGAGGTAGAAGTACACAAATTATCAGCTCGTTAGCCTGACTTCAGTGGTTGGGAAGATGCTGGAATTTGTTATTAAGGATGAGGTTTCAGGGTTTTTGGAGGCACATGACAAAATAGGCCAAAGTCAGCATGGTTTCCTTGAGGGGAAATTCTGTGTGATAAGTCTAATGGGATTCTTTGAGAAACGATAGAACAGGCAGGATAGACAAAGGAGAGTCACTGGATGTTTACATGGATTTTCAGAAGGCCTTTGACAAGGTGGTGCAAATGAGGCTGCTCAACAAGATGAGAGCCCATGGTGTTACTGGAATTGTACCAGTATGGATGGGAGATTGGCTGACTGGCAGGGGCAAAGTGTGGGTATAAAGGGGGCCTTTTCTGGTTGGCTGCCAGTGACTAGTGGTGTTTCGCAAGGGTCAGTGTTAGGACCACTTCTTTTCACGTTATATATTAATGGTTTAGGTGAAGGAATTAATGGCTTTATGGCCAAATTTGTGGATGATACGAGGATAAGTGAAGAGGCAAGTAATGTCAAGGAAGCAGGATGTCTGCAGAAGGATTTAGACAGATTAGGCGAATGGGCAAAGAAGTGGCAGATGGAATACAGTGTATAGTCATGCACTTTGATAGAAGGAATAAAAGCTTGGACTATTTTATAAATGGAGAGGAAATTCAAAAATCAGAGGTGTAAAGGGTCTTTGGAATTCTTGTGCAGGATTCCCTAAAGGTTAACTTGCAGATTGAGTAGGTGGCAAAAGCAATGTTAGCATTCAATTCGAGGGGACTAGAATACAAAAGCGAGGATGTAATGCTGAGGCTTGATAAAGCATTGGTCAGACTGCATTTGTGAGCAGTTTTAGGTACTTTATCTTAAGAAAAGATGTGTTGGCAATGGAGAGGATCCAAAGGAGGATCACAAGTACGATCCACTGAGTGAAAGGGTTAACATACAAGGAGTGTTTGATGACTCTGGGTCTCTACTTGGTGGAGTTAAGAAGGATGGGGAGGGGGAGATCTCAGTATGAGGCCTAGATAGTAAATGTGGAGAGGATGTTTCCTGTAGTAGGGGAGTCTAGGACCAGAGGGCAATAGTTCAGAATAGGGACCATCCATTTGGAACAGAGATGAGGAAAAATTTCTTGAGCCAATTGATGGTGAGCCTGTGGAATTTATTGCCACAGACAGTTGTGCAGGCCAAGTCATTGGGTATATTTAAGGCGGAGGTTGATAAGTTCTTGATCAGGGTATTAAAGGTTATGTGGGAAGGCAGGAGAATAGGATGATAAATCAGCCGTGATGGAATTGCAGAACAGACTTGAAGAATGGAATGGCCCATCTTTCCTATGTCTTATGATCTAAACCATTTTTCTCTACCTGTTTTGTGAAAGCCCCTTAGCTGGGATATATTCATTAGATTGCCTCTTAATCTTATTTGCTTGGAGGAGAATCCGCATCCCTTCCTTCATCCATGTCATCCTGGTAAACCAGCTCTATATCCAATGCCAATGGCGAGTAGGTGGTATTCAGTCTGGGGTCTGCATCACGTTGCTGCACCTCAGTTTCTTTCTCCCCCATACTCTTGATCATACAGGCACAGGCAGAATTGTAATAGCATGGCAAAATAGTTTCCCACTTTTAAATCAGATCGTAGTTGCGGAGTTAAAAATAGGAGTTTCTAAAAATTAGTATTTTTACCTTGATTTTTGTAAGGTGACTGTTTCCCAGAAAAGAATGTTCAGAGTTTACTTGAGATAAACATTGAATAATGGGTTACATCAATCAAACCAGAAATGTGCTTATTACGTAATTCTGGGATATTTACTGTTGAACCAGTTGCACAATTTTCTTTGTATTTTCAATGGAAAGCCAAAGTTTTATGGCCTTGATTATTGTAAACAGGGTAAAATAATTGCCAATTCTTGAGTGTTATTGCATGGAGCAGTTATTGCTCCATTATTGTCCTTGTTATCATTTTCACAGTAAATCTGGGTGTTTGGAAGTACTTGTTTCCCAGGAATTTCAGGGATGTATTTTGAGGGGAGGGGGGAGCATGTCAAGGACTCAAATTAACTTCAGTGGGTTTTGTTATTTGCATGTACTGAGAAAGATGAGAGATTGACAATGATAAAAGAAAGGCCTGCTTTAGAAGCAAGGGCTGAGAAGGAGTTGGGTGGGGCCGAACGATTTTTCTTCAAAGATATTTGGGATATATTTTTAGAATTCCAGACTGTGCAAAGGGCATGGAAGGAAATAGGAATCAGAGATAGTAGTTCATTGATACTGTACCAAAATTCCAGTGACAGACACATCTGCTGGCTGAGCTTTATCTGAGCCCATTGTTTTTTTATCAGAATAGGATTGATGAAAGTGGATTGATTTAATTGTATTTCTGGAGGGGTTTAGCAGCACCATTTATATTCATGTGATCTGAACCATTCGTGATTCAACAGTTGCAGTTTTAATGCAAACAGCTGTGGTTTTGCAATAATCTACAATGTCGGAGATGAGCCACGTGGTTTGGTCTGCTGAAGGCTAGATCTGTGGCATTCAAGAGCAGAAAGACAGAAGTTAGAGACACAATCGGAAGCACAACAGCTGTGACAGGATTTGGTCTGCATAATATTACTTCCAATAATAATTTATTTATAGAATATTTTTCATACAATGTAGTTCACATTGCTTTAGAATGGGTAAAGTGCAAATATGAAAATAAAAGACAGATGTTAGTTAAAAGCAAGGTTAAATAGGTTTTTAAAAGGCATTTTAAAGTGTCCCTTATAGTCTTAGGTATTGAGTTTCACAGTTTAGGAATGTAGTTTGAAAAAACACTAATCTGCCAATGATCTTTTGAGAGAGATCGTGTAAATTTGAGAGACAAGTGGAAAAAGACCTGAGAACTCAAGCAGGGTATGTAAAACAAAAACAATTCTGTGATGTATTCCTGTCCCAGACCATTGAGAGCTTTGTAAATAAGTAAGCAAACTTTAAATCAATTCTAAAAGATACAGGAAGTCAGTGCAGAGTAGTTAGGATGAGAGTGATATGCTCCCTCACCCTAATTTTAGTTAAAAATCTAGCAGCAGTGTTCTGAATAAATTGAAGTTTGTCAATAGTTTGCTGTGGAAGGCCAGTAAAAAGTGCATTGCAGTAATCAAGTGACCGCTTTGCTGAACATCTACGCTCTGTCCGCCAGAGAAAGCAGGATCTCCCAGTGGCCACACATTTTAATTCCACATCCCATTCCCATTCTGACATGTCTATCCATGGCCGCCTCTACTGTAAAGATGAAGCCACACTCAGGTTGGAGGAACAACACCTTATATTCCATCTGGGTAGCCTCCAACCTGATGGCATGAACATCGACTTCTCTAACTTCCGTTAATGCCCCACCTCCCCCTCGTACCCCATCTGTTACTCATTTTTATACACACATTCTTTCTCTCACTCTCCTTTTTCTCCCTCTGTCCCTCTGAATATACCTCTTGCCCATCCTCTGGGTGCCCCCCCCACCCTTGTCTTTCTTCCCGGACCTCCTGTCCCATGATCCTCTCGTATCCCTTTTGCCAATCACCTGTCCAGCTCTTGGCTCTATCCCTCCCCCTCCTGTCTTCTCCTATTATTTTGGATCTGCCCCTCCCCCTCTCAAATCCCTTACTCACTCTTCCTTCAGTTAGTCCTGACGAAGGGTCTCGGCCTGAAACGTCGACTGCACCTCTTCCTAGAGATGCTGCCTGGCCTGCTGCGTTCACCAGCACCTTTTATGTGTGTTGCTTGAATTTCCAGCATCTGCAGAATTCCTGTTGTTTGCAGTAATCTAGTCTATTTGATATAAAGGCGTGAATTAGTTTTTCGGCATCATTGTGTGACAAATGGAGGTACCTCTGCAATATTTCTTAATTGTAAAATTGCTGCTCTGGTCACTATTTTAGGTGGGATTTAAGATTCAAGTCTGAATCATGTCTTGTTACTTATGATTTTACAGGGGGAGCCAAGTTTAATCAAGAAGTTTACCTCTTGGCTTTGGGACCAACCCAAAAGTATTTTGGTTTTATCTTCATTTAGTTTTAGGAAATTATTGCTCATCCATTTGCTTATTGCAGTCATACCAGAAGTCAGCGAAGATGGGGTGTTATCTTCATCAGACTCAACAGAGATGTACAGTTGTGTGTCATTGGCATAAGTGTGGAAATCAAGACTTTCTCAAGAATCTTGCCTTGGAAAGAAAAATCTGATATAGGCCAGTAGTTGGCTAGTACCTCACCTACCAAGATAATGCTTTTTAAGTAGGGGTTTTGCAACTGCAATTTTGAAGGCATCTGGAAAAACTTTAGTTTCAAGGGATGTTGATAATTTTTCTAATGGAATTGAAAACATTTAAGAGTCCTTAAAAAAGCAAAACCTAACTGTATCAATAACAATGATGATTCACTCCCCAATGAGCTCAATACCTTTTATGCATGTTTTGAAAAGGAGAATAAAATTACACCTGTGTAAATCCCACAGCACCTGGAAACCCTGTGATCTGCCTTGGATGCTGATGTTAGAACATCCTTTAAGACGATGAACTAACAAGGTGTCAGGTCCCGGCTGTGTACCTTACAGGGTATTGATTTACTTGTGCTGGCCAGCATTCAAGTAAATCTTCAGCCTGTCACTGTTGGAGTCAGAAGTTCCATTTGCTTTAAAATGGTATTAGTCATAAGGTGATGTAGGAAGACCAGGATGAGCTCCTTAGTGACTATTCCCCCAGTTATATTCATATTTACTACCATGAACGGCTTTGAAAGGTCGGTTATGGCTAGAATCAAGTCATGCCTGTGCACTTTGCCTACCACCACAACAGGTCTACAGCAGATGTAATCTCAGTGGCTGTCCACTTGACTGTGAGCACTTAGACAACTGCAATAACCTATGTCAGGCTGGTGTTTATTGATTACAGTTAAGCATTCAACACCATCATCCTTTCATAACCAATCAACAAGCTTCTAAACCTCAGTCTTTGTACCTCTTTCTGCAACTGGATCCCTGACATCAATATTGGGAGATCACAGTCAGCGCAGATCAGAAATAACATGACTGTGTGGTTGGGCACAGCTCAAATGCCATCTATAATTTTGATGATACCATTGTTGTTGGCAGAATCTCAGCTGGTGTTGAGACACGGGAACAAGACTGGCTAATCGAGTAATGTTGTAACTTTGCACTCAATATTAGCAAGATCAAGGAATTGTTTGTGGACTTTGGGAGAAGAGAAAGCTAGGAGAACATACAACAGCCCTCACTGGGGTCAGTGGTGGAAAGAGTGAGCAGCTTCAAGTTCCTGGGCATCAGCATCTCTGAGGATCTATCTTGGCCCCAACACAATGATGGAATCATGAAAAAGGCATGCCTACAGCTCTTGGTATGTCACCAAAGACTAGCAGGTTTCTACAGACATATGGTGGAGAACATTCGTATCACCTGCCTGGTACAGAGTCTCCAATGTGCAGGATTGAACAAGGTTGTAGACTCAGAGTTTCATCACGGGCACACGCCTTCCTCCGTCACGGACATTCTCAAGAGGTGGAGCCTCAAAGCCGCACCCATCACTAAAGACCTTTATATGGACATATTGGCTTCTCTTCACTGGCCATTGGAGAGGAGATACAGCCAGAAGGCTCACACTTAATGTTGTAAGAACAGCTTCTTCCCTCAGATTTCGGAATGGTCCATGAACATTACCTCACTATTCACCTTTTGCACTATTATTTATTGTAACTTTAAGTTTTGTCCTTCACTGTACTGCTGACTCAAAACAACCAATTTTGAGACATGCTGTATGTCGGTGATAAACATTTTTCTGATAATCTTAATGTGAATGTGCAGGGAGAGTGGGGAAATGATTGAAGAGCTGAAACATGGATAAATGATTTACTTTCCAGAATGCCTGCATTTCATCAGAATTGGGTTTAATATCACTGACCTATGTTGTGAAATCTGTGGTTTTGCAGCAGCAGTACAATGCAATATATATTAAAAACTGTACATTAAGTATATATAAAAAATAAGTAGTGCAAAAAGACAGGGACAGAAAAACACCGAGGAGGTGTCCATTCAGAAATCTGATGGCGGAAGGGAAGAATCTGTTCCTGAAACATTATGTATATGTCTTCAGATTCCTGTACCTCATCCTTGATGTAGCAATGAGAAGAGGACATGTCCTGGGGTGATAGGGGTTGTTAGTGATGGGTTCCACCTTTTGAGGCATTGTCTTTTTGAAGTATTTTTGGATGCTAGTGCCTGTGATGGAGTTGGCTGAGTTTACAACTTCTTGCAGCTTTTTCCAATCCTGTTCAGTGGCCTTTCCATACCAGCCAATAACGTTCTCCACAGTACGACTGTAGAAATTTGCTAGCGTCTTTGGTGACATATAAGTTCTGTTCATACTCCTAATGAAATATAGCTGCTGTCATGCATTCTTTGTAATTGATCAATATGTTGGGCCAAGGATTGATCCTCAGAGACATTGGCACCCAAGTACTTGAAACTGCTCACTCTTTCCACTCTATCCCTCTAAGAGGACTGGTGTGTGTTTCTTCAACTTGCCCTTCCTGAAGTCTGCAATCAATTCCTCGGTCTTACTGATGCTAAGTGCAATATTGTTCTGCGATACCATTCAATCAGCTGACCTACCTCCCTGTTGTACGTCTCTTTGTCACTAGCTGATGTTCTGCCAGCAATAATACTGTCATTGGCGCATTTTATAGACGACATTTGAGCTGTGCCTAACCACACAGTTGTGGGAGTTGGGTAGAGCAGTGGGTTCAGCATGCATCCTTGAGCACCAGTGTTGATTGTCGGCAGGAGGAGATGTTATTTCTGATCGGCATAGACTGTCTCCTGGTGAGGAGGTCAACGATCCAGTTGCAGAGGACGGTATGGAGGCCCAGGTTTTGGAGCTTGTTGATTGGAACTCGGTATGATTGAGTTGAATGCTGAGCTGTAATCAATAAACAGCAGCCTGACATAAGTATTACTATTGCCATGATGATTCATGGCCGGGTTGAGAACCAGCAGAGAGATTACATCTACTATAGACCTATTTTGGCAATAGGCAAATTGCAGGGGGACCAGGTCCTCAAGCAGGAGTTCATGACCAACCTTTCAAAGCACTTCATCACTGTAGACGTGAGTGCTGGTCGTTGAAGCAGCTCACCCTGCTCCTCTTGGGCACTGGCATGATTGTCACTCATTTGAAGCAGGTGGGAAGTTCTGACTGCAGCAGTGAGAGGTTGAAATTGTCTTTGAACACTCCTGCCAATTGGTTGGCACAGGTTTTCAGTGCCATACCAGGTACACCAGGGCCCGACACCTGGCAAGGGTTCATTTCATGAAAGGTGATCTGACGTTGCCTTCCAAGATAGAGATCACAGCAGATGCTGCAGGGATTTGCATAAATGTAGTTTTCTTCTCCTTTTCAAAACAAATATAAAAGTCGCTGAACCCATTTGGAAGTGAAGCATCTCTGCCATTGATGTTGGAAGTTTTCCTTTGTTGGAAGTAATGGCCTGCAAGTCCTGCCAGAGCTGACATGCATCCGATTCTGTCTCTAATCTCAATCAGAATTGTTTCTTCACTCTTAAGATAGCCTTCCATTTGGAAGGATGTGGAATCTTTAGGAGGGTGTAGAGGAGGTTTGCCAGGGTTCTCTCTAGATTAGAAAACATGTTTTATGAGGATAGGCAGAGTGAGCTAGGACTTTTTTTCTTTGGGGAGAAGGAAGATGAGAGGTGACTTGATAGAAATGCTTAAAATGGTAAGAGGCATGGAGAGAGTGGATAGCTAGAGACTTTTACCTAGGGCAGAATGACTAATGCCAGGAGGCATAATTATCAGGTGATTGGAGGAAAGTATGTGGGGAGGGGGGGATCTCAAAAGTAATTTTTTTTTAACAGAGTTGAATGTGCTGCCAGGTGTGGGCGTTGAGGCAGACATATTAGGGACATATAAGAAATTCTTAGGTAGATGAAGGAAAGTGTTAGATTAAATGGTTGGCACAACATTGTGTGCTGAAGGGCTTGTACTGTGCTGTAATTTGTGTTCATTTAGGTGGTATATAAATGATAACTTCCTGCTGTAACTTTTCTGTGAATTCCATTCCACATAACAAAGTAAGGGATTATAGACAGTTTTGAATTGCTTATTTAATCATTGTTGAATGGAAAATCCCATGCAAGCTTGATTGGGGAAAATGAATAGTGATTTATCAAATGTAAGAAAGGGTCAGAAGGTTATGAATGGAAATTCACAGGAGTACAAGTTCCAAGTAGCAATCTGAAGAACTGCCCCTAGGTGGCAGCACAGGATTTCCTTTTAGTCCATATGGCTATTGGTATTAATCAAGCATCAGATTGTCACCTTTTTATTCTCGCCTCTTCCCCCTTCCTTTTCAGTCATGAAGAGAGCTGTCATCCCAAAATGTTAATTCATTTCCATAGATGCTGCCTGAGCTGCTGAGTTCCTCCAACATTTTGTCTGTTGTTAGTAATGTATGTGTTGCTTATTTAATGTGTTAATAAACAAGACTATACATTTAAAATATAGGCAAGTTAAAATTAGATTTTATTTTTTAAGGACATATTGGTGTAAACGCTGTTGTTGCTTAGCTTGAATAAGAACATTGAGCTGTGGGGTAGTCTTTGACAGAGCAACACAAGTCATGTTGGACATCCAGTTGCAGGGCTGCCTGATAGTTGGCCAGCTACATTGCATGAGTGTCTGCAGACAGAAAGACTATAATCATGTTCAGTCTAATAGTGGGTCTAATAACCACCGCAATTTTAAAGTAATAATGAGCGCGTTGTAAGTGATATGAGATGTTTATAATAACTGTAATGTAATATGAAAATATCTGATTTCTGTTGGTGACAAGGTCACAGGTACTGCTAATACTATTGTGGTCTGTTGCCTACGTTCATCATTGAAAGGGATGCTAAATTTCTGTTAGAGATTAGTGAAAATAAAAATGTAAATTTTTCCTGTCCAAATTTACAGTCCCCAGTTTAAGAACCCCTGCTACAGCAGATCAAGGATGCCTTGATCATCAGGACTGTGCAAAACTTAATTATTTCATTTAGATGTGGTTCACTTTTAAATTGGCAAGGACAATATGTCATTTTAATAACCGTATTTCAATATAATTGGCTTATTTTGTAATCCATGCATTTTTTAGTCAATTACATTATTTTGAGAAGGGGTTCATAGGCTTCATCAGACTGCCAAAGGTGTCCATGGCATTAAAAAGTGGGAAATTTTTCGACGGGAGTCGTTGATTGGAGTACTGTGCAGACGCAACAGAAGCATTCCTGCCAGGTCCAGTGAAGAGCTTTAAAAACCCAGTCTCTATAAAAGAAAGTTACCGCCTAGCAGAGCGGTCATCATTGGAGTAGCCTGAGGCAGAGTAGTAAAGCTTTGGCTCAACAGGGCTTCAGCGAGAACAGGCGGAGGGATGGTAAGTACTTAAGTTCATTTATTTCTTACTTAAATCTTAAGAGAATGGGGGTATGTGTACAGAGCTGGTGTTCTGCTCTGGGTGTCAGATGTGGGATTTCTGAGAGATTTCCAGCCTCCCTGGTGGCCACATCTGCACCAGGTGCATTGAGATGCAGTTCCTTAGAGACCGTGCTAGAGAACTGGAGCTGCAGCTCGATGACCTTTGGCTTGTTAGGGAAAGTGAAGCAGAGATAGATAGGAGCTACAGGGAGGTAGTCACCCCAGGGCTACAGGTGATAGAGAAATGGGTGACTGTCAGGAGAGGGAAGGCAGAATGTCAGAAAGTGGAGAGCACTCTGCTGGCCCTCCCCCTCAACAATAAGTACTTCATTTTGAATACTGTTGGGATGGCCTACCTGGGGGAAGCAACAGTGGCTGTGCCTCTGGCACTGAGTCTGGCCCTGCGACTCAGAAGAGTAGGGAGCTGAAGAAGATGGCAGCAGTGATGGGGGTCTCTGTAGTTGGGGGTGGGGGGGACATAGGCAATTTTGTGGGCGCGAAAAGGAAATACAGATGTAAGTTTGCCTCCCAGGTGCCAGGGTCCACAATGTTTCTGAACACATCCACAATATCCTGAAAAGGGAGGGTGAGCAGCCTAATGTCGTTGTCCACATTGGTACAAATGACATGTGTAGAGAAAGAGAGGAGGTCCTGACAAGAGAATACAGGGAGTTAGGAAGAAAGCTGAGAAACAGGACCTCAAGGGTAGTAATCTCGGGATTGCTGCCTGTGCCACCTGACAGTGAGAATAGGAATAGAGTGCGGTGGCAGGTAAATGTGAGGCTGTAGAATTGGAGCGGGGGTAGGGATTCAGATTTCTGGACGATTGTGACCTCTTCTGGGGCAGGTGAGACCTGTGCAAGAGGGACGCATTGCACTTGCATCCGAGGGGAACCAATCTTCTTGGAGGGCAGGTTTACTGGAGCTGTTGGGAGTGGTTTAAACTAATGTGGCAGGGGGTGGGAACCAGTATGATAGAGCTGAGGATAAGCTAACAGGTTTACATATAGATGATGGGTGTAATATGAATGTAAGAAAGGTCAAGCCAGTGACTGGGTACAGAGCAAAGAGTGAAATTGTACCACAGAAGCAAAATTCAAAAGGGTGAAGAATGCAGGAATGAAGGTGCTGTATTTAAATGCGGATAGCATTCGGAATAAGATAGATGAACTTGTGGCGCAGTTAGAGATTGGTTGGTATGACGTTGTGGGCATCACTGAGTCGTGACTGAAAGAAGCCCATAGTTGGCAGCTTAACATCAGAGGATATACTTCGTATTGAAAGGACAGGCAGAAAGCATAGGTGATGGTGCAGTTTTGTTCGTAAGAGATGGAATTACATCTTTAGAAAGAGGTGACATAGAGTCAGATAATGTTGAATCTTTGTGGGTGAAGTTATGAAACCGCAAGAGTGAAAAAACCATTATGGGAATCATATGTAGGAGCCAAGATGTGGGGTTGATTGTAAAGGGAGCTGGAAAAGGCAGGTAATAAGGGTAATGACACAATTGTAATGGGGGACTTCAATATGCAAGGGGATTGGGAAAATCAGGTTGCTGTTGGATCGTAGGAGAGGTAATTTGTTGAACACCTATGAGATGGCTTTTTAGAGCAGCTTGTGCTTGAACGTACTCAGGGAGAGGTTATCTTAGATGGGGTGTTGTGTAATAACCCAGATCTTGTAAGGGTGCTTAATGTAAAGGAACCCTTAGGAGGAAATCATAATATGATTGAATTCATACTGCAACTGGAAAGGGAGAAGCATAACTCGCATGTATCAGTATCGCAATGGAATAAAGGGAATTAGAGAGGCATGAGAGAGGAGATTGCTCAGGTGGATTGGAGGAGTATACTGGCGGGATAATGGCAGACCAGAAATGGAGAAGTTTCTGGGAATAGTTCACAAGGTGCAGGACAGAAGTTGTTCTCAAATTGCAGGGGTAGGCAACTCTGGCTGACACAGGAAGTTGAGGACTGCATAAAAGCCAAGGAAAGGACCTACAAGGTAGCAAAAGTGAGTGAAAAGTTGGATGATTGGGAAGCTTTTAAAATCCAACAAAAGGCAACTGAAAAAGCTATAAGTGAGCTAATAATATAAAGCAGGATATCAAATGTTTTTTCAGTTATATAAGGAGTAAAAGGGAGGTGAGAGTTGATATTGGACCACTGGAAAACAATGCTGGTGAGGTGGTAATGGGGGACAAAGAAATGGCAGCCGAACGTAATGGTTATTTTGCATCTGTCTTCACTGTGGAAGACACAAGCAGTGTGCCAGAGGTATGAGTGTCAGGAAGCAGGAGTAAGTGCTGTTACTATTACAAAGGAAAAAGTGCTAGGCAAGCTGAAAGGTCTTAAGGTGAATAAATCAACTGGACCAGATGGCCTACATCCCAGAGTTCTGAAAGGTTACTGAAGAGATGATGGATGCATTGATTATGATCTTTCAAGAATCACTCAGTTCTGGCATGATCCCAGAGAATTGGAAGAGTGCAAATGTCACTCCAGTCTTAAAAAAGGGAGGAAGGCAAAAGAAAGGAAATTATAGGCCACACACGAAATGTTGGTGGAATGCAGCAGATCAGACAGCATCCATAGGAAGAAGCATAGTCGACGTTTCTGGCCGAAACCCTTCGTCAGGACTGAAGGTGCCACACATGAGGCTTCTTAACAAGATAAAATCCCATGGTGTTACAGGAAAGATACTGGCATGGGTAAAGGAATGGCTGGCAGGCAGGATGCAGCGAGTGGAATAAAAGGGGCCTTTTCTGATTGGTTGCCAGTGACTAGTGGTGTTCCTCAGAGGTCTGTAATGGGACCGCTACTTTTCACATTGTTTGTCAATGATTTGGATAATGGAATTGATGGCTTTGTGGTGAAATTTGTGGATGACATGAAGATAAGTGGAGAGGTTGGTAGTGCTGAGGAAGCAATGCAGCAGGACTTGGACAAATTGGAAGAATGGGTTAAAAAAAAAAGTGGCAGATGGTATACAGTGTTGGGAAATATAATGCATTTTGATAAAAGGAACAATAGTGCGGGCTATTATCTAAATGGGGAGAAGGCTCAAACATTAGAGGTTCAGAGGGACTTGAGAGTCAAAGACTCCCAGAAGGTTAATTTACAGGTTGAGTCTGTGATAAAGAAGGCAAATGCAATGTTGGCATTTATTTCAAGGGGAGTAGAATATAAAAACAAGGAGATAATGCTGAGGCTTTATAAGACACTAGTCAGGCTGCGTTTGGAGTATTGTTAACAGTTTGGGGTCTGATATTTCAGAAAGGATGTGCTGTCATTGGAAAGTGTCCAGAGGAAGTTCTCAAGGATGATTCCAGGAATGAAGAGGTTAACATATGAGGAGCATTTGGCAGCTTTGGGCCTAAACTCACTGGAATTTTAGAGAAACGCATGGAGATCTCAATGAAACCTACCGAATGTTGAAAGGACTAGATAGGGTGGATGTGGAGAGGATGTTTCCTATGGTGGGGGTATCCTGAACTAGAAGGCACAGCCTCAAGATTGAGGGGTGACCTTTTAGAACAGGGGTAAGGAGGTTTTTTAGCCAGAGTGGTGAATCTGTGGAATGCTCTGCCATAGACTCTAATGGAGGCAAAGTCCATGGGTCTAATTAAGGAGGAAGTTGATAGTTTCCTGATCGGTCAGGGCATCAAAGGATATGGTGAGAAGGCAGGTGTATGGGGTTGAGTGGGATCTGGGATCAGCTATGATGGAATGGTGGAGCAGACTGGATGGGCTGAATGGCCTAATTCTGCTCCTATGTCTTATAAGCAATGGAACCAAAACACCGATGGCATGAGACCATATTTCTTTGTAAATTAAAGGCATTGGATGTGTTACACCTCTTGCTTTTGCTTTGCTTTTTCCACATTATATAATTGTGAATAGTTTTATTTCTCATCATGTCCACACTTGTTGAAGATATTTTTTAGTATCCTTTTTAACACAGCACATGAAATGTGCAAGCTTGCCTTTTCTTTGTGAAGCACTACTTCATTGAAATTGTGCAGTGTTTTGTTTTCGCCTTAAGCTTGTATTGATGTCTTTGTTGGGATCCTAGCTCTGGTGTGACATTTTCAAGGCTAACATTTCCTTAGGCAAGTGGATGCAGATCAGGTGAAGCTGTATTTCAATGTAGGGCATTGATTTAGTTAATTTTTTGAATTGAGGGCAAAATAAAATAAAATGTTTTAATTTTCTTCCATTGCTGGGATCAAGGATTCCTCTGGTTTTGTTTGCATGGCTAATTGTATAGAGCTGTGTTTCCCTGTATAATTTGTCAGTTATTTGAGCCTTGAGTCAAATCTCGAGTGCTATATTTGTGCATTTGTACACTAATTTGTACGCTAATTGTGTTTTGTTCAATGTGAGCTAGTTTTATAGTTTTGTTCCCTAAAGCACAAACAGTTGGCCTAGGTTTTTGACAACACTCAGTGCTGAGGTAAATTGTTGGCGTGAATTTAGACAAAATATAAAAAAAAATTCCCTTGTTTGATCATGTCCATTTTCTCTGAAACCTTGAAGTTATTGCCAAGCAATGATTTTGTTTGTAAATTTGAGTTGTTGGAACTTGAATTTGGTCTGGTTATTCACTCTGTAGCTTCCCTTCCGTCTATCCTTGAGTAATCTTGAAAGTAGCATTTTTACCCCTCTATTCTCTGGCTATCCTAACCATAAGCTTGCTGCCTTCAAGTACATTAGAGGAAGAAGTGTGGTTATATTTAAATGGTACTTGATCTCCAGAGCTATGCACTTATGCTAACAGGTGTGATTAGGTGCAGCAACCCTTCCGTTACTGTTGCTGATCCAGTGTGCCAAATGAGCTCATATCTCATGGACTTTCAATGTTTCTTAAGGTTGCCCTAGTTCTTTACACTCAAAATCATCTGGTGAATCCTCTACCTGTGAAACAACTGTGATACCTAAATGGTATCTTCCCTTTAGCCTTTCATTTGCAACTCCAAGTAATTTAACCTCTGTGCGGGTGGGGGCACTGTGCAGAAATCATTCCTTGATTACTTCTAACTTTGGGTGCAGCAAAAGGCCAGCTGCAATTGTGTTTGCTAAATGAATGCTGTATGCTAAAGGGGGAAACGTTATTGAGGGCTAAATATTAAAAGTATTCTTTGACATAAAGGAATTACTGTAATGTTGGTATCCATAAGCAGCTTAATTTAACCAGTTGTTTGCGGTCATCGTCTGCACATTGAGATTGTGTTGGGCGCGTAGTTGCAACTAGAATGTTGTTCCATCTGCACACTCCTTTGTTCTCAAAGTCAGATTCATGATTTTGTTTTTTGTTTTCTCGAACAACTTTAGTCCATTGGCTCTCCAAGCAATACCTTTGTGTCTGTTTAGACCTGTGCTTTTCACTATTTTTCATTAGATTTCAGACAGTGTGAAGAGATTCGAAGTTCCAGTCGTGTTGGGTTGCCCTTTTGTGTGCTCAAACCAATAACCAAAGGTTGTTGTCATAAGCAGATTCTGCAGATGATGGAAATCTTGAGCAAAGCGCGCAAACTGGTGGAGCAACTCAGCAAGTCAGGCAGCATCTATGGTTGGGAATATACAGTGAGCGTTTTGAGCGGAGACCCTTCATCAGGACGGGGAAGGAAAAGGGCAAAAGCCAGAATAAGAAAAGTAGGGGGGAAGGGAACGGTTACAAGCTAGCAGGTGCTGGGTGAAGGAGCAGGTGGGTGGGGAGGGGGGGATGAGCAAGAACGTGGAAGAGGGTAGGTGAAAATTGGAGGAATAACACCTCATATTCCATATGGGTAGCCTCAAACCTGATGAGCAGTGGACCAACCTGATGGCATTAACATAATTTTCTCTATCTTCTGGCAATTTCTCCTCTTTTCTCCTCTTTCCATTCCTCATTCTGGTCACTCTCTCTCTCTTCTCTTCTCCTCATCTGCCCATCAAATCTCTCTAATTCCCCTCCTTCCTTTTCTTCCATGGTCTACTATCCTCTCCAATCAGATTCCTCCTTCAGCCCTTTACCTTTGCTCTTTCCATCCCCCACCTTATTTCGGCATCTGCCCACTTCCTTTCCAGTCCTGATGAAAGGTCTCAGTCTGAAGTGGTGGTGACTGTTTATTCCCCTCAGATGCTGCCTGGCTTGCTGAGTTCCTCCAGTATTTTGTGAATGTTTTTCTTGTCCCATTTTGATACTTTAAGGGCAACTTTCCAGGAATGATTTAATTCTTGTGTTTGTGAGCAGATTATTTTTATTTGTGTTTAATTGATCAATGGAACAACTAACTTTTAGTGAGTTAGTGGGAAGAGTTCTTTTTGTTAATTAGACATACTTTGCACC
The DNA here is from genome assembly GCF_030028105.1 of Mobula birostris. Classification (NCBI taxonomy): domain Eukaryota; kingdom Metazoa; phylum Chordata; class Chondrichthyes; order Myliobatiformes; family Myliobatidae; genus Mobula; species Mobula birostris. The sequence continues at coordinate 88,023,381 of NC_092375.1, forward strand.
TTAGATTTAAGGCACTGGCAAAGATTTTTATAACAATTATTTTGCATGAGGAAGTTAAAGCACAAATAAGCAAATATATACCTTTATCTAATAAAGTGGCTATTGAGTGTAGTTCTGTATGATTGTGGTCTTTTGCTGCCATTGCCCATCAACTTTAAGGTCGGACATGTTGTGTGGTCAGGGATGCTCTTCTGCTCACCACTGTTAGAATGCCTGCTTATTTGAGTTGCTGTTCAATCAGTTTGGCCATTTTCCTCAGACCTGGCTCATTAATAAGACTTTTTTGCCCACAAAACTGCCGCTCACTGAATGTATTTTGATTTTCGCACTGTTCTCTGTAAATTCTGGAGACTGCTGTGTGTGAAAATCCCAGATCAGCAGTTTCTGAGATGCTTATACCACTCATCTGGCACCAACAATCATTCCATGGTGAAAGTCACTTAAATCATATTTTTTTGCCATTCGGATGTTTGGTCTTAACCACAATTGAGCCTCTTGACCATGTCTGAATGCTTTTGTTTATTGAGTTGCTGCCACATAATTGGCTGATTAGATATTTGCATTAACGTACAGGTATACAGTCGGCCCTCCTTATCCGTGAGTTCCATATGCGCAAATTCAACCAACTGCGAGTTGAGAAAACCCGGAAGTGCTCTTTCAGCACTTGCTGTTTGAGCATGTGCAGACTTTTTTTTCTTGTCATTATTCCCTAAACAATGCAGTATAACAACTATTTTACATGGCATTTACATTGTATTAGGTATTATAAGTGAATGGTGGCCAATTAGGAAAAGGGGAGGTGCAACGAGACCTGGGTGTCATTATACACCAGTCATTGAAAGTGGGCATGCAGGTACAGCAGGCGGTGAAAAAGACGAATGGTATGCTGGCATTTATAGCGAGAGGATTCGAGTACAGGAGCAGGGAGGTACTACTGCAGTTGTACAAGGCCTTGGTGAGACCACACCTGGAGTATTGTGTGCAGTTTTGCTCCCCTAATCTGAGGAAGAACATTCTTGCCATAGAGGGAGTACAAAGAAGGTTCACCAGATTGATTCCTGGGATGGCAGGACTTTCATATGATGAAAGAGTGGATTGACTAGGCTTGTACTCTCTGGAATTTAGAAGATTGAGGGGGGATCTGATTGAAACGTGTAAAATTCTAAAGGGATTGCACAGGCTAGATGTAGGAAGATTGTAGGTCACAGTTTGAGGATAAAGGGGAAGCCTTTTAGGACCGAGATGAGGAAAAACTTCTTCACACAGAGAGTGGTGAATCTGTGGAATTCTCTGCCACAGGAAACAGTTGAGGCCAGTTCATTGGCTATATTTAAGAGGGAGTTAGATATGGCCTTTGTGGCTAAAGGGATCGGGGTATGGAGAGAAGGCAGGTACAGGGTTCTGAGTTGGATAATCAGTCATGATTGTACTGAATGGTGGTGCAGGCTCGAAGGGCTGAATGGCTTAGTATATCGTATATATTTTACCTTCCTATGCATATAAAATACTTAAATGTATGTTTCAGCACCGGGCTCAGGAACAGAAGTTCGCGAGTTCGATCCAGTGACGGATCGCTCCCGAGCGTGCTCTCCATCCCTGCCGGGTTGATGTAGAGGCTCAGAAACCCGAAACCCAAAACCCAATAATTAAACCACTGCGTTGCTTAGTAATAATTGTAGCTTTAATCAGGCAGGGCCTTTCTCATTTTATCCTTTAAAATTGTTCCAGTCGTTGACCGACTGCAGCCTAACGCTTTTCCAGTGACTGCCGTTTCACCTCTTTCTGATTGCTTTATTATTTCCACTTTATTTTAAATTGCATTGTGATTATTTTCGTGATCAGAAACACTGCGGATTCAGAGCTCCGCTGCCGGGTCCTAGCGGCTGCCGGTTAAATAAGGTCCAGGGTTCCGCTGGGTCCTAAGGTCCACCGCGTTTAGACAGGTTGAATAAGGGACTTGAGCATCTGCGTTTTTTGGTATTTACGAGAGGTCCCGGAACCAATCCCTCGCGGATAAGAAGGGCCGACTGAACCTAATAAAGTGGCCACTGAGTGTAAATTTGAATATTCTTTCAGTGCAGAGTAGAGTAGGCTGGTTAGCATTTATGAATAGGAATGTAAAAGGAAGCAAATGACTGGTTGATGTTTTGCACTGAGTGGATAAGCATGCCTTTGAGCCAGGTTTATATGCCCTGAATGTTAATATGATTCAAAATGCTATTAGACTTGATGTTGTAATCTGTTTTGATTTTAACTCCAATGTGCATAATTTCATTAGTTATTTGAACCCTATTTAATCTGTTGTCCTTCAGCAGTGCTGCTAAAGTGACATTTTGTTAACCTCATTGCTTTGTGAAACAAGCTCCTGTATTAAAATGTTACTTCAGAATTGGCTCCTGGGACCACTGTTGCCACCATAAAAAGGACAGCTCTGTAGTCAGGTGACCCACTCACTGACAATTTTGCCTTTGAGGGTGAAACTGGTATATAATGCTTTCAAACAGAATGGGAAAATCAGAAGCACATAATTTTTTTGACACTGCTTACATTATCATTAATGAATTCTGATGTATCCAAAATGTTATTAAATTGAAGTTGGATAATTCAATAGAACATGACAGTTTGTCCCTTGGAGAATAGTGTGGTGCAGGTCTGAATCCTCGTTATAGTAGAGGAATGGTACAGAAGCCACCTACCCTTGCCTGCAGTGTTAATGCTGGCCGGTTATTATACGTACAGCAGTTGGCTTGCCGGAGGCATTGGTAAATCAAGTGCTTAGAAAGCTTTCCCATCTCTCCCTCCCCTGCTTATGCCCACTTTACATGTTTAATAAACTGGGACTGGTCACAGCAAATTGATGTCATGGAGGCATTATGATGCAGCAGCAGTAGAAATGCTTATTTCTCCAGTTTTCTTCCCTTTTCCCCTCTCCTCTTGCCAAGGCCCAGACAAATGTTGACAGTCAAGCAGTAGTCATCTGTACCATTCCCAAGGGGCTGTTCTTAATGCCTAGCCAAGACAGTAAGTGTGGGCGGAATGCAATCATTTTGAATTTATGCATAAGTACCACTTCTATACACAAAACAGGAAACTCATCTTACTCCAAAAAGGAGTAGACTAGTTTGTGATTTGTTTCAATAGGATTGTGAGTCAACTGATATTTGTAGAAATTGGGTTAAATACTGCTCTGTTCTAGGAGATGCAACTAATTGGTATTTGAAACAAATCTCTAATTTTGTCTTTCTCTTTTTTTTCCCTATATGCTGTGTCCTGTGAAAAACCTAATGCTGGTTTAAATCGTCCTCCAATCATTTTATCAGGTAAGAAATAGCACTTAATACTTTGAAAACCTTCAAATGGAATCATTTCTTAGTGTGTGGTCCAATGGAATGGTGTGCTGAGTCCAAGACCTCTAAGGTTGATTTGTTTTGTAAAGCTATACCGCAAAATCTATAAGAAAAATTTGCAAGGTCATTTGTGTAGTGGGATTGTTGTGATCCTGGAACAGGATTTAATTTAATAAGTGTATCTATCATCTTTTGAAGATATTCACCTCTTTTACCTTGTAACATCATTATCTTTTGTAGTGTATATATAAACTGCATTTAATTTTAAAAGAATGTTGTTTTGGGGAGTGATTGTTATACAGTGTGAGTAAACTTGGATAGTTAGTATTAATGCTGAAATGCCTCTAAACAGATTTTAATTCTCTCCCTTTCCTATTGTAATTATGTGATTTGGTTAACAGCAGAAGTACATAGACGGAAAACAAAACACTTTTATGATTTGCATTGATTTTTTTGCTTTATCTGGGAATGTTGTCCTGGAAATGGAAATTTAGAACAGAAGAGGCAAGTATTGAAGTGACAATTCTGCAGGGAATTCATAAGCAATGTCAGTTTCTTTAAATTTGTTGTACATTGTCTTTTTTTTGTTTCTTTGCAAATTTCAAACTTATTTTCAAAACAGATTTGCTCTGTACATGGGGCTTCAGAATTTAAAAAAAAATTTATAGCTCAGTCATTTACACTGTAAGAAAATCCCATCAGTTATTCATGAGGAAGAAAAGCTCTGCTTTTACCAGCCATTTGAAGTTTGACTTTTTAATAGTGTTAATATACTTTGTGTCCCTTGCAGATGGGTGGGTGCTTTACTTTTAGCAAGACAGTGATTCATTATTAGTGAACAAAAAAAGGGCAAAGTAATTTACTAAAATTTATTCAGTTGTAGAAATTGGTTGGTGAATAAAGCCAGAGGTCAGCTAAATGTTCACAAGACATACCGATACAGCTGTGATGTAGAATAAGAATAAACTATTCAGAAACTGCAACCTTAATGTAAAAATGAAATTCAACCCATTTAAGTTTTGCTTAATTATGGAGCAAAATATAAAAACATGTTTGTGCCAAGAGTCACACCAATTTCTGATAGCAACTGAAGCATGGTCAGCAGTATCTGATGGATTCATGAGAACCTGCTGGTGTATGAGAATGTGCGTGGAATGGGCTGCTGGCGATGGTGGTGAAGGCAGATATGATAGGGTCTTTTAAGAGACTCCTGGACAGGTATATGGAGCTCAGAAGAATAGAATGCTACGAGTAAACCTAGGTATTTTCTGAGGTAAGGACATGGTCGGCATAGTTTCGTGGGCTGAAGGGTCTGTATTGTGCTGTAGGTTTTTGATGTTTCTATTTTCAACAACACTGTTTTTGCAGTTGCTGGCATAACTTAAATCCTGATACTGACATAAAATGGAATATAGTATCAGCTGGTAGCGTCTTGACTCTCAGCTCCATTAATTGGAATTTGATGGTGCTGTTTATGTGGAGTTTGCAAGTTCTCCCTGTGATCATGTAGGTTTTCCCCGAGGGTTCCAGTTTCCTTCCATCTTCCAAATGTATTTTGGTTCGTTGGTGAATTCGTCACTTCAGTTCCAAATAACATTTATTATCAGAGTTCATACAAGCAAATCTATACAACAGTAACTGCAAAAGGATCTTTAAACATCAGCATTTGTAAACTGTACAAATGCAGATGATAAATAAGTAGCAATAAATAATGAGCATGAAATAATAAGTCTTTAAATGAATATAGTTATCCCCTTTTGTTCAAGAGCCTGATGGCTGAAGGGAAGTAACTGTTCTTGAACCTGATGGTGCGAGTCCTGAGGCTCTTGTACCTTCTACCTAATGGCAGCGGCGAGAAAAGTGTTTAGCCTGGGTGATGTTCTTTGATGTTGGGTGCTGCTTTGTGGTCACTCTTGGCCTTTGAGTTGGTGGTTAGCAGATGGAAGAAGAGGGTGTAAGTGGATGAGCATGCGGGGAAAACAATGGGGTGAGTAGAGGAATGAGTGAGCCGGCATCTCAGTGGGTCAAATGACTCCCTTTTCAGTATTAAAACTAAAATATGAGTAACAGTTTGTTAAAGATTCAGACGTGGTTGCTATATTCAGCGTAAGCATTGTTCCCTGTTTTAAGTTGCAAGAGAATTATTTTCAATATTATGTTTTATTTGTGAAGTGCAAGTGTCCATTACATTGGAATGGGTCTTGTTGCATATTGCATCTCAGTATGTCTGTCTTCTGCAGGCTTTCACAACCTTTTAGTGTTGTCCATTTAAACATCTTTCAATTTTTGATGTTGTATAATTTACAACAAGCTTTGCAAAATTATTCCATTTTCTAACATGATACTATTTCACTGGTTCTTTGGGATTAAGACGATGAGCTGGGAGCAGGCCTCCTGAGGCCACGTTGCCATTCAGCAAACTCATGGCTGATCTTCTAACTCAGGCAGTATTTTCTTGCCCAATCACTATATCATACCAGGATACATATTATTACACAGAAGGCCATTCTGCCATTGAATCCATCTTGGCTCTCAGTAAAAATAAAAAACCCTGTTATCCCTTTTTCCTTTATCTTATTCCCTGCAGCACATCTCAAATACTAGTCAACTTTACCTTTTTGGTTATTGTCACCATCTAATTCTAAGAAATACTTTGCAATAGCAAGTTACCCTAGCAGCACATATCTGTATGTGAGAGCATGTGTAACAAGTCCACATGGTCACAGGTCACATGTGCAAGCTCTACAAATGGGATTAGGCTAGGATCGAACTCAAGTTTATGGAGCTAAGCAAGTCTGAAAACTTGGGTCTCTGGTTCCCGATCTCACTGTAACCTCATCTCACCTCTGAATACTGCTCAAGAGATAATTAAAATGATGAACATGAGACTCTGCAGATGCTAGAAATCTGGAACAACACACACAAATTGTTGGAGGAACTCAACAGGTCAGGCAGCATCTATGGAAATGAATAAACGGTTGATATTTTGGGCCAAGACACTTCATCAGGACTGAAATGACTTTCATGGAATGATGGGACATAGAAACATACAAAACCTACAGCACAATACAGGCCCTTCGGCTCACAAAGCTGTGCCGAACGTGTCCTTGCCTTAGAAACTACCTAGGCTTACCCATGGCCCTCTATTTTTCTAAGCTCCACGTACCTATCCAGGACCCTCTTAAAAGACCCTATCATTTCCGCCTCCACTACTGCCACCGGTAGCCCATTCCATGCACTCACCATTCTCTGTGTTTTTTAAAAAAAAAACTTACCCCTAACATCTCCTCTGTACCTACTTCCAAGCACCTTAAAACTATGCCCTCTCGTGCAAGCCATTTCATCCCTGGGAAAAAGCCTCTGACTATCCATGCGATCAATGCCTCTCATTATCTTGTACACCTCTATCAGGTCACCTCTCATCTTGTGTTGCTCCAAGAAGGAAAGGCAAAGTTCACTCAACTTATTCTCATAAGGCATGCCCCCCAATCCAGGCAACATCCTTGTAAATCTCCTCTGCAGCCTTTATATGGTTTCCACGTCCTTTCTGTAGTGAGGCAACCAGAACTGAGCACAGTACTCCAAGTGGGGTTTGACCAGGGTCCTATATAGCCGCCACATTACCTCTCGACTCCTAAACTCAATCCCACGGTTGATGAAGGTCAATGCACCGTATGCCGCCTTAACCACAGAGTCAACCTGCGTAGCAGCTTTGAGTGTCCTATGGACTCGGACCCCAAGATCCCTCTGATTCTCCACACTGCCAAGGGTCTTGCCATTAATACTATATTCTGCCATCATGTTTGACCTACCAAAATGAACCACCTCACACTTATCTGGGTTGAACTCCATCTGCCACTTCTCAGTCCAGTTTTGCATCCTATCAATGTCCCACTGTAACCTCTGGTGCCCTCCACACTATCCACAACACCCCCAACCTTTGTGTTATCAGCAAATTTATCCATCCCTGCACTTCCTCATCCAGGTCATTTATAAAAATCACAGAGTAGGGGTCCCAGGACAGATCCCTGAGACACACCACTGGTCACTGACCTCCATGAAGAATATGACCCATCTACAACCACTCTTTGCCTTCTCTGGGTGCCAGTTCTGGATCCATAAAGCAATGTCCCCTTGGATCCCATGCCTCCTTACTTTCTCAATAAGCCTTGCATGAGGTACCTTTATCAAATGCCTCGCTGAAATCTATATACTCTACATCTACAGCTCTACCTTCATCAACATCCCCAAAAAATTCAATGAGGCTCGTAAGGCACAACCTGCCTTTGACAAAGCCGTGCTGACGATTCCTAATCATATTATGCCTCTCCAAATGTTCATAAATCCTGTCTTTCAGGATCTTTTCCATTAACTTAACCACTGAAGTAAGATTCACTGGCCTATAATTTCTTGGGCTATCTCTACTCCTTTTCTTGAATAACAGAACAACATCCGCAACCCTCCAATCCTCCGGAACCTCTCCTGTCCTCATTAATGCAAAAATCATCGCCAGAGGCTCAGCAATCTCCTCCCTCGCTTCCCACAGTAGCCTGGGGTACATCCCATCCGGTCCCAGTGACTGATCCGACTTGATGCTTTCCAAAAGCTCCAGCACATCCTATTCCTTAATATCTACATGCTCAAGCTTTTCGGTCTGCTGCAAGTCATCCTTACAATCACCAAGATCCTTTTCTGTAGTGAATACTGAAGCAAAGTATTCATTAAGTATCTTTGCTGTCTCCTCCGGTACCATACACACTTTTCCACTGTCACACTTGATTGTTCCTATTCTATCACGTCTTGTCCTCTTGCTTTTCACATACTTGTAGAATGCCTTGGGGTTTTCCTTAATCCTGTCTGCCACGGCCTTCTCATAGCCCCTTCTGGCTCTCCTAATTTCATTTGTTAAGCTCCTTCCTGCCAGTCTTTTAATCTTCTAGATCTCTATCCATGCCTAGTTTTTTGAACTAGGCAGAAAATTCTGTAATGAATCAGTGATATTAGTTTGTTTTAAATCTGTGCTCTCTCTTTGTCTCCCCCATGGGTTGTTGCAAGTAAACTTGTTATTGTATGAAAGGATGAGCATGCAAGTTGCCAGTCTGTTGCTGCGCTACTAGATGTTGTGCGCTAAAGACCAACTCCTTTTGCTTTTCTTCCTCTGCAATAAGTCTGTCTTTGGTTCAGTCTTTCGAAGCTTAACTTGAGAAACACGCGCTGACTAACCATTGTAGTTATAGGAAAACTCCACTGCAAAGTTGTGTAGTTTAATCTGGTTTAACAATTTTATTACAGATCTGCACTTGCAGCAAGAGTTGAGTAAATTGCATTGTCATAAGAATGTGTGTTCATCAGACGTAAAAGTTCATTTTTGTGACTTAAATAGCAGAATTTTAGATTATCTGGTGATGAAACAGTAAATTTAGAAGTGAAAGTATACGAATGCTGAAAATTTTTTTTGTGCTACCCCCTCAGTCTTGAAATGCGTAACAATCCAGCATGCAGAGGCAGGCAGTATTTTGAGAATCTTTTATCTCACATCCAGTGTTTAGTATAGAACTCAGAGCTATTATTTAAAGAAAACAACATATTATCATCACAATGAAACCACAGTTAGGGTACAAATTATTTAAAGTTTTGTGATTTCTTATTGTTTCTAAAGTTTGAAAAATACTTGCAGTGTACCAGATTAAATTTTTCTTTTCACTGTACTCAAGCTAACTTAAATATTGCTACTGATCAAAAGACATTTGGTTGAACACTTCTTTCACTCAGTCTGTTAGTTTAATGCCATGTCAATATTAGTAACTCAACATTAATGTATTTTCGCTTTCTGAAGTTATTGATGTATGACATTTGTATGCTTTGTTGGTAACCAATATTGGGGCTGAATCTTTGATGTAGAATGTGCCATCTTTCAAAGTACAGTGTTTGTAGGCTTTGTGTATTCTGTTCGTTAAACCTAGTAACAAGGACACACTAATAAAGCATTCTTTGTTCAAGGTGGTCAAAAATCAACAACCCCCTGTGGCTTATTTGATAGTGTATCAAAAATGTAGAGGTATGGAATTAGTTCAGGCCCTTGTGAGGGGTAGCATGACTCGTACCTTCATTTATTTCTTGTAGTATTCTTAATAAAAAGATAGATGTGGAGAGTCTATTTGTTATGCTCAAAGTTAACCCACTCAGCAACATCAGGTAGCTCTTCATGTAGATATTTTCACTCTCAAATTTTGATTAGTGAAAGTGAATTAAGTACAGAAGCTGGTCAATGATAGTATTTATCTTTCAGATTTTACCCATCTTTGTATATTTAACCCTGCTGTTTTTTTTCTCTTTCATATACATATCTATCTTAGCTTCTGTATGTTTATGCTTTTTGCAAGAACTCATTGTGGGTATTCTTTAGGTTTATTTGTTTCTCTTTGGTGTTGTTGATGTCTAATTTTGCACTCTTCCACAATTTTTTTTTCTATACCTACTCCACCTCACTTCTGTTCTTAAACGCCACCTCTGTCAGGTCACCCCTTAGCTTAGTTTTCATTTTTACAAATAGGAACACCATCCGATTTGATGTTGTCCTGCTTTCAGATGGAGGTCTCAACTCCAAATGTCAATAGTGCTTTTTCTTCTCCAGAAGCTGCCTCATCTAAAGTTCTGCAGATTGTAGCATCTATAGTATTGTTATTCTCTTTCCTGATGAATATTGAAAGACACTAAAGAAAATTCAGTCACTAATTAGTCATGATGGAAGAGTAGCCTTAAGAGCATAAGAAATGGGTGCAAGAGTTAGCAATATGCCCCTCAAGTTCTGTAGCGTCATAAGATCATGGCTGGTTTGATTTTCATTCCAGCTGTGCATTGCTGCTGTTTTCTCATGATCCTCAAATTGTATTAGACCAGAAATCTCTTTTGAATATGTTCGATAATTCAGCCTGAATTTTCTGGGGTGAAGAAATCCAAATATTATCTCTGTCACAGAGATAACATTCCTCTTTATCTGATTCTTAAATAGGCAGCTCCTTAATGCTGAAGCAGTGGTCCCCAGTTCTAAATTTTCGATCAAGGGGGAGACATACTTTCAGTTCTGACCCTGTTAAGGCATCTCAGAACCACATTTCCCTAAGATATTTCATTCTTCTTGACTGCAATGAGTTGATGCCCAAACTGTTCAGATTTTTATAGGGCAGCTCTTTCATCCCAGAAATTAACCAAATACAGTATCGTGCAAGAATTTTAGACGTGTGCAAAAAAAACCTGTAATGTAAAGAATAATGAAATGAAAAGTTTCAAAATATCAAAAAAAATTACTATTAAGAGCAGTACAACAAACAACTAAATCAAAGCAATATTTGGCATTAGCATTCTTTGCCTTTAAAATTGCATCGGTTCTTTTGGGTGCACTGTCATGCAGTTTTATAAGAAAATAATTTGGTAGGTTGTTCCAAGCATCTTGGAGAATTTGCTACAGCTCTTCTGCAAACTTTGGCTTTCTCGCTTGCTTCTGTCTCTCCAGGTTATCCCAGACAACCTCAATGATGTTGAGATCAGGGCTCTGTGGAGGCCATACCATCTGTTGCAGAACTCATTGCTCTTGTTTTTGCTGAAGGTAGTTCTTTATGACCTTGGCTGTGTGTTTGGGATCATTGTCCTGCTGCAGAATGAAGTTGGGACAAATCAGGCACCTCCCTGATAGTATTGCACAATGGATGAGACAGTCACCTACTACAGTTTCCATGACCAACCACTGATTCTTTTTGCTGCTTCAGAATTACTTGAACAGCACATCTTGGAACTCCTGTCTGCTGTGAAATTTCTATTTGGGAGAGATCTTGCTGAAGCAGGATGACCACCTTGTGTCATGTTGCTATGCTCACTCTTACTATAGTGTAAGAATTGATAATTTGAGGGTTAAACTGTCACATCTGCCACACTGTCAGCTTTTAGTATGGCTGTCCTTTGTCCAGCTTGATTCCTACTACACCCATTTGTTTCAGCTAATCAGTTTAGTTCAGTTATTAGCACCTGTTTGTCATCTTTGTTTAATCAGGCACTGGGCTACATAAAGTAACCATGTTTTTGCTTGAAAACTAGTCTATTAAAGTTACTTTAAAAAAAATATTTTAAAATCTGTAACATTTAAAATTTTGGAAAATAAATTTCTGGAAATAAACATTTTTCTTTTTTTCCACTGACAGTGCAGAAGACAAAGAAATAAACATCTATAACTGTATCTAAAAATTCTAGGGTGCCTAAGCCTTTTGCACAGTACTGTAAGCCTTTTCTGAAGAGCTTGTAATACAATAGTATTTTAAATAAGGAGACAAAAACTATGCACAGTATTCCTGCACCTTGTTCAGAAGTAATGAATCGTCTCTATTCCATTCCTTAACTGTACAAGATCAGCATTCTATTTGTTTGTTAATTGCTGTACCAATGTGCTATCTTTGTATTTCATCTGTGTCTGCTAATAACACTGTATAGTAGTCCCTCCCATTTAAAAAAAATCTTCTCTTAACGTTCTTCCTACCAAAGTAGTTAGCCTTACATTTCCCCACAGTAGACTCTTGCCTGCTAAATCATTGCCAGCTGATTTAATTGGTCTGTATCCCTTCGTAAATTCCTTATTTCTATACAAGTTAACCCAGTGCCACTGTATGTCCTCAATTTGAATTATAGTTGAGTATGAAGTCCCTTGGATTTGTTGGTCATGGCTTAGATTAAGCCTATAGTCTAGAGATTGGAATAAGGAGATGATTTCTTTGGAATGATTGAAATGTACAAAACTGCTAAAGATCTTGAGGGGGTTAGTGCAGTGATACTGATTTCTGTCTGGGTTATCTCGAACCAGGGGTTTGTCAACACAGGCATGGCACTGGAGTTAGTATAGTTTCAATCTGACCTTGTGTGCCGTCTGTCAAGTATTTGTGTGTTTTTCTTGGCATCCCACCTACACACTGGTAAGTTAATTGACTTGAAGCTGTCCCTTGTGTGTAAATGGCAAAAGAATCAAAATGGGGAGTTGGGCATGTAAAATAAAATGTTGCATGGCAACAGAAGAATAAGATGAGGGGGGAGTTAGACCAATGGGATTGCGTGTGGGGGTGATGCAGGCAAGGAGTTGACTGGGCCTTCTTCCATGTCGTGACAACTAAGGATGCTTAAAATAACGGGTTGTGGCCAAGTCGGAACAAAGACGAGCAGAAATTACTTCGCAATGAAGTTTTAAAATTCTCTGCTCAAGGGACAGTGGAGGTCGAGCCACCGATGACATTCTTGGTAAAGTTTGGTATGTTGTTATGTTTATGTACTACTACAGAAATCCGGGATATTGTGACAGTACAGGAGAATGGCACTGATTTTTAAAAATCATCATAGTATTGAACACCGGAACAGCCATGAAGCACTAGATGGGCTTACATCTACTTGTGGGGAAGAAATAAGACCATAAGATATAGGAGCAGAATTAGGCCATTTGGCCCATTGAGTCTGTACTGCTATTTCATGGTGGCCGATCCATTTTCCCCCTCAGCCCCAGTCTCCTGCCTTCTCACATATCCCTTCATGCCCTGACTAATCAAGAATCTATCAACCTTGACCTTAAATATACCCAATGTCTTGGCCTTCATAGTCACCTGTGGCTACAAATTCCGCAGATTCACCACTCTCTGGTTAAAGAAATTCCTCCTCATATCTGTTCCAAAAGGACACCCCTCTATTCTGAGATTGTCTCCTCTGATCTTAGACTCCCCAACCATAGGGAAAAAGAAAATCCTCTCCACATCCACACTATTGAGGCCTTTCAACATTCAAAAGGTTCAATGAAGTGCTAAGACCATAAAATATAGGAGTAGAATTAGGCCATTTGGCCCATCGAGTCTGCTCCACATTCAATCATGGCTGATCCTCTCTCCCCCCCCCCCCACCCCCCACAGCTCTTCTCCCCGTAACCTTTGATGCCGTGTCCAATCATGAACGTATCAGCCTGTGCTTTAAATGCACCCAATGACCTGGCCTCCACAACTGCCTGTGGTAATAAATTCCATAAATTCAGCACCCTCTGTCTAAAGAAATTACTCCACATGTCTGTTTTAAGTGGATGTCCTTCTATCCTGAGGCTGTGCCCTCTTGTCCTAGACTCCCCCCACCATGGGAAGCATCCTTTCCACATCTACTCTATCTAGGCCTTTCAACATCCGAAAGGTTTCAATGAGATTTCTGTCCCATCCCCCCTTGCCCCAAACCCTTCTAAATTCCAGTGAGTACAGACTCTGAGCCATTAAAATGTTCCTTGTACGATAACCCTTTCAATCCCGGAATAATCCTTGTGAAACCTCCCCTGAACCCTCTTCAATGCCAACATATCTTTTTTCAGATGAGGAGCCCTAAACTGTTCACAGTACTCAAGGTGAGGCCTCTCCAGTGTCTTATAAATCCTCATCATCACATCCCTGCTCTTATATTCTAGATCTCTTGAATTGAATGCTAACATTGCATTTGCCTTCCTCACCACTGACTCTATCTGCAAATTAACTTTTAGGGTGTTCTGCACAAGGGCCCCCAAGTCCCTTTGTATCTCAGATTTTTGGATTTTCTCCCTGTTGAGAAAATAGTCTGCACATTTATTTCTACTACCAAGTGCATGACCGTGCATTTTCGAACATTTTATTTCATTTGCTATTTTCTTGCCCATTCTCTTAATCTGTTTAAGTCCTTCTGCAGCCTACCTGTTTCTGCAACACTACCTGCCCTCCACTAATTTTTGTATCATCTGCAATCTTGGCAACAAACCCATCTATTCCATCTAAATCATTGTTATACAGCATTCAACACAGACCCCTGCGGAACACCGCTACTCAGTGGCAGGCAACCAGAAAAGGATTTTTTGCTCTTAAGTATGCTAGTTACTTTCCTGTAATACCTGAGTAAGCAGCCTCATGTGTGGCATCTTGTCAAAGGCCTTCTGAAAGTCCAAATATTCAACATGTGTAATCTCAAAGAATTCCAACAGGTTTGTCAGGCAAGATTTTCCCTTAAGGAAACCATGCTGACTTTGTCCGATCTTATTCTGTGTCACCAAATACTTCATAATCTCATCCTTAACAATTGATTCAAACATCTTCCCTACCACTGAGGTCAGGCTAACTGGTCTATAATTTCCTTTCTGCTGCCTTCCTCCTTTCTTAAAAAAGTCACCTCTCATTCTTCTGAATGACAGTGAGTAGAGGCACAGAGCCATTAAACATTCCTTTTATAACAAGACTTCCAATCCCGGAATCATTTTCGTGAACCCCCTCCAACGTCAGCACATCGTTTGTTAGATAAGGGGCTGAAACTGTTCACAATACTCTAAGTGAGGCTCACCAATGCTTTATAAAGCCTCAACATTGCATCCTTGGTATTTTATTCTAGTCCTCTTGAAATGAATGCTAACATCGCCTTTACCTTCTTCACCACCAACTCAACTTGAAAATCAACCTCTAGGCAATCCTGCACAAGGATTCCCAAGTCCCTTTGCACCTCAAATTTTTGAATTTTCTGTTTAGAAAGTAGTCTGTGCTTTTATTTCTTCTACCAAAGTGCATGGCCATACACTCCCTGATATTGTATTCTATCTGTCACATCTTTGCCCATTCTCTTTATCTAAGGCCTTTTGTGGCCTCTTTACTTTCTCAGAACTACCTTTCCCTCAACCTAGCTTTGTATTGTCTGCAAACGGCTACAAAGCCATCAATTCTGTCATCCAAATCATTGACATATAACATAAAAAGAAGCGGCCCCAACACAGACCCCTGTGGAACACCATTAGAAACCAGCAGCCAACCAGAGCAGGCTCCCTTTACTCCTACTCTGCCTTCAGCCAATCTGCCAGTGCTAGACCATGCTTCTATCTCTCCTGTAATACCATGAGCTCTTCTTAAACAACCTCACGTGTGGTACCTTGTCAAAGGCCTCCCGAACACAACTTCCACTGATTCTCATTTATCTATCCTGCTTGTTATTTCATCAGAGATCAAACAGATTTGTCAGGCAAGATTTTCCCTTAAGAAAACCATGCTAATTACGGCCTATTTTATCATGTGCCTCCAAGTACCCTGAAACCACATCCTTAATCGATTCCAACATCTTCCTAACCATTGAGGTCAGACTAACTGGTCTATAATTTCCTTCCTTCTGCTCCTCTTTCTTGAAAACTGGAGTGACATTTGCAATTTTCATTCCTCCAGAAACATGCCAGGATCAATTGATTCTTGAAAGATCATTACTAATGCCTCCACTACCTCTTCAGCCACCTCCTTCAGAACCCTGTTGTGTAGACCATTTGGTCCAGGTGACTTATCTACCTTCAGACCTTTCAGTTTCCCAAGAACCTTCTCCCTCGTAATGACAACTTCACACACTTCTGCCCCGACATTCTTGAACTTCCGGCATATTGCTGGTGTCTTCCACGTTGATGAATGATGGAAAATACTTGCAACACACATCAAAGTGGCTGGTGAACGCAGCAGGCCAGGCAGCATCTCTAGGAAGAGGTACAGTTGACGTTTCGGGCCGAGACACTTCGTCAGGACTAACTGAAAGAAGAGCTAGTAAGAGCTAGATAGATAAGAGATTACTCTTACTAGCTCTTCTTTCAGTTAGTCCTGACGAAGGGTCTGGGTCTAGGAAGAGACTGTACCCCTTCCTAGAGATGCTGCCTGGCCTGCTGCGTTCACCAGTCACTTTGATGAGTGTTGCTTGAATTTCCAGCATCTGCAGAATTCTTGGTGTTTGCGATGGAAAATACTTGTTTGGTTCAATCGCCATTTCCTTGTCCACCATCACTACCTCCTCAGCCTTGTTTTCCAGTGTCCAGTATCCACTCTCATCTCCAAAAACACTGTACTCTTGCCTTTTTTTACACTTTATATATCTGAAGAAACTTTTGGTATCCTCCTTAATATTATTTGGCTAGTTTACCTTCACATTCCATCTTTTCCTCCTTTATGACTTTTTAGTTTCCTTCTGTTTTTTAGTTTCCCAATCCTGTAACTTCCCAGTAATTTTTGCTCTATCGTATGCGTTCCCTTTGGCTTTTATGTTGTCTTCAGGCAAGCTTGTGTCATCCTACCTTTGGAATACTACTTCCTCTTGGACATGTGCCTTCCGAACAGCTATTGCTGCTCTGCCGTCATCCCTGCTAGTGTTCCTTTCTAATCAATTTTGGCCAGCCCCTCTCTCATGCCTTTGTAATTCCTTTTACTGCACTGTAATTCTGATAATCTGACTTTAGCTTCTCCTCAAATTGCAGGGTGAATCCTGTCATATTATGATCACTGGCCCCTCAGGGTTCCTTTACCTTCAGTTCTCTAATCAATTTTGGTTCATTGCACAACACCCAATCCAAAATAGCTGATCCCCTAGTGGGCTTAACCACGTACTGCTCTAAAAAGCCATCTTGTAGGCATTCTCTAAATTCCCCCTCTGGGGCTCCAGCACCAATCTGATATTCCCAATCTACCTGAATATTGAAATTGTAATTATTGTAGCATTGCCCTTTTGACATACATTTTCTATCTCCCATTGTAGTTTGTAGAGCAAATTTTTTTACTACTGTTTGGAGGGTCTGTTTATAACTCCTATCAGGATCTTTATACCCTTGCAGTTCCTTAGCTTTACCCACAACCTTCTGATCCTATATCTCCTCTTTCTAATGACTTTTTTAACCAAGAGAGCTGCCCACCTTCCTACCTGTCCTTTCAATAAAATGTGTATCCTTGGACATTAAGCTCCCAGCTATAATCTTCTCTCAGCCATGATTCAGTGATGCCCATGACATCATTCATGCCAATCTGTAATTGTGCTACAAATTCAGCTACCTTGTTCACTCTACTGCACACATTCAAATATAACACCCTGTCTTTTCCTTTTTGTCCATTTTTAACATTGCAACTCATCCAGTTGACTGCAATTTTGCTCTCTCCTTGCTAGCGGCCTGACTACACACTACCTCTGTTTGTTAACCAGCTGCCTCATCCTCAGCACTATCACTCTGGTTACCACCCCCCTGACAAATTAGTTTAAACCCTCTTGAACAGGACATAAGTACAAGACGTGCTGCCACTTTTGTTGGGGGAAAAAATCATCGGTCTGTGTAAATGCCGTCAAATTAAATGGGTGTGGTGTGGGTAGTAGATACTTTAGTTCTGGCTGTAAGAAACCAGGGCAGAAGAACATCCTATGGGAGTCGTGCACTTGTTTGTATTGAACAGAAAAGCCAGTTTACTTGGCATTTTAGTTGTGTGCTGATCCAATGGGTATGAATATAGGCAATGTAGCATTTTCTTACACAAGATAGTGGAGTGTCGGCTGAGGTTTCCCAATCTTAGCAACTGAGGACTAGTTTTTTTTTTGCAGCAAGTAATAAAATACAGATTATTCACCTATATAATTAATGTTAAAATATTTTAATGTGATGGTGTATATTTACAAATGTTTGTATTTTTGACAAGTCAGGCTGATTGGTGCTATCTTAAAATAAACATTATTCAGTGAAAATGTAAATAGATTGCAGCTGAAAGATTATACTTATCACCTTTGGTGTACATATTGCCTTCATGAAAGTGAACAAACTTTTTTATATTTGGTTTTAGTTATGAAAATAGGGTAAAGTTTGCACCTTTTAATGTTCAACATTGCTAGAGAGGAATAGAATATCTGATTAGCTATTAGTATGAGACATTTTCTTCAGCAGTTTACAAAGCACAGTCCAAAATGTAACTTATTTGTACCTCGGATCCCCCTCCTCCCCGCAACGATTTTCAGCTTCTACATGCTACTGACCCCAAACCTTGTGATCTGCAGTTCATTTTTAACAACTAAATTAGATTTTCTGTTTTCCGTTGTACACTTGCTGCTGAATAAGACTCCACTGCAATGAATGTATTTGCTTTGTTAGGTAATAACTACCATTGCTCTAAAGGCAACCATTGAACTGAACAGCAAGTTTGGAGCATGTACTGGAGACATAGGGTGCTGAATATTCGACAGTTTGAAGATTTGATTTATGGCTATCGTCTTATATTAACACGATTGCCTGGAAAGGTATGGCCACTCACAGACCACATTGGCAACTGGTCTAATAGACTTGAATGGATTTGAAATGAGAAATTTCAGCTTCTAGGTGTGCTTCACCTGCCTTTCAGCAAGAGTATAGATCCAGGACTGACATAAACCTAAGTGACCCCACATTTTAGGAACTATATGCTAAGGTTGCAGAAATTTATCAAAGTAAATTGGCAAACTTGCAGAGCAATCTTTTCACTGTACCATATTTCTGTAAAACTGCAGTCGTGAAGAGAGGAAATGTTTGGTTGAGTAACTTCAAAAGCAAAACAAGCTTTGAGATTAATATATTTGACAGTTTCCTGTTGGACTTTGCCAGCCAGTTACTGAATAATCATTTTTGAGAACTCAGCTATATAGATTGGCCCAAAGTATTTTAGTTGCTGAGTATCGTGTAGAAGAAAGGGAGAAGCACCTTCTTCCTCTCAAAAAAGAATTGGCGATTTAGCAGTTTGCAGTTTCAAGTGAAGTTTTTAAATGATTTTTTTTTGTTCAAAGGAGTGTTTCAAACATTTGTTTGGTACCTGTCTACACTAAGTACCTTTCAGTTGTTATGTTCATAAAGCTAATCTAAATATAACAAGTACCTGGAATGTGCTAGCAGTGTTATCAAAAATAGCATTCAGCTGATGTATTTTGGTATTTGCTTTCTGGAGAAGGGATGAATCTGATTTTTTTGATAGCCAGTTATAAGCTGTATTTCGGGCCAGTGCCAGATGTTGAGAAACCACCTGTACAGTTGTCAGTTCACTATTTGCTAGTGAGTTGTTTTGAATTACCTGAATATGTTTACAGAAAATGCAAACCAGCGTTGCATCTTGTCTACCCATGCACAATAATGATTTGAATATTGTCTGGAGTAGGCCATGCATGAACCTCCTTCCAGGCAATTGGCAGGTTTCTTGTAATTTAGACTTCCACTGGTGCCAATATAAAATTATTATTGATCTACCTTGAGTCTCTTCCTAAGTTTGTAAGATGGTTTATTTGTACAATCCTTCAGTACTGGTTTGTTCCATATCTGAGGTCTCCTTCATTTCCTTCTGTGAGATTCCCAGTTTGAAATATCACTTCCTCATTTTTCTTCCATCTGTTCTTTAGTGCCTCTGTTAGGATGTGCCATTTGATAGCACAGTTTGAATTTGATCATTTTATGCATATTTTTGCTAATAATCCAGGAAACCTACCTGAGAAGAGCATGTGTTGCTGCAGATGAACTTCCAGCCTGTTGAAGTTACAACATAGAATCAAAACAGTGAAGTCTGCTTTTAACAGGAAACCAAGAAAACTCATCCTAGATAAGATTAAAGGCTTTCACTTTTACTGCACACAGTCATAGTAATTCATAATTAAGTATTTTCAGAAGGGGTGTTCACCATGAACATTCACACCCTCAAAGGTTGAGTATTAGAGACCAGGCTAAAATATTTGCCGTCATCTTCAGACAGAAGTAGAAAGTGGACGATGAACCATACAAGCACCTTGCTGATGCTCCATTAATACAGAAACCAGCCTTCCGCCAGCTGGATTCATTCCATATTACAAGAAATTGCTGAGGACACTCAATTCTACAAGGAACGTAGGGCTGACAAATGGCTGAAGACGTTTCAAAATCTACTTCAATATTAAGTGCCAGTGTGGGAAATTGTCTAGGCTTATCCTGTAATAGAAGGCACGGAATTAGGCCAATTAGTCTTCTATTAGTCATCAAAATAATGGCAGGTCTCTTTGACAGTTATCATGAGGCACTATTTGCCAATAAAGCCAAGTTTAGTTCTCGCAAGCCTGCTTGGTACCAGAACCTATTACGGCCAATGAGGATTAAAGAACTGAATTTTGGAGGTATGACAGTGCCTGACCTTGATAACAAAGCAGAATTTCAATGTATTACGTCAATGAATCCTGGCAATACAAGTCAATGTCCAAAGGAAAAACTCACCTTGGCTGGAAAAGAGACTTACACCTATTGGGTTAATCATCTCAGGCTTAAGACTTTGCTGCAACGAGTCCCTGGGCCATCATCAATGACCTTTATTTGATTACTGTCATAAGTGGGGAATATTTGCTGCTGATTGCACAATGTTTGGTTCTGTTTACTGTATCTCAGAAGATGAAGCTGTCCACGCAGAGGTTCAGTAAAAATATGGTAGCAGTCAGACATTGTCTCTGCCTGTTCTCACTGAAAAATTTGTCACTTGTCAGACTAAGTGTGTGGAGTCATTTGGAACCATTCATTTGATTGTAGAACCTAAGCTTGAGAAGTTGGAGACAAGGGTGTAACAAGTACTTAAGGTAATAGAATGTTCCTCCTGTAAGAGGTGGGATTACAGAGTACCCAACGGTCTCCCTGATGACTACATCTGCGGGAAGTGCATCCAACTTCAGCTCCTGACTGACAAGGTCAAGGAGCTGGAGGTGGATAGACCTGGGACCATACAGGAGGCTGAAAACCTCAGATGAAACTTTTACTGATGTGGTCACACCCAGACTTAAGGCTTTAGATGGAAGATGGATGACCATCAGGAGAAGCAAAGGGAGTAAGCAGTCAGTGCAGTGTTTCCCTGTGGCCATTCCTCTCAGTAACAAGTATACCCCTTTGGCTGTGTGTGTGTGGGGGGGGAATTACCCATTAGAGCACAGCAGTGGCATTCAAGCCAGTGGCACTATGGCAGGCTCTGAGGCTCAGCAGAGAAGAATAAAGACAGGTAGAGCGATAGTGATAGGAAACGTGATAGTTATGGAGATGGACAGAAGGTTCTATGCCCACTAAAAAGACATCAGGATGGCGTGTTGCCTTCCTGGTGCTAGGGTCCAGGATGACTCGGAGCAGCCGCAGGATATTCTCAAGGGAGAGATTGAGCAGCCAGAGGTTGTGGTGCACACTGGCACCGATGACATAGGTACGGAGGGGGAAGAGGTCCCGTAGAGTGAATATAGAGAGCAAGGAAAGAGGGTGAAGAGCAGGACCTGCAAGGTGGTAATCACTGGATTATTCACGGTGCCATATGGTAATCAGGTAGGAATAGGATGATAGTACAGATGAATTAGTGGCTGTGGAACAGGTGCAGGGGGCTGGTTTTCAGTTTCTTGGATCATTGGAACCTTTTCTGTGGCAGATGTGACTTGTACAAGAGAAACATGTTGTAACTAAACTGGAGGGGAATCACTGTCCTGGCTGGGAGGTTCGCTAGTGCCACTCAGGAGGATTTACACTAGTTTTGCAGGGGAATGGAGCCCAGAGCACCATGTCAGACAGTGGAGAGTTGGCAAGAAAAGTAGATAACGGGGCTAGTAAAAACAGGCAGGAGTAAAGTAACAGATATGATGGAGGGAGAGTTTGAAGTGTGTGTATTTTAATGTTTGGAATAATATGGGTAAAATTGATGAACTTGGAGTCTGGATCAGTACACGGAACTATGAGAGAGGGACAGGAATAGGTGCTTCATGTCCCAGTGTTTCAGGGTTTTAGGAAAGATCGAGGAGGAGGTAAAAGAAGTGGAGGAGATTCACTACTAATCAAGGACAATATCAGAGCTGCTCTCAGAAGTAACATAACGGAGAACATTTCGGAAGAACTCAAAAGTCGGGAGGGATGGTACTCTGGGATGGTACTACATTACCAGTAGTCACTGGGACATTGTGGATATGCAGGCAAAGTGTAAAAAAAACGTCAGTGATGTTGTCGTGGGGGCTTCAACTTCCCTAATGTAGACTGGGACTCTTGAATGCATGAAGTTTAGATGGGGCAGAATTTGTTAGGTGAGGGTTTCTTAAATCAGTATGTAGATGGTCCAACAAAGGAGTGGCTGTATTGTACTAGACCTTGTGGTGAGTAATGAGCCTTGCCAGGTGACTGATCTTTCAGTGGGTGAACAGTTCGTAAGACTGACCATAGCAACCCTAAGTTTTAGATGGCTGTAGATAAGAGAAGTATGGATCTTGCAAGAGTGTATTAAATTGGAGCAGGGCTAACTATAAGAGTGTTAGACATGAATGAGGAGAGTTAATTGGGAACAGCTGTGTTTTGGGCAAGTCCACATTTGACATAGAGGATGTTTAAAGACCAACTGTGCAGCGTACAGGGCAGGCATGTTCCAGTCAGAAGGAAGGACAAAAAAAGCAAGGTAAAAGAACTTTGGATGTCAAGAGAGGTGATGAATTTAGTCAAGAAGAAAAAGTATATGTAAAGCTGAGGAACTTTAATCAAACAGAGTCCTTGAGGTTTATAAAGTAGTCAAGGAATTCAAGAAGGGTATTAGGAAAGCCATTATAGAGTCA
Source organism: Mobula birostris (assembly GCF_030028105.1). Taxonomy (NCBI): domain Eukaryota; kingdom Metazoa; phylum Chordata; class Chondrichthyes; order Myliobatiformes; family Myliobatidae; genus Mobula; species Mobula birostris. The sequence continues at coordinate 88,046,108 of NC_092375.1, forward strand.
TGAAATGTCCTTGGCAAGTAGGACTAAAGAGAGAATTCCAAAAGGCAATTCTGTACATACATCAGGAGCAAGAGGGTAACCAGGGAGTTGGATGCAGAGGATGTGGGTGAGGTCTTTAATGAGTATTTTACATCAGTGTTTACCATGGAAAAGGATGTGAAGGGTAAGGAGATTAATGTGGAGCATATTAGTATGCCAGGCATTTTGAAGTAAGAGGAGGTAGTATTGGGTCCCTTAAAGAGCATTAAGGTGGATATGTCCCCAGGGCCTGATGGGATGTACTCCAGGTTTTTGAGAGGGGCAAGAGAAGAAATTGCTGGGGCCTTGACCAATGTCTTCATGTCCACTGTAGCCACAGGCAACATGGAGGACTGTTGAATATCTGATGTTGTTATATTACTCAAGAAGGGAACCAGGGAATATACTGAACACTGTACACTGGTGAGTCTCAAGTCCGTGGTAAGGAAGTTACTGGAGAGAATTCTTGGGGATAGGAAAACCATGGGCAAATTAGAGAGAGCCAGTATGGTTTTATGCTGAGCAAGTTGTGTCTAACTAACTTGATTGATTTTTTTTAGACGAGGTCACAAAGGTGATTGATGAAAGTAGAGCTGTGGACGTTGTCTACATGGACTTTAGTAAGGGGTTTGAAGTCCCTCATGGGGGGGGGGGGGGACTCATCCAGAAGATAAAAATGCGTAAGATCGGTGGTGAATTGCCATTTGGATTTAGAACTGGCTTGTCTGTAGAAGGCAGAAGGTCGTGGTTGAAGGGTCTTGTTCTAACTGGAGGTCTGTTATTGTGTTTCACAGGGATCTGTCCTGGAACCTCTGCTGTTTGTGATGTATATAAATGACCTGGGTGAATAGTGGTGGTGTGGGCAGTGCAGAAGACTGGCAAAGAAGACAGTAGGATATAGATCAGTTGCAGGTATAGGTGGAGAAATGGAACTCTCACAAAACGTTGGAGGAACTCAGCAGGTCAGGTAGCATGCATGGGAATGTGTAAACAGTTGATGTTTTGGACTGAGACCCTTCATCAGGATTGGAAAGGAAGGGGCAAGACACCAGGATAAAAAGGTGGGCCGAAGGGAAGGAGGGCAAGCAAGGTAACAGGTGAACCCAGATGGGTGGGAAATGGAGAAGGAAGACTGATAGGGGAGTGGACCATGGGAGAAATGGGAGGAGGAGGGGCAGTGAGAAGAGATAAAAGACCAGAGTGGGGAATAGAAGCGGGGAGGGGGATGCTAAAAGCAGGGATACATGCCGGGAAAGAGATCAGGGGGGCAGGACAGATGGAGTTTAACCTGGCCAAATGTGAAATGTAATGCCTTGGTTGGTGACACTTAAAGAGACTGCTTTCTGACTCTCACGCTCTTCCCCCAATATGAAATGTTGTTCATCCTTTTATCTCCACAGATACTGCTGTACCCAGTTTGTTTTTTTTTCCCTGTAGTAACTACCTGCTTTCAGATTGACTAAGCTTTGAAAACTATATGCTTGAATCATGAGAGAGTATTTTTGACTAGTATTTGGAATGATTGAACTATATTTCCTTGGGTCTAGGATGGCATAAGAAAGCTTCAACAAAATTTTTCCTACACGGTGCCTTCACTATATCCCCAGATGCTCTGCAGTGTGAAATCAGTATTGCTGCTTGCAGCCTACCTGCTTCTTAGTGAGGTTTTAAGCCATCAGAACCAGAGAGACAAAAAAAAATGTGGCGGTGGAATAGTACATAGAAACATAGAAAATAGGTGCAGGAGTAGGCCATTCGGCCCTTCAAGTCTGCACCGCCATTTATTATGATCATGGCTGATCATCCAACTCAGAACCCCGCCCCAGCCTTCCCTCCATACCCCCTGACCCCCGTAGCCACAAGGGCCATATCTAACTCCCTCTTAAATATAGCCAATGAACTGGCCTCAACTGTTTCCTGTGGCAGAGAATTCCACAGATTCACCACTCTCTGTGTGAAGAAGTTTTTCCTAATCTCGGTCCTAAAAGGCTTCCCCTCTATCCTCAAACTGTGGCCCCTCGTTCTGGACTTCCCCAACATCGGGAACAATCTTCCTGCATCTAGCCTGTCCAATCCCTTTAGGATTTTATACGTTTCAATCAGATCCCCCCTCAATCTTCTAAATTCCAACGAGTACAAGCCCAGTTCATCCAGTCTTTCTTCATATGAAAGTCCTGCCATCCCAGGAATCAATCTGGTGAACCTTCTTTGTACTCCCTCTATGGCAAGGATGTCTTTCCTCAGATTAGGGGACCAAAACTGCACACAATACTCCAGGTGCGGTCTCACCAAGGCCTTGTACAACTGCAGTAGTACCTCCCTGCTCCTGTACTCGAATCCTCTCGCTATAAATGCCAGCATACCATTCGCCTTTTTCACCGCCTGCTGTACCTGCATGCCCACTTTCAATGACTTGTGTATAATGACACCCAGGTCTCGTTGCACCTCCCCTTTTCCTAATCGGCCACCATTCAGATAATAATCTGTTTTCCTATTTTTGCCACCAAAGTGGATAACTTCACATTTATCCACATTAAATTGCATCTGCCATGAATTTGCCCACTCACCCAACCTATCCAAGTCACCCTGCATCCTCTTAGCATCCTCCTCACAGCTAACACTGCCACCCAGCTTCGTGTCATCCGCAAACTTGGAGATGCTGCATTTAATTCCCTCATCCAAGTCATTAATATATATTGTAAATAACTGGGGTCCCAGCACTGAGCCTTGCGGTACCCCACTAGTCACCGCCTGCCATTCTGAAAAGGTCCCGTTTATTCCCACTCTTTGCTTCCTGTCTGCTAACCAATTCTCCACCCACACCAATACCTTACCCCCAATACCGTGTGCTTTAAGTTTGCACACTAATCTCCTGTGTGGGACCTTGTCAAAAGCCTTCTGAAAATCCAAATATACCACATCCACTGGTTCTCCCCTATCCACTCTACTAGTTACATCCTCAAAAAATTCTATGAGATTCGTCAGACATGATTTTCCTTTCACAAATCCATGCTGACTTTGTCTGATCATTTCACCACTTTCCAAATGTGCTGTTATCACATCCTTGATAACTGACTCCAGCAGTTTCCCCACCACCGACGTTAGGCTAACCGGTCTATAATTCCCCGGTTTCTCTCTCCCTCCTTTTTTAAAAAGTGGAGTTACATTAGCCACCCTCCAATCCTCAGGAACTAGTCCAGAATCTAACGAGTTTTGAAAAATTATCACTAATGCATCCACTATTTCTTGGGCTACTTCCTTAAGCACTCTAGGATGCAGACCATCTGGCCCTGGGGATTTATCTGCCTTCAATCCCTTCAATTTACCTAACACCACTTCCCTACTAACATGTATTTCGCTCAGTTCCTCCATCTCACTGGACCCTCTGTCCCCTACTATTTCTGGAAGATTATTTATGTCCTCCTTAGTGAAGACAGAACCAAAGTAATTATTCAATTGGTCTGCCATGTCCTTGCTCCCCATAATCAATTCACCTGTTTCTGTCTGCAGGGGACCTACATTTGTCTTTACCAGTCTTTTCCTTTTTACATATCTATAAAAGCTTTTACAGTCAGTTTTTATGTTGCCTGCCAGTTTTCTCTCATAATCTTTTTTCCCCTTCCTAATTAAGCCCTTTGTCCTCCTCTGCTGAACTCTGAATTTCTCCCAGTCCTCAGGTGAGCCACTTTCTCTGGCTAATTTGTATGCTTCTTCTTTGGAATTGATACTATCCCTAATTTCTCTTGTCAGCCACGGGTGCACTACCTTCCTTGATTTATTCTTTTGCCAAACAGGGATGAACAATTGTTGTAGTTCATCCATGCAACCTTTAAATGCTTGCCATTGCATATCCACCGTCAATCCTTTAAGTGTCATTTGCCAGTCTATCTTAGCTAATTCACGTCTCATACCTTCAAAGTTACCCCTCTTTAAGTTCAGAACCTTTGTTTCTGAATTAACTATGTCACTCTCCATCTTAATGAAGAATTCCACCATATTATGGTCACTCTTACCCAAGGGGCCTCTCACGACAAGATTGCTAATTAACCCTTCCTCATTGCTCAAAACCCAGTCCAGAATAGCCTGCTCTCTAGTCGGTTCCTCGACATGTTGGTTCAAAAAACCATCCTGCATACATTCCAAGAAATCCTCTTCCTCAGCACCTTTACCAATTTGGTTCACCCAATCTACATGTAGATTGAAGTCACCCATTATAACTGCTGTTCCTTTATTGCACACATTTCTAATTTCCTGTTTAATACCATCTCCGACCTCACTACTACTGTTAGGTGGCCTGTACACAACTCCCACCAGCGTCTTCTGCCCCTTAGTGTTACGCAGCTCTACCCATATCGATTCCACATCTTCCCGGCTTATGTCCTTCCTTTCTATTGCGTTAATCTCTTCTTTAACCAGCAACGCCACCCCACCTCCCCTTCCTTCATGTCTATCCCTCCTGAATATTGAATATCCCTGAACGTTGAGCTCCCATCCCTGGTCACCCTGGAGCCATGTCTCTGTGATTCCAACTATATCATAATCATTAATAACAATCGGCACTTTCAATTCATCCACCTTATTACGAATGCTCCTTGCATTGACACACAAAGCCTTCAGGCGCTCTTTTACAACTCTCTTAGCCCTTATACAATTATGCTGAAAAGTGGCCCTTTTTAATGTTTGCCCTGGATTTGTCGGCCTGCCACTTTTACTTTTCTCCTTAGTACTTTTTGCTTCTACCGTCACTTTACACCCCTCTGTCTCTCTGCACTGGTTTCCATCCCCCTGTTGTGAACTAACCTCCTCACACCTAGCCTCTTTAATTTGATTCCCACCACCCAACCATTCTAGTTTAAAGTCACCTCAGTAGCCCCCGCTAATCTCCCTGCCAGGATATTGGTCCCCCTAGGATTCAAGTGTAACCCGTCCTTTTTGTACAGGTCACGCCTGCGCCAAAAGAGGTCCCAATGATCCAAAAACTTGAATCCCTGCCCCCTGCTCCAATCCCTCAGCCACGCATTTACGAGTGATGAAGCCAGATCAAGCTGGCTCAATGATTATCAGTGCCAGGACTGAATTTGCAAAGAAATGAAACTGGCAGGAAGTAAAAGAACTCCGGCCAATTCACATGTGATGAAGTGTTTATACAAGAAATCACTTTCATTCAAACAGTCACTTTTTCGTGCTTTTCTGCTCTTGCTCACACCTGTAAAGAAAGGGCATAATAGTGACAATGCTGTGCACTACCACTTTCTCACAAGTCTGGTCACATGGTGGCAATTGACCACCAAGTTAGTGAAGGAAGTTCCTCTCCAGTCTTTGAAGAAAATGTAGCATTTCAAGAGACTGCCAGAACCCATCCTGATGTGGCCAATACTTGCTTTCCCTGAGCCCCATTGAAGGGAATTCTTTGTACACCTTCACAAAAGAAACTGAATGAATTCCTATTCTGTACGCAATTTGATAATCTATTCCAAAGTTCAAGACTGTCTTGAGCAACTCTTCCTTGTATTTAATAGTTGTTTATGTAAAATATGATACCTGCAGTTCTGTTTCTAGTTAAAGAGAAAAGGAAGTTGTTGCCATTAAGATTTTTAAAAATTTCAATTTAATCATTTTGAAATTTGTTTTTTTTTTACCAAGCAGCAAAGGGAATTCCCTGATCTATCCCAATAAATCAGCCTTGACCAATCACCTGTATCTTCTGCTAGAAAAGACTGAACCTGAGCAGTATATTTTAAACTCAGTATTATTATAATAGTTCTGTATTACATTTTTAAAATATATAACTGTTATCCTTTTGGAAATAAGTTATTGCATAGGAACATAAGAAACATTAGAATAGAGGAATTGGTTTCTTTTTAGATCATTTGGATGTGCTGTACCATTTTAATAAGACCATGATTAATATTTAATATCAGTGCTGCTTTCTGCATCAACCTCATCTTTTTATTCTGTACTATCTAAAAATCTGTTGATCTGACTTAAACATATTCAACTGTGCCTCAACAACTCTCAGAGATTCACTTCCATCTGAGTGGATAACAATTTTCCTCATCTCTGTCCTATTGATGAACCCTTATTTGCATTTGCAACCTCTGGTTCAAGACACAAGCTGTCCCTGGGTAATGAGGCAGTTCTGTTTATACAGATGTCCTTATAGTCAATTTTATCCTTAAGTTGATTTTATCTGTGAGAAAATACACACAAATCACTTGATTTGGTAATCATGCCTCCATAGTATTGTAATGGGTGGTATTAAAAGCACTTAAGGCTGCTCAGAAAGAGCAGTTACCAAAAGCGGAGAGGCTGAGAAAACTAGTTCTGCATTTTAAAGGAACAAACCTATGTGCATACACTAGACATTTGACTTGAATATTATGGGAGCTCAACTGTATATACAGGTGTCAATAAGTCACATTCATAACCTGTGGACAGTCTGTACTTCAGCCAGGAAGCATCAACTCTATGTAAACGTTGTCAGGCCTGTAACTACTTTTTCATTATGTTGAGGTAACGCACATTTTATATACTTGAGCGTAGGTGCTGTGTGCCTGGTCTTGCCTTGTAAGACATGTCTGCCTTGCCTTGCCTTGCCTCGCCTCGCCTCTTAGGGCAGATCTACCATTTTAGGAATTAATCTACTAGGTCTTCTTTCCATTCCCTCTATGCAAGTATATCCATTCTTGGATAGGCAGACCAGACCTCTAGACAATATTCCAGAGTGTCTCACCAGGACCTTATAATATTGGTCCAACATATCTCTGCCTTTTTTTCTCAAATCCTCTTGGGGCCCAGTATGCTATCTGCTTTCCTGGACATGTGTATTAACTTCCAGAGACTTTTGTACAAATGTTGCCCAGCTTCCTTTGAACACCAATACTTTTCAGTCTCTCACCGTAAAGAAACTCCACCTCCTCGATTTTCCTTCTGAACTGGATGTACTCACTTGTCTATGTTGTATTCTACCTGTTATGAATCTGTCCATCACCAAATTGTCACATATCCTCAGAAGTCCCCATCAGTCCTTTTCTCAGCTTGTTCTGTGAGCCAGCATTAACTAATTCTTTTCTTCCCTTAAATCATGGAGTCATATATGCTTAATCTTAGAAAACCATACGAGGACCTATTTGGAAGATGACAAACAGTGCAGTCAGCAACCCCTTACTGCCAATTTGGGAATTTGTCTGTTTTCCTTCTGAAATGTTTTATTTACTAAGTTACTTGAGCTCCTCATTTGCATTCTGGATTTGTTATCCTCTATTTCATCCCCAGAGCTTTATGTTATCTTGGGAGTTTTAGAGACCAGATCTCAGTTTAATTTTTTGTAATTTCCATATTCCTCAGTATAATTTATCTTGCCTCAATCTGCAAGAAATGCAAATTTTCTGCAAATTCTTTTTGTTACATATTTATAGTGTGACGACAAACCAAGTTTATCAGAAGATTGCTGCTGATGAGAGAGATAAGTGAGACAATGGAGAAACAGTCAAAATGCTAATAAGAGAGAAGAGAGAGATTAATGAGAAAGAAACACATTTCAGAATATTGACAGACCGGTTGCTTTGAACCTGAACTGTTTGAAGTTTGATGGACAGGCAATACCCCAGCAGGGGGATAAAAAGAACAGGTTGGCTAAGGCATGAGATCACGAGATAACGAGACCCTGGAAAAGCAGTGTGCCCCCACAAGTTGGTGTGAGGTTGGAGGTCTGGTCGCGGGAACCGACTATAGACGCACAGTGTGAAAAGGTACGATCGGCGGGAACCTGGTGTGTGTGTCTGCCCTTGCCTGGGTGCCGGGTTCACTGCGGAATAACGGTCGTACCTGGAACGGAGGGGTCACAGTCAGTGACCACAGAAGACATTAAAAAAAAGTGTCTGCCCGAAAACCAACTGCGAAGAACATCAAGGGTCTGCTGAATCAAATTTGCATCTCTCCCCCCCTCTCCCCCCCTCTCCCCCCCTCTCCCCCCCTCTCCCCCCCTCTCCCCCCCTCTCCCCCCCTCTCCCCCCCTCTCCCCCCCTCTCCCCCCCTCTCCCCCCCTCTCCCCCCCTCTCCCCCCCCTCCCCCCCCTCCCCCCCCTCCCCCCCTCTCCCCCCCTCTCCCCCCCCAAAAAAGGCACAACAGCAATTACTGCGAACTGTACTAAGCTGAACTGAACTCTGCGTCACTGAGACTGATCATTTTACCCCTAGACTGCGGTAGAGCTTGGTTGATTCCTATTACCCTAGTTCTGTGTGCATGTGTCTTTCATCATTGCTAACCTGTTGCATTTATATCCTTACGATTAGAGTACTGTGTTACTTATTTCTTTAATAAAACTTTATTAGTTTCTGTTAAACCAGACTCCAACTAAGTGGTCCATTTCTGCTGGTTTGCCATCCCAGTTACTGGGTACGTAACATAAGAAGCTCTCACATTTATTTTATGCTTTTCAATAAACTGTTCTTGCAATTTGCTACACCATAAGACACAGGAGCAGAATTAGGCCATTTGGCCCATTGAGTCTGCTCCACTATTCAATCATGGTTGATCCTTTCTCCTCCCCCGCCCTCAGCCCAACTCCCTGGCCTTCTCCTCATAACCTTTGCTGTGCCAATCAAGAACCTAACCGTCTCTGCCTTAAATACAACCAACGACCTGGCCTCCACAGTTGCCTGTGGTAACAAATTCACCACCCTCTGGCTAAAGAAATTTCTCTGCATCTCTGTTTGAAATGTATTCCTCTCTTGTCCTAGACTTGTCCACCATGGGGAAACATCCTTTTCACATCTACTGTGTCTAGGCCTTTCAACATTCAAAAGGTTTCAATGAGATGCCCCCCTCTTCCTTCTAAATTCCAGTGAGTACAGCCCAAGCGTTCCTCGTATGATAATCCTTTCATATCCGGAATCATTCTTTTGAACCTCCTATGAACCCTCTCCAATGCCAGCATATCTTTTCTTAGTTGAGGAGCCCAAAACTGTTCACCTTACTTAAACTGAGGTATCATCAGTGCCTTATAAAGCCTCGGCATCACACCCTTGCTCTTTTTGCTAGATCTCTTGAAATTAATGTTAACATTGCATTTGCCTTCCTCACCACTGAGTCTACCTGCAAGTTAACCATTAAGGTGTTCTGCACAAGGGCTCCCAAGTCGCTTTGCATCTCAGTGTTCCGGATTTTCTTCCCGTTTAGAAAATAGTCTGCACATTTATTTCTTCTACCAAAGTGCATGACCATGCATTTTCTAACATTGTATTTAATTTGCCATTTTCTTGCCCGTTCTCCTAATCTAACTCCTAATGCAGTTTACCTGCTTTCTCAACACTACCTGCCCCTCCACTAGCCTTCGTATCATCTGCAAACTTGGCAACAAAACCATCTATACCATTATCTAAATCATTGATATACAGCATAAAAAGAAGTGGTCCCAACACCGACCCTTGCGGAACATCACTAGTTGCTGACAGCCAACCAGAAGGGGATCCTTTTATTTCCTCTCACTGCCTCCTACCAATTGGCCAATGCTCTAACAATGCCAGTAACTTTCCTGTAATACCATGGGCTCTTAACTTGACAAGTAGCCTCGTGTGTGACACCTTGTCAAAGGCCTACTAGAAAGTCCAAATATGAAACATCCACTGCATCACCTTTATTTATTCGACATGTAATCTCCTCAAAGAACTCCAACAGGTTCGTCGGGCAAGATATTCCCTTAAGGAAACCATGCTGACTTTGTCCTATTTTGTCCTGTGTCACCAAGTAATCCATAACCTCATCCTTAACAATTGACTCCAACATCTTCCTGACCACTGAAGTCAGGCTAACTGGTCTATAATTTCCTTTCTGTTGCCTTCTTCCTTTCTTAAAGGATGGAGTGACATTTGCAGTTTTCCAGTCCTCTGGCACCATGTCAGAGTCCAATAATTTTTGAAAGATCATTACCTATGCCTCCACAATGTCTAGCATTATCTCTTTCAGAATTCTAGGGTGCAAATTATCTGGTCCGGATGACTTGTGTACCTTTTAGGTCTTTCACCTTTTTGAGCACTTTCCCCCTTGAAATAGTAACTGCACTCACTTCTCTTCCCTCACACCTTTCGACATTTGGCACATTGCCAGTGTCTTCCACAGTGAAGACTGATGCAAAATAGTAATTTAATTTATCTGCCATCTGTCCCCTATTATTATTTCTCCGGTCTCATTTTCTAGCCGTCCTATATCCATTCACATCTTTTACTTTTTACATACTTGAAAAACTTTGATTTTGTTTGTTAGCTTGCTTTCATATTTAATCTTTTCCCTTCTAATGATTCTTTTGGTTGCTCTTTGTAGATTTTTGAAAACTTCCCAATCCTCTATCTTCCCACTAATTTTTTTGTTGTATGCCCTCCCTTTTGCTTTTACATTAGGTTTGACTTTCCTTGTCAGCCACAGTTGTACTATTGAGTATTCTTTGTTTTTTGAATACATTTATCTTGCACCTTCCTCATTTTTCTCAGAAGCTCTCATCATTGCTGCTCTGTCATCCCTGCCAGTATCTCCTTCCAATTTACTTTGGTCAACTCCTCTCTCATACCACTGTAATTTCCTTTACTCTATGGAAATACTACTATGTTAACCTTTACTTTCAACCTATCAAATTTCAAATTGAACTCGATCATACTGTGATTACTGTCTCCTCAGGGTTATTTTACCTTAAGCTCCCTAATGACCTCTGTTCATTACATAACACCCAATCCAGAATAGTTGATCCCTTAGTAGGCTCAATGGCAAACCACTCTTTTTTTAAAAAAAACTATCTTGTAGGCATTCAACAAACTCACTTTCTTGAAAACCAATACCAACTTGATTTTCCCAATTGACCTGCATGTTGAAATTGTGACATGCCTGTTTATTTCCCATTGTAATCTGTAGTCCACATCCTGACTGCTTCTGGATGGCCTGTATATAACTGCCATCAGGGTCCTTTTACCCTTGCAGTTTCTTAACTCAACCCACAAGGATTCAATATCTTCCAATCCTATTTCACATCTATCTACTGATTTGATGCCATTATTTAGCAGCAGAGCCACGCCACGCCACCCCCTTTGCTTATCTCTCCAATACAACGTGTAACTTTGGACATTCAGTGCCCAACTAGAACCGTCCTTCAGCCACGATTCAGTGATGGCCACAACATCATACCTGATCATCTGTAATAGTGCAACAAGATCGTCCACCTTATTTCTTGTACTCTGTGCATTGAGATATAACACTGAGTACAGTATTTGCTACCCTTTTTGATTCTGCATCAAAGTTTCAATACCTTAGTTCCATATTTAACTAAATCACTTTAATTTTCTAAATGGTGATAACTCTTCCCTGAGGGCCTCTTAATGTTAGCTCATCACATTAACCCTTTCAGATTACACAATACTAAATTTAAAATAACCATTTCCCTGGCTGGTTGTTCCCCATGTGAAGAAAGTGATACATAAATCCATGAAATTATTTTCACATACTCTATGATAATGTTGCATTGTATACCTGGAAATACCCAGTATTCTCCGAATCAAGAACAGCTTACTCTATTAATTTTCTTGCCACTTTGAATTCATGTGGCTTATCTTTGTCATCTGTAAACCTAAGAACCTTGAATGTTTTGATCCAGATTTTAGGTGAAAGTATTTCAGCTTTGATGCATACATAGTTATTTTCTGCTTCTGATAAAAATCTGAGGCACTTTTGGGGGAGAGAGACATGGAACTTCACTAGTGTTTTTGTGTAGCGAGAGCAGCTTTTGTACATTTTCAATCTGTGCTTAGTATTAGTGTTGCATTCTTATTGGGAACATCTTTTAAATTGATGAACTGCATCACATACCACCTTGCTTGTGCCTTAATTACCATGCTGGATAACCTTCCTGTGGCCCCATCGGTCTTCCTGCTGTGACCATCCGAAGAAACCAAGTAGCTTGTTGACCAGTTCTCAGGGCAGATCCAAGGGCCCTCTGGTATACCCCCTCAACTTCAATCATCTTGAACCACAAACAGTCTTTTCATTAGCTTAATATTAATCCGAAGCATTTTAAAAGAATTGAAACAATTTAGATAAACCTGAAAAATTATTTGAACTGAAATTAACATTAAGATTAAAAATAAAGAAAACAAATTTATTTCTAAATCCTCATGGACGACCCCTCCTCAAATGAATGAGGTCTAGGTAGATATGCCAGCCATCTTAAATATAAAGCAGAGGGGGAAAATATAAAAGGTATCCTTTCACTCAACTAATACAACTAAGCCTCATCTCCAGCAGCGGTGCATGAAATCCAGTGAGTTGGTAACTGCTGTGACCCAGCATTCCAGCAGGAATATAATATGCACCATTATATATGTAAGGATAAAGTCCCCCTGTAGTCCACTACATTCTTTCATTTTGGACAAATGCCCTTTGATTACTTGTGTCTACAGAATTTTACTGTTGAGCAACTAAATAACTATAGTTTTTTGTCCTGAAAATAAGGTGACTGGTAAAATGAAGGTATATGATGAAACCTCTTCAAACAGTGAGTAATTTTGAATTGGATATTGGAAGCTAATTTGGAAATGGTCTTCAAATGCAATTGGATAAATACTGGGAAAATAGGCGAGGATCTAATGAGGAGAGATGCAGTGCAGCAGTGAAAGAGACAAGTATTTGAATTAACTAGATTTGTCTGACAAGATATTGACATGTACCATATGTCCAAAAACTTCCTTTTACGATTAACATAAAAATGCAACGAGCATTTGTCTGTATTGTTTGCACTGTTCTCTGCTTTGCATTTTTCCGGGAGAAATCAAGTGGTTAAGGTGCAAGGTTATGTCCACATCTACTTGTAAGCCATTTGCTTTAATAGTGCTTGTAAAAAAAAAGGAGGCATTGTTGCACATTGACTTATTTTGGTTAAAGAGATGAGATGTAAAATAGACAAGCGATGATGCCCATGTCTAACTGACAACAATATTGTGTATTGACCCCACAGATGTCATTATACCAGAGTTTAAATGTCTTCCAATGGTAGAAGTTTATTCAAAATTAAAACAGGACCTATTAGGGCAGGAGGCATCTGTGGAGAGGAGCACAGGAAGAATTCAGGTTGATGATCACCTTTGAAAACATGATGGAAGATCATCAGTTTTGTTTCTTTCTCCACTGATGCTGTCCAGCTTGCTGTGTACCTCCAGCACTTACTGTTTTACTTGTAGATTTCCAATACTGACATTTATTGCTTTTAAGCGTTTTTTCTTTTGTGCTGATAATTACAATGATTCTTTAACTAAATATTTAATTTGGTGAATCATAAATTGTTTAATCACCTTTTGTTGACACCACATTTCTACCTCATTTGCATGGGAAATGAGGAAAAAGTGGTCTTCATTTGCTCCCTCACTATGGCATCCTACTTCCAGCTTCATAACAGCCCACTGTAGTCCTTGCTTCGCTTTGCCTGTGAGTAAAAGTCTCATCTGTGCCTATGTTAGACTCATCTGTTCTAGTGCTCCAATGTGGCATTGAGTTGACTTCTTCATAAATGTGAGCTGATTAAAACTGTTTTGTCTCTGAACTTGCATCAGTCCCCAGTTCAACCATCACCTCAATATTTATTAATCCATATTGGCTCCCAGGGTGGCAGTGCTTTGATTTTCAATTTGCCAGCTTTGCTTACAAATCCCTTTTATTTCATTACTACTGTGTCTGTTGTTTTTGTCCTTCAGCTCGACTTCCCAAATGCATTGCCTTTGGGAAGTTTAATGACTTAGATAAGGGAATTAAATGCAGCATCTCCTGGTTTGCAGATGACACGACGCTGGGCGGCAGTGTTTGCTGTGAGGAGGATGCTAAGAGGATGCAGGGTGACTTGGATAGGTTAGGTGAGTGGGCAAATTCATGGCGGATGCAATTTAATGTGGATAAATGTGAGGTTATCCACTTTGGTGGCAAAAACTGGAAAACAGATTATTATCTGAATGGTGGCCGATTAGGAAAAGGGGAAGTGCAACGAGACCTGGGTGTCATTATACACCAGTCATTGAAAGTGGGCATGCAGGTACAGCAGGCGGTGAAAAAGGCGAATGGTATGCTGGCATTCATAGCAAGAGGTTCGAGTACAGGAGCAGGGAGGTACTGCTGCAGTTGTACAAGGCCTTGGTGAGACCACACCTGGAGTATTGTGTGCAGTTTTGGTCCCCTAATCTGAGGAAAGGCCATCCTTACCATAGAGGGAGTACAAAGAAGGTTCACCAGATTGATTCCTGGGATGGCAGGACTTTCATATGATGAAAGACTGGATCAACTAGGCTTGTACTCGTTGGAATTTAGAAGATTGAGGGGGAGGATCTTATTGAAACATATAAAATTCTAAAGGGATTGGACAGGCTAGATGCAGGAAGATTGTTCCAGATGTTGGGGAAGTCCAGAACGAGGGGTCACAGTTTGAGGATAAAGGGGAAGCCTTTTAGGACTGAGATGAGGGAAAAACTTCTTCACACAGAGGGTGGTGAATCTGTGGAATTCTCTGCCACAGGGAACAGTTGAGGCCAGTTCATTGGCTGTATTTAAGAGGGAGTTAGATATGACCCTTGTGGCTAAAGGGATCAGGGGGTATGGGGGGAAGGCTGGTACAGGGTTCTGAGTTGGATGATCAGCCATGATCATACTGAATGACGGTGCAGGCTCGAAGGACCGAATGGCCTACTCCACCTATTTTCTATGTTTAGATGCTTTATATGTTAGAGATGTAGTGTAAATCCATGTTATTGTTGGAAAATGTGATTATTGGGCCAATCTTGATTTGTGAACAAAATTTTTTTTTCAGTTTAATACAAGGCAACTACAATGTGTGAACATTTATAGCTGCTGTTCTGTTGAATATTTCAGGGTTAACAGTACAACAATAAAACAATTTCTGATTCATGTATTGCCTTTTTAGTGCTACATTATGCGAGTAAAAATAAATAAAATCCATAGGTCAAATGAGATGGAAATTCGCAGCCTTGTTTGACAGTCTTGATGTTTCATTACTGATTGAACCTTGAGTTGTGGGGAAATATTTACTTACCTTTCTTGAGTTGCACTAGTGAATCTTGTTGCCTGGAAATGATTCGTACCGGAAATCTTTAAAGGAGGTTAGATAAAACAGTGGCTGATTGGCAGGAGGCAAAGAGTGGGAATAAAGGGAGCCTTTTCTGGTTGGCTGCAATGACTAGTGGTGTTCTACAGGGGTCTATTTTGGGACTGATTCTTTTTACATTATATGTCAATGATTTGGATGATGGAATTGATGGCTTTGTTGTAAAGTTTGTAGATGATATGAAGATAAATGGAGGGGCAGGTAGTTTGGAAGAATTAGTGAAGCTACAGAAGAACTTAAACAAATGAGAAAGGGCAAATTAATGTTCGGCACAGCATTGTGGGCCGAAGGGCCTGTATTGTGCTGTAGGTTTTCTATGTTTCTATGTGAACCTGTTGACTTCTCAGTTACCCTTTAATGTTGGAAAATATTTTTATTTAGACTATGAGAATTTTGTTTTAAAGACTGAAAACAATAGACTTAAATTTAAAAATAAAAAGTTTTCCAACTTTAAATCAAATTATGGATTATGTATTAAGAGTTTTTCTTTAATGTAAATTGTAATAATATCCTTGTCTCAATCTCAAATTGTTAACATTTAAGATTAAACATTTCTTCAGTGCTCGTACATACCAATGATTTCGTGCCAGTATATAAAATTCTGTTTTCCCTGTATAAATACTTAATGCTCAAGTTTGTGGGGTTTTTTGGAATTGTCCCAGTTCAGTCTGTTATTTCAATTTCTGTTTAATCTTGAGCTTGTGAATGGAAAAGATCTGTTGTCAGTAACAACAGTTAATTGCTCTAGCTAACCACGGAGTGAAAGATTGTTCCCCATGGCAACTCTGCCTGTGCAGTGTTCACTGCTTGTACCTTTGTGTGTGGATTACTAGTGGCTTGCGTAAAATGATTAAAGTCCCTTCCACTCAGAATGGCATGAAATGAAACTCCTTTAAAAATGTTAACTCTGTCGATAGTCCCATTAAGTAAAGCTTTGGATTTTGGTGTTCCTTTTTTTTTCATGCTGTGTCACAAATATGAGTGTTTTGCCCCTTCATGTGCCCCACAGTTTGAGAGTTGTTTTGAAAGCCTCTCAAGCTTTCTAAAGCAATGCTGTGGTCTGCCCAAACCAGTTATTATTTTACATACTCAGCAACTTTAATTACAGTATCTTAAATTATAAGGGATTTTTTTTGCAGCTGCTAATACTCAGTAACATGATTATAATGTGCAGTAATTAAGAACTGCCCCTTCCTCCTGCTGCTGGATGAACATGCTCCATGTAATAATCTTGCATTCTGTTGCTTTTGCAAGTTTATAATTTTCAAATTTACTTTTGGTTTCCTCAGAATCGGCAAATAATACTTTTGTAATGTGAGATATTGAACCATTCCGGGACAGCCTGATGTTTTAGAATCAAAATGTATATTATTTCTGAATATTTTGCTTGGGACAAGCCAATCAAGACAGTGAGTAATCATAAAGCATTTATTTCAAAGTGTGCCTAATCAGCTACAGTTAAGCAGGGATGGAGAAAAAAAAGATATTAGTACTGTATTGCCAGAAGGTCTATATGTGTTTGTCAGGAGCCTATGGTTTTGGTTGGAATAGAGAACGCTTGTTTTTTCCCTTTTTTATTCTTAAATAATTTTGAGTTGTGTGGTGGACAGCAATTATGTCTGATAAGAGCAGAATTAATTAATGGTTTAAATTTTAATCTCAGACTGGGAGTATAATAATTCCTTCATCTGGTGTGGTAGAAGTACCTGGCACCTATGCGTGCAGGGTTGATAATCGTATCCAGAGTGCCAATATGTAACTGGAGAACACTATTTGTATTACCTGTAGACTGGGAGGGAATCCACTAACTCAGCAACAAAAGGATAAAGTTCAAGGTTTCCATTAATCTGCTTTTCATTAATCAGCTTTTCATTAATCAATGACATAAAATTTTAAAAAAACATGGATTTGAAAGATTCCAGAGCAAAGAAAAATATTAAACAGTAATCATTCATAATAAAGTGTGGTAGTAAACTCACTCTCTCTTCATCCAGAATAATGCTGTAGCAGCAAGGGTTTCAGAGCTTAATGGGTTATGCCTCACAAAACTGCTGGAATTCTTTGTGGAGGTAACCAAGTAAGTAGAGAAGGATTATCCAATAAATGCAATAACTTGCATTTCAGAGGGCACGTCAGTGATTTGCAGAGTAGCCTAGGGCTTATGAAATGAATGGCAAATAATCTAACACTGAAAATTGTCAGAGTTGTAGTGAAAGGCTTTGTCAAATAGACTGTGGTCAGTAGAATTCCAGGGTCTGGTCAGGAACAAAAGTCCTTGCTGTTTGTAACTGATGTTGTAGAGGCTTCTTGGACTGGAATAATATTTAGTGGAGACCACAAGTTAGTATTAATAATCTGGTCAAATTGTGCTAGCAAACTAAGAAGATCTTTATCATGAAATATGAATTGATGTACATTGCACCACAGGATATAAAACTCTAAACAAATATGGAATTTGAAGTTGATTATTCTAACATATTCATTGAAAGCATCCAGTTATTTAGAGATGCAAACATGAGGAGTTCTGCAGATGCTGGAATTTCAAGCAACGCACATAAAAATTGCTAGTGAATGCAGCAGGCCAGGCAGCATCTATGGGAAGAGGTACAGTCGATGTTTCGGGCCGAGACCCTTCGTCAGGACTAACTGAAAGAAGAGATGGTAAGAGATTTGAAAGTGGGGGGGGAGATCTGAAATGATAGGAGAAGACAGGAGGGGGAGGGATGGAGCTAAGAGCTGGAAAGTTGATTGGCAAAAGGGATACAGAACTGGAGGAGGGGGAGGATCATGGGACAGGAGGCCTAGGGAGAAAGAAAGGAGGAGGGGAGCCCAGAGGATGGGCAAGGAGTTATAGTGAAAGGGACAGAGGGAGAAAAAGGAGAGGGAGGGAGGAAAAAAATAAGGGATGGGGTACGAAGGGGAGGTGGGGCATTAACAGAAGTTAGAGAAGTCAATGTTTATGCCATCAGGTTGGAGGCTACCCAGACAGAATATAAGGTATTGTTCCTCCAACCTGGGTGTACCTTCATCTTGACAGTAGAGAAGGCCGTGGATAGACATATCAGAATGGGAATGGGACATGGAATTAAAATGTGTGGCCACTGGGAGATCTTGCTTTCTCTGGCGGACAGTGTAGATGTTCAACGAAATGGTCTCCCAGACTGCGTTGGGTCTCGCCAATATATAAAAGGCTGCACCGGGTGCACTGGATGCAGTATATCACCCCAGCTGACTCACAGATTAAGTGTCGTTTCACCTGGAAGGACTATCTGGGGCCCTGAATGGTGGTGAGGGAGGAAGTGTAAGGGCAGGTGTAGCACTTGTTCCACTTACAAGGATAAGTGCCGGGAGGGAGATCGGTGGGTAGGGATGGGGGGGGTTACGAATGGACAAGGGAGTAGCCTCCAACCTGATGGCATGAACATTGATTCCTCTAGTTTCCATTAATGCCCTTCTTCCTTTCTTACCCCATCCCTTATTTATTTATTATTCTCCCCCTCCTTTTTTTTCTCTCTGTCCCTCTCACAGTAACTCCTTGCCTGTTCTCCATCTTCCTCTGGGCTCCCCTCCCCCTTTCTTTCTCCCCAGGCCTCCCATCCCATGATCCTCCCCCTTCTGCAGCTCTGTATCCCATTTGCCAATCAACTTTACAGCTCTTAGCTTCATCCCGCCCCCTCCTGTCTTCCCCTATCATTTCGGATCTCCCCTCCTCCTCCAACTTTGAAATCTCTTGCTATCTCTTCGTTCAGTTAGTCCTGACAAAGGGTCTCGGCCCAAAACATCATCTGTACTTTTTCCTATAGATGCTGCCTGGCCTGCTGCGTTCCACCAGCATTTTGTGTGTGTGGCTTGAATTTCCAGCCTCTGCAGATTTCCTTGTGTTTGCATTTCATTTCCTCCATGATCCCTTTGTCCATTTGTACCTCCCCACTAATCTTTATCCTGGCACTTATCCCTGCAATTGGCCAATGTGCTACATCTACCTATTCAGGGTCCCAAGTAGTCCTTCCAGGTGAGGCAACACTTCACCTGCGAAGCTGCTGGTGTCGTCTGTTGTGTCCGGTTCTCCTGATACAGCCTCTACATAGGTGAGAACCGTCGTAAATGAGGGGACCACTTCATCAGACACCTCGCTCCATCTACCAAAAGTGGAACTTTCCGGTAGCTAAACGTTTTAATTCTGATTCCCATTCCTGTTCCAACATGTTTGTCTGTGGCCTCATCTTGTGCCACAATGAGGCAACCATCTCATCTGTCTGGGTAGCCTCCAACCTGATGACATGAATATTGATTTCTCCTTCTGGTTTAAAAAAAATCTCTCTCCCCTCTCCTCTTCCTCTATTCTGAATTCTAGCCTCTTACTTGTTCTCACCTTGCTCTCACTTCCACCTAGGTCTCTTCCCCCACCCCTCCACCCCCACTGCACCACTTCCCTTTCTCCTGTGGTCCACTTTTCTCTCCTATCAGAATCTTTCATCTCCAGCCCTTAACCTTTCCTTCCCACCTGGCTTCACCTATCTTTCTCACTATCCTTCCACCTTTTTATTCTGGCATCTTCCTCCTTTCGTTCCAGTCCTGCAGAAGAATCTCGGGCAGAAATGTTGACTGTTTATTCATTTCCACAGATGCTGTCTGACCTTCTGAGTTGGATTTCCAGCATCTGCAGAGTGTCTCGTGTTTTAGATATTCCCAGAGATGAGGCTGGGTACATCCACACACGCAAGGGACAAAACCACCCTGAGCCAATATCTCTGATAAATGACTGTTACAGAGTGAGAAGTCTGCTGTAGAATTCAATACAGAGTCTCCAGAGGGCTGCAGTGTCCCAGATGGGCCAAGTGTTCCTCAGGCTTGTCTCATTTTGACAGGACATGAGAGGACAATAGGTCAGAGTGGTTTGGAAAATTGAAACAGCAGGTCATGGGAATCTCAGGGTTGCCATAAGGTCTGAATGTAGGCGTTCCTCAAAGCTTTTTGAAGCATCATCCTGCTTTGTGTTCAGCCTTGTAGAACCTGAAAATCATTTTATACCTTTATACTTTACAAGTGCTATGAGGAAAATGTTGTAGGAATATCAGTGGCTTAATGTATGCTTCAGTAGATTTCTCATTATGTACTCTTCTCCATCCATAAGAGTGGGTATCCAGTTCAGAACACAGAGCTGTATCACCCCTCTTATGAACAGTACAGTGTGGCAGCAAGGTAACCGTACAAGTGACCCAACTCGTTTCCCCTCCACCGTCTGTAAAGAGTTGTACTTTCTCCTGTAACTACCTGGGTTTTATCCTGATGCTCTGGTTTCCTCCCACATTCTTAAGACATGTGGGTTAGTGTTAGGAAATTGTGGACAACTTACGTTGGCGCCTTAAGCATGCCAATACTTGCTGGCTACCCCCAGTATATCCACAGACTGTGTTGGTTGTTGATACAAATGACACATTTCACTCAGTTTCAATGTTTTGATGTGCATGTGACAAATAAAACAAACCTCACTAATCTCTTTAAATTTCAGAACAGGATATAGAATAGTGCAGCTTAAGGATAGGCCCTTTGGCCCAGGATACCAAATTAAACTAATCCCATCTAACTGCACATCGTCTGTGTCCTGTCATTTTAAACCATAAGATATAGTAATAGAATTAGGCCATTTGGCCCATTGAGTCTGCTCCGCCATTCAATCATGGCTGATCCTTTTTTCCCCTCCTCAGCCACACTCCGTAGCCTTCTCCTTGTAACCTTTGATGCTGTGTCCAATGAAGAACTTATCAAGCTCTGCCTTAAATACACCCAATGATCTGGCCTCCACAATTGCCTGTGGTAACAAATTCCACAAATTCACTACCCTCTGGCTAAAAAAATTTCTCTGTACCTTTGTTTTAAATGGACACCCCTCTATCCTGAGTCTGTGCTCCCTTGTCCTGGACTCCCATTCTGTGGGAAACATCCTTTCCACATCTACTCTGTCTAAGCCTTTCAAAATTTGGTTCATCCTCCTCTGAAAGAGTTCAGGGGCTGATGAGATGGCAAAAGGGAGTCTGTTGAAGGCATATGGCCCATTTATCTGATAAAGGTTGTGAGCTTCTGCGACTCGGGAGCTAAATTGATCTTCCAGAATCCTGAGTTTGGATGTAGTTTGATGAAGATCATTGCTCTGTCCAATATAGCCAATGTGTGCTCAACAGAAACAGAGTAAACGTCTCCCACCTTTGTTAGATCGACACAGATCCTCATTGTGGTTTGGGAACAGGAACAATGCCCGCACACCAGTCAGTACGTCCATTCACTCTACTTTTGAAGTCAACCACCTCCATTCTCTCAAGTTCAGCTTTGACTTCTTTCATCAAAGGGACTGCTAAATGCCTCACTGTGGTTAGAGGGTAGGATGCCAACACTGCTCTGTTGGATGGATCTCTTCTTTCAGTACTTCCAGGCCTGTGAACAGCCCTGGGTACTTCACCTGCCACTGAATATTGTTTAGTGAATCCAGCCCTGCAATGAGGTTCAGCTTCTTGATGGCATGTTATCCCAGTAGTAGTGAGAAGAGATTCTGAACAACAGATATCCTCTTTTAACTGTGTCTCATTTTTACAGATGGAAGTATTAAACACTTTTTTCACACTGAACTTGTGTTTCCTTGGTCCCTTGAGCACCTTATTTGTTGGGTTTAGAGTAATGCATGTTTTCTTTGCCAGTTTTGTGAACAAGACATTTGGGGATGGCTGTGACATCTGCCCCAGTGCCTGTTTTGAAAGTCGCTGCCTCATTTTGCAACTGAGTCAGCCTTGTCCAATTGAATCTAGAGCCCCAAGGAAAGCTCCCTCTTCATTTGAATTGTGGTCTTCTTTGACCTCCTGAAGAAATGTTTTTGAGTGACACTTTTATAATGGCCAACTCTATTGCATTGGTGGCATTTCAACTTTTGCTGGGCAGAACACTTTGTGGAATAGATATTTGCTACATCTAAAGTTGGATACTTAACCTGCTTTGTTACACTTCTCTGTATTTCGGCTGAGCTTTTCTGACTGCACCTTGTTTCCTGTCATATACAGTATCACATTGTGCTTTCCTGTGAAATGTTCTTTGAATTTGGCCTGCACTGTTTTGTACTCCTTTTCCTAAGCACCTGTCAGTCCTAGTCCTCCCATGATGTCATCTGCTTTGTTCCCCATGCAGTATATACATAGAACATAGAAATTTATAGCACATTACAGGCCCTTCGGCCCACAATGTTGTGCCGACCATGTAACCTACTCTAGAAACTGCATAGAATTTCCCTACCACATAGCCCTCTATTTTTTCTAAACTCCATATACCTATTTAAGAGGCTCTTAAAGACCCTATTCTATCTGCTTCCATCACTGCCGCCAGCAGTGCATTCCACGCTCTCACCGCTCTGCGTGGAAAAACTTACTCCTGACATCCCCTTGGTACTTATTTCTAAGCACCTTAAAACTATGCCCCTTTATGTTAGCCATTTCAGCCCTGGGAAAAAGCCTCTGGCTATCCACGCGATCAATGCCTCTCATCATCTTGTACACCTCTTTTAAGTCACTTCTCATCCTCTGTCGCTGCAAGGAGAAAAGGCCAAGTTCACTCAACCTATTCTCATAAGGCACGCTATCCAATCCAGGCAACATCCTTGTAAATCTCCTCTGCACCCTTTCTATAGTTTCCACATCCTTCCTGTAGTGAGGTGACCAGAACTGAGCACAGTATTGCAAGTGGGGTCTGACCAAGGTGTGCTTACTTTATGCTCTTCTGAAGCGTGAGTGAAATTGCTTGTAACCCTAAATCTGTGTCTGAGCTTTCTCTCAAAGTCAAATGTCTTTGTGGGGGTGGGGAGAGAGTCACTTTATTAGGTAAGTAGGTGCTGCAGGTATTTGCTCCATCTTACTGTTTGTTTATTATTTTCAACTACAAACATCTTTTCTCTCCCTGAGACTTCACTCAACTTCTCTGACTTCTCTGCTGTGTCTGTATCGCTGTACACTTCCCCAGGCTAGTGGCCCACAGATTATTGCAATGTATCCACTTGTGGAACAATGTGGAAACTTTAGAAGGCTAAAGGAGATTTACTGGGATTCTGCCTAGACTAGAGAGCATGTCTTATGAAGATATGTTGAGCTACCTAGGGTTTTTCTCTTTGGAGGAAGGAGGTTGAGAGATGACTTGATAGTGGTGTACAAGATGATGAGAGACAAGGGTAGAGTAGTTAGCTAGAGACTTTTTCCCAAGGCAGATATGACTAATACAAAGGGGCATAATTTTAAGGTGATTGGAGGAAAGTAGAGTGGGGATGTCCGAGGTAAGTTCTTTACACGGAGAGTGGTGGGTGCATGGGATGCATTGCTAGGGGTGGTGGTAAAGGCAGACACATTAGGGACCTTTAAGAAACTCTTAGCCCTTAATTTTTCTATTATCCATGTGCCTATGTAGGAGGTCATGGTTAGATTGATTTTAGAGTGAGATGTAAGGTTGGCACAACATCATGGGTTGAAGGTCCTGTACTGTGCTGTAATGTTTACGTAGAGTGACTTGTTCGGTCACTTCAGAGGGCATATTGGTGGGTCTGGTATCGCATATAGGCCAGACCAGGTAGAGATGGCAGATATTCCTACCAGAGGTCATTTAATAATTGCTGATTTTTAACACAGTAATTGGATAATTTTGCAGTTGTCAATAATGACTATTTTTAAAAAATTCCTGGTTAACTGAACTGAAGTTCCACAACTGTTGAAGGTGGAATTTGAACGTTTGATTGTGACTTCATAACTCCTTTTGTCATCATTATACTCTCCTTATTGACAGATAACATGTACTGGAATAGTTTAACTGAAATCGGAAGCTTTTCACTTCAGCTTGTATGATTAATAATTTGAACTTTCCCAGTAGTCCTCTAAGTATGACCAATCCTAACCTGGATGTACCTATGTGGGCTGCTTTCATACCTTGGGGTATATTCTGTCTATGCTTAAAACAAACACATGGTTTAAGTAGTCGAAATATTATTCATTATTTCCAAACTGCCTTTGTGTAACTTGTAAAAGTGACTTGTGAAGTGATTTGTAGGCCAAATGGCCTGTAGTGTGCTATAATGTTCTATGTCCCATTTTATAGTATCAAGTAGAGATACTGAAATTTAACACTGTTCCTTATGTTACTTGTGCTGTATTGGTATCCTGCCTCAAAGTTGACCTACAAAGGAACTGAATTTCTATGTTAAAGTTCCTATGTTTGCACAAGAGATTGCATTTATTCCTTAGAAAGTACAATGCTCCATGCTAATAAACCTCAAAAGTACAATTTTATGTTAGTGCTACATCCCAAATGGAGGTTCTTGGCATCCAAAGAAACAGTTAATGAAATCTTGAAGCATGTCTCATGGTGAGCTCCAACATCATGAGATTCAAGGCATTCAATCAGGCATAATATGGAGCGGGGTAAAAATTACCTCCTTTGTTTATTTCATAACTATGTTCTCTGACACTAAAGAAATCTGTTTATAAGCCCAGAATTTAATTTGTTATTGCTAGCTAAAATTGTGATGAAAATGAAATGCTTCAAGAAAGGCAAGTCATAGTGTATATGCTTATACAATGGTACTTAAGCAGTGATCGTGTCAAGAATTGGGTAAATGTAGGACACCACATATCTTGGGAGTTGCCGCAGAGACACATTTGTTATCACTGTCTTATGATGTGAAACTTGTTGCTCTGCTGCAGTAATACATTGTGAAGACGTGAAATTGCGAAGCAGGTAAAAAGTGCAAAAAGCAGTTTCCGAATCATTGAGTTTGAGTCCACAAGCTCGAGGATTCCCCCCATGACGTAGTAACAAGAAATGGGCATGTCCCGGCGAGTGACGGTCCTTAATGATGGATGTCGCTTCTTTGAGGCAGCCTCTTTTGAAGATGTCCTCAATAGTGGGAAGGTTGTGCCTGTAATGGAATTGGCAGAGTCTAACCCTCTGCAGCCTTTTGTGATCCTGTGTGTTGAAGGTTCCATAGTAGGGGACAGAGGGTCCAGTGAGATGGAGAAACTGAGCGAAATACATGTTAGTAGGGAAGTGGTGTTAGGTAAATTGAAGGGATTGAAGGCAGATAAATCCCCAGGGCCAGATGGTCTGCATCCCAGAGTGCTTAAGGAAGTAGCCCAAGAAATAGTGGTTGCATTAGTGATAATTTTTCAAAACTCGTTAGATTCTGGACTAGTTCCTGAGGACTGGAGGGTGGCTAATGTAACCCCACTTTTTAAAAAAGGAGGGAGAGAGAAACCGGGGAATTATAGACCGGTTAGCCTAACGTCGGTGGTGGGGAAACTGCTGGAGTCAGTTATCAAGGATGTGATAACAGCACATTTGGAAAGCGGTGAAATGATCGGACAAAGTCAGCATGGATTTGTGAAAGGAAAATCATGTCTGACGAATCTCATAGAATTTTTTGAGGATGTAACTAGTAGAGTGGATAGGGGAGAACCAGTGGATGTGGTATATTTGGATTTTCAGAAGGCTTTTGACAAGGTCCCACACAGGAGATTAGTGTGCAAACTTAAAGCACACGGTATTGGGGGTAAGGTATTGGTGTGGGTGGAGAATTGGTTAGCAGACAGGAAGCAAAGAGTGGGAATAAACGGGACCTTTTCAGAATGGCAGGCGGTGACTAGTGGGGTACCGCAAGGCTCAGTGCTGGGACCCCAGTTGTTTACAATATATATTAATGACTTGGATGAGGGAATTAAATGCAGCATCTCCAAGTTTGCGGATGACACGAAGCTGGGTGGCAGTGTTAGCTGTGAGGAGGATGCAGGGTGACTTGGATAGGTTGGGTGAGTGGGCAAATTCATGGCAGATGCAATTTAATGTGGATAAATGTGAAGTTATCCACTTTGGTGGCAAAAATAGGAAAACAGATTATTATCTGAATGGTGGCCGATTAGGAAAAGGGGAGGTGCAACGAGACCTGGGTGTCATTATACACCAGTCATTGAAAGTGGGCATGCAGGTACAGCAGGCGGTGAAAAAGGCGAATGGTATGCTGGCATTTATAGCGAGAGGATTTGAATACAGGAGCAGGGAGGTACTACTGCAGTTGTACAAGGCCTTGGTGAGACCACACCTGGAGTATTGTGTGCAGTTTTGGTCCTCTAATCTGAGGAAAGACATCCTTGCCATAGAGGGAGTACAGAGAAGGTTCACCAGATTGATTCCTGGGATGGCAGGACTTTCATATGAAGAAAGACTGGATGAACTGGGCTTGTACTCGTTGGAATTTAGAAGATTGAGGGGGGATCTGATTGAAACGTATAAGATCCTAAAGGGATTGGACAGGCTAGATGCAGGAAGATTGTTCCCGATGTTGGGGAAGTCCAGAACGAGGGGTCACAGTTTGAGGATAGAGGGGAAGCCTTTTAGGACCGAGATTAGGAAAAACTTCTTCACACAGAGAATGGTGAATCTGTGGAATTCTCTGCCACAGGAAACAGTTGAGGCCAGTTCATTGGCTATATTTAAGAGGGAGTTAGATATGGCCCTTGTGGCTACGGGGGTCGGGGGTATGGAGGGAAGGCTGGGGCGGTGTTCTGAGTTGGATGATCAGCCATGATCATAATAAATGGCGGTGCAGGCTCGAAGGGCCGAATGGCCTACTCCTGCACCTATTTTCTATGTTTCTATACCACCCTGTGATGTAACCAGTCAGAATGCTCTCCACTATCCCATCTATGGAAATTTACAAGAATCTTTGTTGACACACCAAATCTCATCAATCAAAGGAAGTAGAGCTGGGTGATTAATACCCCTCAGCATATCAAGTTTCAGTGACGAAATTCACATTGGCTTCAATGCACATACACAGCCATGGGTCAGTTGAAGAAAAAGGTCTTTACAGGTCAGTCCTTGGTACAAAACTTTTATGATTTATTGGGCAACACTGATCCCTTGGTTAGAACTGCCTACCAGCATTTCAAGGCGCCGGAAAGATACCGCGAATGATATAAAATACTTCCAATGAATTTGGAAGACAAGTGAAGAAATAAGTGTTAATGTCCTCCCCTAAGCTTAATGTCCTAGCTATGAAGCACAGTCATTGGACAGACCATGTTCTTCACATGTCCAATACCAAACTTCCAAAATAGTAACTCTGTTAGCAGCTCTGACACAGCAAAAGATTGCCAGGTGTCAGAGGAAAAGATTCACAGATGTGTTTGAAGCTTCCTTACAGAAATAAAACATCATCCCCACTGATTTCTAGGAAGCCCTCATCCTTCACTGATCAAAGTAACATCTCTGGTCCTTTGACCAGCATCCAGATATCCTTGGTCTCTTCATTGCTTTCGTGTAAAGCAACTAGTGCATTAAAAGATTTTCGCCCTGAAGTTTGAGGAAAAACACCCTTATCTAGAGGGTCATACAAGTTGTGGATTGCCTTGTGCTTTGTATCTTGTCTAGAGGAAGACCTACAGAAAATGGCAATAGAAGAACGAAGAACTGATTTCATGATATTATTGGGGGGAGAGTGGGTGGGCAGTTGGGGTTGGAGCAAGCTAGAGACTACACACACAACATGTCAGGCACAGAAAGTTCTATAAATGACATATCACCATATTCTGCTGCCATCTGATTGTTTTTGATGCATTAAGGCTGTATTAGTAGGAAAATAATTATAAACCATATTGAACTTTGTGATTCATGCAGCAGAATTGATTCTTTCAATATTTACATGAAAGGCATTGTAAGATTATACCATTGGTTTTTTGCAGTGTTATCCGTGAGATGGACTACTAGTTCACTTCAGTTGTTCTTAATGCACAAAGAAGTTAATTATCCAATGATTGGAATGAAGCAATGGAAATTTTTACAAGTGGCAATTAACACTGATTATTTATCAGATAATATAGTCCTCAATGCAAACTGGTTTGGTTATTTTTGGGAACCTGCTTTTTCAGGTCTCAGTTCTAATTATAACTGCATAGGTGCTTAACTGGATGTGGTAGGTTAAACTTCCATTGGATTAAGGAGCAGTTAAAATAGCCCTATTTTTATTGGGGTCTGTTTGCATGTGTGAGTAATTTCACATTATATAATACAAAGATCAAAATGTGATCTAAATCCAGAGTTATTTATCTTGTACACTTTCTGTTGTGTGAAAGTTAACTTTTTGTGTATTTGAATGCTCTGTACATTGTTCTGATGGAAACAAAATGAATGTTTTATTTAAATATTGCTGAATAGCAATTGAGTTCTGAAACACACCTGGTCTTGTACTAGAACCTGGTCAGCTTCTCAGCTTGTGGTTCCCTGGTGATCAGCTTAACTGTGGTTTATAAATTCTTAATTGGCATTGCATCTTCTCTGAATTGGCGTAAAACCTATTTCTGAGCTGGGTTTAGTTTGTAGTGAAAGTGATTAACGTGATTGGTAATGAGAAGTGTTATGCATGCAGATCATGGAATTGTAAAATAGTACAGCACAGATGGAGATTGTTTAGCCCATTGTTACTACTTGTGCATCTTCAGTCGTGTAATGCAGGCAGTCCCACTTGCTTACATTCTTGTAACTTTCATTTATTTAGCCAGTTCCCTTTTGAAGGTTACTTTCCATCGATGGCACATTCCAAATACTTACTGCTTCTTGCACTCTAATTTTTTCTTCATGTGACTTAAATTTCTTCAGCTGGCTTTGTCGTATTATCCAACTGGCTCTGTAAAAAGGGTGCTGAAGAGATTCTAAATTTTGCTATTATATTTTGTACCGAGACTTATCAGGATGGTGTAAATAATATTATTGGTCAAATTGTGTTTTTATGAATTGGCATTTAAACATAAATGTTAGCCACCCTTTACAGAAAATCTGAGATTTCCTCTTCAAGATTCCTGTGATTTCTTAATCTTCTTACGCGACTGCAAGTGAATAATTCAGGAGTAGTGCCTGTTCCAGATATTAATCATCCTTGTGAAAACGGGCTTCTCATCATAAGCCTCAAACGATTATGGTGGAAGTTGGTAAAATATTTGTCTCCACAGTTTTCTCCAATCAACCAAACACTTGAAGGCATTGGCCTTTCTATTGAAGCTTGAATTCAAATGAAAAATGCCAGGAATACTTGGGTCAGACAGCATCTGTGGAGAGAAAAATCAGTTTAGGTGAAAAAACCTTTTGTTATAACTAGGAAAAGTTTAAAAAATGCTTGTTTGGGTGCAAAGGAGTGGAAGGGAGAGGGGAAAAAAGACACATCTGTGGTAGGTTGCAGACCAAGTGAGGCAAATAGTATTGATAGAAGATGAGTGATTAATTGTAATTAACAAACCTCCATCATCCTCCAACACTTGCAATCATTTGCATGATTTAACCTTTTTTGGACTTCACCCTCTCAGACATTTTCTTTTGCTCTGCATCTTTCCTCCTTCCTCACAACTAAAAACGTCTTTGATTTGTAGTTGTATTGTTTTGATGAAAGGTTATTGACCTGCTGTGCTCTGTTTCTCTCCCAACAGATGCTGTCTGGCCTGTTGGATATTTTTGTTTTTACTTTGGATGTATAATGTCTTTTGCTCATTCTTTAAATCTTATAGAAAAGCTTACTTATGGATGCCAAGTTGAAAATTTTATACTGAATAAAGAATTCCTTAATTTTTTGAAGTCTAAAGTCTATTCTGTTTGTGACTTGTTGTGATTTTCTGGGAATTTAATGCCCATCCACAATGACACAGACTATTAACTCTAGAAGCGAAGTGGAAGGAGAATGAAGGAGGTGGCCTGTTTGAATTGGATAGTAAATTCTTCCTCAGTGTTTAAGGATCTGGATGTGATTCAATGATGCAATAGCAATATATTTCCAAGTCAGGATAGTGTGTGACTTGGAGGGGAAGCTGGCATTACCATGTAGTAAATTGGTGACAGATTATTAGTGTAACCCCCTCACCGGGCTCATATGCAAACTTGGCTCATTAGCCAGCTCTGCTAGCAGTCACACGACAGTGGTGAGAAGGCCACCTTTCATAAACAATATACGTCTAGGGTTGATATGATTTGGGGTTCAGCCAAACAGGAACGTTGTGATATTCCGAATAAAGAAACTTCGATTTGAGCTAATGCTCTGTAAATACTGCTGATACACAATTGTTGGTCAGCAAGAAATAACAGATCGTACACCACATTAAATTATAAAGGAAGTATATTTATAAATTTCAACTTCATTGAACAGTTAGAGGGAAAAGAAAGAAAAAAAAATGGCCCATTTCCATTAACCTAGTCCAAATGTGCATATAAAATTGGATCTCAACTTGAAGTTATCTTTTTACTCGTGCTGGACCTGTGGTCTGTGTGAAAGCACACACCAGATTCTGAACTTCGCTCAAAATCCATCTTGAACAAACAGGCTCTCTCTCGGGAGTATTGGCCCTTTCTCCTGGGGCCATCCATCTGGACAAAGCGCTTCATGCAACAGGGACACTCCTTCCCAGGGCATTCTCAGGCATCTTCCCTCCTGTCCTTTCCGCAGCTCCTGCCAAAAAGACCACGAGCCCCACCGGTATCTGTCACAAATCTTTCTCCACTCAGCACTCTCTAGAACCTTCTCCTAATTCCACCATCCTGATTGGCTGACACAACATTCCTAAGTCGAGCATCATAGCCCATTATCTTTAGCCGAAACCAAAAATATTATACCAACAGGACACACTGCTTTTGCAAAAACTGCTAAAATGAAATATCTACAGCATAACAGAAGATATCTTAACCAAAGCATTACCTTAGTTTGGTATATTTTGACAAAATTGCTGAAATCTCTGGCACATTTTGAGGATGGCTCCACCTGCAATCAGCTTATGATGGTCATAGAAGAAATGAGCATCAAAGCTGGTTAATGGGAAGGTAATCAAATGAGTTGGTGGATATGTATGTTGTTGGTGTAAGGCCTCTTGAGAGTGGTTGGGGTTATACTTAACCAACTAATTGGGGAATATTTCATGGCAATCTTGACTTTGGTGGTGTGACCACACATTTCCACCTGACCTTCTCCCGTAACCATAGAATTTATTTGTGTTTCGATTGATTTCCTGGCCTGTGGTAGCCCTTGGGGATATTGATAGTAAAACAGTGATCTATTTCTATCAAGATTTATGTCATTTGATGGGAAACGCAGTTCAAGGTACGTAGGTTTTTAAACTCTTTAGTTGTGTGGCAGTTTTATGGTATAAATGTCATTTGCTACACCTCAACCCTATCTGGATGTTACCTTGGTCCTACTGTGCACGTATGTGAATTGCTTTTTTTTTAAAAAAAAGATTTGCAAATGAAATTGAATGTTCATTGTCAAATGCCCCCATTCCTGACCATTAACCACCATCAACATTCAACTCCTTTCTCAACTCCTCAGAAAACAAAGTGTGTGTCTAGATGGTGTAGGACATGGACAACAGCCGAGTATGGTCTGGTTATTGGTAAATGACATTTGCAGTGATTGTCTCTAAGAGTGTGCTACCCTTGAGGTTGCAGATTTTCCCAAACGTTAGTGTGCAGTTGGTCACCATTGACCAGGAGCTAACTGGGGCAGTCACATAAGACCTTGGTCAGACTCCACTTGGAGTACTGTGTTCAGTTCTGGTCCCCTCACTACGGGAAGGGTGTGGATACTATAGCGAGAGTGCAGAGGAGATTTACAAGGATGTTGCCTGGATTGGGGGACGTACCTTATGAGAGCAGGCTAAGTGTACTAGGCCTTTTCTCCTTGGAGCGACAGAGGGTGAGGGGTGACCTGATAAAGGTGTACAAGATGATGAGAGGCATTGATCATGTGGATAGCCAGAGGCTTTTTCCCAGGGCTGAATTGGCTAACACAAGGGGGCATAGTTTTAAGGTGCATGGAAATAGGTACCGAGGAGATGTCGGGAGTAAGTTTTTTTTACACAGAGTGGTGGGGCGAAGGCTGGTTTTGCAGACTGCAGTCAGCTAGTGGTGCAACACTGAACTAAACTGAATACTTCTGGTTTGATGTTTAGTATTCTATATGTTGGTTTGCTTTTGCCATTCTGTTCTTTTATCACGTGATGGGGGTTTGGTGTTTTCTGTGAACAGGTTCCATGGTGTTTGTTTTGTGGCTGCCTGTGGGAGGACGAATCTCACGGTTGTATTCTGTATAGTACAAATTCGGTTAATAAATGTACGTGACTCTTTGAATTGATAGCAAGGTCATTGCTGGCTGCGCAAGCAATTAAATGCGCTGGTTAAGTGGGCACAATAAAAGGCCAAAAGAAGGATTAGATCACATTTGAGAAATACTTTTTTTTCAAAAAGAATTGGGGGGGGTGTGGATCCTGAAGCTTCTACCTGAAAGAGTAATGAGGCAAAAATCCCAATTTCATTTTAAAAGTACTTGGATGAACTGCTGAAGAACGAACACTTTAAGGGTCAAGAGTTAGAAAGTCAACTTAACCTTCATAGCTTATCTTGGCTGAATAATTATAATGGCTTACATGGTCGTCTTCTTGAGATATAAATTCCTGTTTGAAGGACAATAAAATAACTCAATTTATCTCTGTCAGGGATTACTTTATCTACTGTAGGAGGTACCTCAAGCATTTGAGATGTTTATGCACAGTGCTTGATATTGTAATGACTTTTTAAGCAACTGACTACATGTTTATATTCATGTCTTGTAGTTATGAATTCAAAATTAAGAGCATTTCAACACCAGCTTTAAAGCTAGCATCCACTGAAATGTTGAGCAATTGAAAGTTGATAGAACTAACCTAATACATCTGTGTACTGTTCAATGGAGTGTTTAATTCATAAAACAGTGGTTACTTTTTTTCCATGATTTGGATTCAGAAGGAACAAAAATGTAGGTGGTTATCAATTGTCTGGAATAATCAAGACTTTGAAAATTAATTTGATTAATATAGGCTGTGAAAGAAAGATGATGTTTTAAAAACAAGTTTACTTTGAAAACAATTATTGACTTGTGCAAAAACAGTATGGACGTGTACATGGTTATTAAATAAAGGCATCCGTTAGTCTTGCGAGACCATGGATCTGCGCCTGGAAGGTCTTCAATCTCCAGGGCAAAGTTGAATGGAAGACTGGCAGTTGCCCATGCTGCAAGTCTCCCCTCTCCATGACACCGATGTTGTC
Organism: Mobula birostris; assembly: GCF_030028105.1. Classification (NCBI taxonomy): domain Eukaryota; kingdom Metazoa; phylum Chordata; class Chondrichthyes; order Myliobatiformes; family Myliobatidae; genus Mobula; species Mobula birostris. The sequence continues at coordinate 88,079,394 of NC_092375.1, forward strand.
CAAGGAGGGCCGATACAGCTTGGCACCAGTGTCATCGCAGAGCACTGTGTAGTTAAGTACCTTGCTCAAGGACACAACACGCTGCTTCGGCTGGGGCTCGAACTCATGACCTTCAGATCACTAGTCGAATGCCTTAACCACTTGGCCACAAGCCCACTCTGGTTATTAATAAAATTTAGAATGTATTTTTTAAATGTCGGCATCTGCTTGGTTAAACTGAAAGATTTCAAGTGTTCAGAATGGAATAGTTGCCCAGTGAGTGGAGAATTGACAAATTCCTAGGTGCTTGTACGCAAATGGTGAAGGAACAGTTTAGTTTGATAGTCTTGTCATGAAAGAGATGTGGTTTCAGTTATTGCTTTTGAATGATTGTTTTAGCCGGATCTTTTAAAGGCCAGAGAAAGAGAGATCTAAAACAGAAGGTGCTTACCTGACCAGCCAGCTTAAGCATGTAGATCAGCTGTTTGATCTGCTTGTTCGATTGGAGACTTTAATATTGCGAAATTTGAAACCAGAATGGTATTGTATGGTTTCCTAAGTTCACTCTTTAGAAGTTTGGAGGAGAGCAAATGAATTCTCACATTTATTGGTAGTTTCTTAAGCAATAGCACTTTTTCCCTCTTACTTGGAACATTTAATGGTTAGGGCTGACCTTTCTACTACCAAGAGAGCTCTCTCATGTGATCATGGCAGCATTTTACACACTGCCAAAGGCTGACATTAAAAAGGCATTTGAGATATGGAGTGCTGCCATCAGCAGACAGGAAACAACCTACCCCAGTGTCTTCCAAGTCATTGTCACTGACCTCCATCGGGATTGTTTTGAAGAAATCTCTGCCAGTTATCAACACGCCACCTGCAGCACCAGGGGTCCCAACACTCTTGACCACTGCTATACTACGATTAGGAATGCCTACTGTTCCATGCCTGGACTGCATTTTGGAGATCTAATCACTTGGCTGTCCTCCCACCTGAATACAGGCAGAGGTTAAAGAACAAAGCTCCAGAGACAAGGACAACAGAGGTAGTCGCAGGAGGCAGAGGAACAGCTACATGATTACTTCGAGTTGGTGGATTGGGCTGAGTTCAGGGGCTCTTCAAAGAATCTGAATGAATACACCACAGTTATCATGAACTTTATAAAAACAGAGGAGTGTGTCCCCACAAAATCATTCTAAGTCTTTAATTTGTCTAAGGTCACAACAGGTTAACAGTGGATGCCATTTCATTGGCTCTTCACTCAACCCTGGAACATCTGGACAGTGAAGATGCATACATCAGGATGCTTTTCATTGACTACAGCTCCACATTTGATACTATTATCCCCTGAAAACTAATCAGTAAGCTTCAAGACCTTGGCCTCAATACCTCCTTGTTCAACTGGATCCTCAATTTCATCACTTGCAGACTTCAGTCAGTTTGGATTGTCAACAACAACTCCATGATCTCTATCAGCACAGGTCACCACAGGGCTGTGCATTTTGCCTCCTGCTGTACTTGCTTTATACTTATCACTGTGAGGCTAAGCTCAGCTTCAATGCCATATTTAAGTTTCCAACTGTCGTTGACCGAATGAAAAGTGGTAATGAATCAGCATATAGGAGGGAGATTGAAAATCTGGCTGAGTGGTATCAATCAAGCAGCATCTGCAGAAAGAGAAACCAGTTAATGTTTAGGGACAGGGACCCTTCATTAAAGCTAGGGAGAGAGCAGGATGTGCTGGCTTCAAAGCTGATCTAGGTGAGGGGAGAGGTGGTATGAGGTATCAGGAAAAGACTACAGTCAATTTTTTTACAGATGCCCATAAATTGATTTTGCCCACAATTGGAAAATACACAAGATCACTTGATAGGGTAACCATATCTCCACAGTATTTCAATAAATGGCATCAAAAGCACCTAAGTGTATTCACTAAAAGTGGCTAGAGAGAAAACTAGTTCTGCCGCTTGTAGGTAAGAGTGCTTTTACCTATGTGGATGTTTAAATTTATTGGAGGTATGTTCAGAAGTTGACCTTGTAACTGATATGGGGCTGGGTGTAGAATAGTTTATATATGGAGATGGATTAAATTGATCAGGTGATAGATACAAAGCATGTGCACTGCCCATTACCGAGGCATTTTAAAGAAATTGGTTAGGAAAGGGAAATAAATACAATAATGTGGAAGTGATGAGAGAGCAGTTTTTCTGAAGTTAGAGAATGTAATGTACATTCCAGAAAGCTGCAAAATGCCTTGAAGGAAGGGTGTGATGTTCTTTTAGTTTTGTGTTTGACCTCAGTATGGTAATGCAGGAATGTTGGAATTAGAGTGCGGTTGAGAATTAAAGTAACCTACACCAGGAAGTTTAGGATTCCCTTGGGACTTGTGTGCAGGTGTTCCACAAACTGATTACCCAATCTGTGTTGTGTTTCCCCAATACAGAAGATGCCATGTTTCCAGCTCCAACATGATCCCAGCACCTGTCATGTCTTTTCTCTATTTTCTGCATTTCCTTGAGATCATGGTTTCCCTGGGCTGTTTTTCAGTCCACATCCACCTCTCCCAGTTCTATGCCTCCTTCACATACAACCTTGCCCTCAATGTCAGCAAGACCAAGAAATTGATTGTGAACTTCAAGAGTTCAGGGGAGTACGCACCTCTCTTCATTGAGAGATCAGTGGTGGTAAAGGTGAGCAGCTGTAAGTTCTTGGGTATAACTGTGCAAAACAATTTGCAAATTTCTATTGAGGTACGGCGGAGCACATTCTGACACATTATAACCCTCTGCAGCCTCTTCCAGTCTGTGTACTAGAATCTCCAGTACACAGATTGCAAAAAGCTGCAGAGAGTTCGACTCACCCAGCTCCATCTTGGGGGCACCCCGCCCTGCCATAGAGGACATCTTCAAGAAGACAGCACCCATTATTAAAGGCCCTCACCATCCAGGACGTTGTCCCCTTTGCGTTACTACCATTGGGGAGGAGGTACAGGAGCCTGAAGACCCATATTCTACATTTTAGGAACAGCTTCTTCCCCTCTGCTATCATGTTTCAAAATGGTCTATGAACACTATTTTGTTATTTGTCTTTTGCACTATTTATTTTTGCAACTTGCAGGTGATACAGCATCTCCCCTTTCCTCCATCTAGCAAGCCAGACATTATTCCAGGTGAAGCAGTGATTCACTCACATTTCCCAACCCAGTGAACTGCATTCAATGTTCGCAGTGTGACCTTCTCTATATTCTCCATTTCCCATTATTCTATTTGTGTTCCTTTCTCAACACATTCCATCAGCAATGGTTATTGTCTTTATCACCTAATTTATCTTGCCCAATCTCCATATAGTTTTGCACTTTAGTCCCCTCCACCCCGCCAAAAACTCAGCTTTGGAACTGACATCCCTCCACTCCATCCTCCCTCAGTTATGAGGGAATGTCCCTGACCTGAGACGTGTTTCTGTTTCCACATATGACGTGTGACTGAATTTCTGTTTTTGTATCCAGTTTTCTGCCTACTTGCACTTCAGTTTGATTCTTAGATTATAGTTGCTTATTTAAAGGGAACACTTTCTAACCATCTGTATTTGGAACAATTTTACTAGAAGGATGGTGGAAACAGGTTCAAGAACTTCAAGAATTTAGATAATTCAAGGGGATACATTTGTAGGGCTATTTGGTGGGGGAGGTCAGGGGTAAAATAAAGTGATCTTAATTGGATTGCATTTCAGAGAACCAATTTGGACAAACTGGGCAAAAGGCTGTTCTCTGGACTGAATAATTTTGTGAATTATGGGGATTCATTTGCTGCTTCCTTACATAGCAATGTTCCTATATGCTAAGAGCAGTGTTTCCCAACCTTTTTTACGCCCAATGGCCCCCTAAAGCACCTGCATACTCGCCAATGCCACTCTTGGGTACAATATACTTTCTAACACCCCCACAGTGTAAAAACGTATCTACCATATGCTAACATGATAAAAATGATTCTGCTTTAAACTTTTATTTGTTTTTAAACTTAGTTTACATAGTACCTGTGTGCTGTATAGCAACTTCGATATTAATGTGATCCTTGAGCTTGATGGCTTTTAGGAAGAGCTGAAATATCTGGTTCAAGTTGTGTCAGCAAAAGCTTGGGTCCCCACACATAGCAATGTCCAAGTGGTTTCTGATTTTTGTGAGTATGTGACTCACTGCACTGAAGCCTCTTTCAACAAGGTAGGAGGATGGAAATGCAATGAAGAGCAATTTGGCTCTTCACCAAAGCCCAGAAAACTTTGTATGACAGTGTAGACACGTCCCACAAAAGCCGATATTTTTGAAAAACATTTTTGCTGTTGCTTTATTCTAAATTTCAGTAATTTCTTCTTGTAAGCTCTCGTCCTATTCTTCCACCTTGCAAATAAATGAGTTAATTGCCTAGTCCAGAATTTCCAGATTGTCCAATTCTGTTATTTAATGGATGAGCTTGAATTTTGTTGATAGCAAGAATCCTGCTGAAGTTTTTGGCTGTGAGATGTAGACGATGAATTACACAATGGATCACAAACAGACTTGGAATTTCTTTTTTCATAAATGCCACTAAACCAGCATGGTGACCAGTCATATGGTGCGCCATCTGTTGCGCAAGAAATCGTATTCCTATTCCATATACTTTTATCCTCTATATACATTTTGAGCTTGTTGTGGATTGATTCTCTGTTGATATTTGCTTTTAACATTTTACAAAAGAGAATCTCTTCATAAACGTTTCCATTTTTGATAAACTATACATATGCCATTAGTAATGCCTTGTTGTCTCACACAGTTGACTCATCTAGTTGTATCCCAAATTCTGTTTTTTTTGTAGCTCTGTGCATAGTTGATGCTCAATGTCTTCGCTCATTTCGTCAATACAATGAGCTACAGTTATTACTTAGAGGAATTGATTATAAAATTCTGGGATCCATTTTGAGAACAGTGGTGAGCACTTCTGATACAGCAGGCATTAATAATCTCTCACCAATTGTATGAGATTTTCCACACTTTGCTAGCTTTCTGGAAATGTTATAGGAAGCATCGAGACCACTACCAAGCTCACTTTTAGCTTTCTTGGCAAATGACCTGAGTGCACAACGTTTTTCAAATGCTTCTTTCATCTTCTAGAACCGAGTAATACCATAAGTAGCCTTTTCAGGTACCTTTTACGAAGTGTTCCTGCCATCTTGATGGTTTCATGGCTTTATTAGACAGTACAGTATTACAAATGAGACTCGTGGGGTGTTGCTGATCTGACGGGAATGGAATAAGACCATACTCCGGGTGTGTAACTTTGTATTGGTGCACTTCCCATAATTTCTGTTTCTTAGCAGGAACAGAATTCAAGACTTCACTGCCTTCAGACTCAGGGATTGTGCTGTATTTATTTATCCATCATTAACAGGGCTAAATTAGAATAAAAAAGTTAACACAAACTTGGAATGCCTATTGGATGTTGACAACGGCAGCAAGTTGACACAGATGAAACGATGAGACGAAGATGAAGACGATCGCAACAGTAAAAATTACATTGGCAAGGATTCAGATTGGAATCTGAATGTTGGTTGGGATAGAGCTGGCAGGCTACCTTCATACTATTCCAGTTGGTGCGATTGACTAATCATATAAGGTCTCGTAATCCCTAAAGATAGTTCTTGACTGCACATATGAAGCTGAGGTCACTTTGAACACCTCAAGAGGCACACTTGGAGTTGGCAGGTTCACTGATCGGCTCTATTTAACCGCTCGGTTCTGGCCAGCGCTGTATCATTGCGAGGGTGTACTTGACTTACCAACTGTTAAATTGCATGAACTCGTTCTGTGTCACGAGTCAAGGGGAACTGTTGGGCACCTTGCTTGCTTATTTATGCATCCCCAATGGTGTCTATTTGGTTAGTAAGGTTGGATGAGATTGCTGAGGTTTAGACATGTTATGACGACCAGCACTCACTGCCTACAGAGCTCTGGTCCTTGCCATGTTTCAATGCCTCATCCTTTTTGTTTTGGAGGTGCCTGTTCTGCTAACGGTTGGCTGGGTCTTGTTCTGGAAATTATGGTTACCCCCCCCCCCACCCCCCCAACAAGTATCTTGAACACCTCCCGACAATTTCTATTTCCCCTAATGCCCCCTTAGGACATGTAACTACCTCTGGGTTGGGGGAGGTAGTGCAGTACTGCCCTGTTGGGAATCACTGGTTTAAAGGCTGGAAGTGATCTTTGTTTTATATAATTGTCCCAGTCAATTCCAAGACATCTAAACTTGAGCTGTTCTCTAAGTCAGCTCTTCTTCACGTGCAGCATTACCTGTGGCTTTAATTGTGTGACGTACAAATACTGATCAGTCTTTTAGGGTTATTTTTAGTATTTCAATGAATCTAATTTCAAGATTCAAACAATTAGATAACAACCTTTAAATAGCTTGGAAGCTTCAAGGAAAAGGGGCAGGTTTTTGCCCCCACATTAGGTGTTGGTCTTTACTTTTGGTAATTGGGTTCTTTTGGGCTTCTTGCTTTGTGGCTGCCTGTAAGCAATTAAATCTCATGCTGAGCTTGTCAACTTCATCAACTTTGCCTCCAACTTCCACCCTGCCTCAAATTTACCTGAACCTCCCTCCCCTTTCTTGATTTCACTGTCTCCTGGACAGTGATACCTCTTCCCACCCTTTTACTTATAAAAATATCACCCCCTTCTCAATTTCTCCGTCTCTGTTGCATCTGCTCTCAGGATGAGGCTTTTCATTCTAGAACGAAGGAGATGTCCTCCTTTTTCTTCCTCCACCATCAATGCTGCCATCAACTGCATCTCTTCCATTTTCCCACCACCATACCAGGGATAGGGTTCCTTTTGTCCTGCCCTGCCACCCCACTATCCCCTGTGTCCACGTAATTCTTGGGAACTTCCACCATCTCCAATGGCGTCCCATCACCAAACACATCTTTCCCTCCCTCCCCCCCCTTTCTGCTTTCCACAGGGATCGCTCCCAATGCGACTTCCTTGTCTCTCCCCACTGATCTCCCTCTTGGCACTTATCCTTGCAAGCAGAACCAGTGCCACACCTCCTCCCTCACTACCATTCAGGGCCCCAAACATTCCTTCCAGGTGAGACGACACTTCACCCATGAGTCTGTTTTGGTGAGACTCGATGGGGATTGGGAGACTGCTTTGCCGAGCACCTATGCTCCGTCGGCCAGAAGAAGTGGGATCTCCCAGTGGCCACCCATTTTAATTCCACTTCCCATTCCAATATGTCAATCCGCGGTCCTTTACTGTCACGATGAGGTCACACTCAGACTGAAGGAGCAACACCTTGTATTCCGCCTGGGTAGCCTCCAACTTGATGGTATGATCATCAATTTCTTGAACTTTCGCTAATGCCACCGCCCCCCCCCCCCCCCCCCAACCATTTCCCGGTCTGCTTTTCCTTCTCTCACCTTATCTCCTTGCCTGCCCATCATCTCCCTCTGGTGGTCCTACCCCCTTTTCTTTCTTCCATGGCCTGTTCTCTCCTATCGGACTCCCCCTTCTACAGCCTTGTATCTCTTTTCTCCAATCAACTTCCCAGCTCTTCACTTTATCCTTCCCCCTTCAGGTTTCTGCAATCACCTTGTGTTTCTCTCTCCCCTCCACCCAGTTTTTAAATCTACCCCTCAGTTTTTTTCCCTCCAGTCCTGACAAAGGGCTTTGGCCTGAAACATCGACTGTACTTTTTTCTATAGATGCTGTCTGGCCTGCCGAGTTCCTCCAGTATTTTGTATGTGTCTCAGCTTCTATTATGTTTTTCATATTGGTAAGAATGTTTTATTTTGTCTGAAGTCTTAGCTCATGGCAATAGTTGTCTTATAAAAGATACCATTTTGTAGGAAACTTACCGTATCTGGTAGTAGTGTCTTGTATTATGAAATATTTAACATCAGCATTCTTTGTAGGGATTGAAATTTTGCAATGCACTCTGGATTTAGTGCTTTTGAAGAATATGTAGTTAAAACAGCAGTACATTGTTAGGCTTGTTTGTTGATGTATATGGAATTGTAACCTGTGTCACCTTCACTTGTCATCTCGATGGCTTTTCTCATTCAAATCAATTCTTTTCACATCAAAGTTCTGAGTACTTTCGAAAAAAAATTTGCATATCTGAAATATATCCCTAAATTTTGTTATTCTTTCTGTTCAGCAGTTCAAGCTTTGAGGTGGACCATTTGGGACTTCTTATTTGGTAGCATGTTAATTTTCTGTTTAGAGAACATACAACTGTGGCAATCACCTCAGCTTTGCTCTCTTGGTGGTAGTAACTTGACTATCACATTATCCAAGCTCTTGTTTCTCTCTTCTTTCCCCTCCCCCCCAAATTACAGCACTGCATCACGATTGTCTTTGCTTTATTAAAATTGCTGCTTCTGCTTCTAAAATAGAAAAAGCAGACAAATCATCAAGCAGAAGGGTTAACTCTTGTTTCTCCTGACACCAATGCTGCCTTAAATCGCACAGTATTTTGTATTTGTGTGGTTCTGATTTTGATCTGGTCTCCAATTTAAGATTTGCATTTGTAAATTTATGCAGCAGTAACCTTCATAATCTGACGTAAATTCTAAGACTATATATTTGTTTTGACTTGGATGACTGTGGCTTTTTTTGCTATGACTCTGGTCCCTCAGTTTTGTAATTATGTAAGCAACCTTGTCATGTCATAAAAGAAAGTTTATTCAGAGGGATGTAGTCTCCACATTATTTAGAGATACAAAACAGGCTCTTCTGCCCCAACAGCTGCACCTTCAGAAACCCACCTATTTTTACCCTAGTCTAATCACAGGACAATACCAATGACCAATTAACCTACTAATCAGCATGTCTTTGGACTGTGGGAGGAAACTGGAGCACCAGGAACAAACACATGCGCAAACAGAGAGAACGTACAAACTTTCTTACGGAGGATGCTGGGTTTGAACTCTGAACTCCAACGCCGAGTTGTAATAGCATCACATGAACCACGATGCTACCGTAGTGCCCATCTTTGGATCACCGACTGTGCTTGTCCTTCCTTTTTCTAACTGCCAATCCATACTTGGAGTTTACTAGGATTAGAAATAACTGTTTTATATGAACTCTCTTTATAGCAGTTGTACTTCTATAATTTGACCAGAACGTTTGCACTGCTCAAGCTGTGTTCCAGCTTATGCTACATAGTTTTCTGGTATATTCTTCTTGCTCTTACATTTTATCTTGAATAAGAAAGGAAAAAGGACCCACGTGACTTTTAGACCGTAGAATCACTAGTCTTGCTAATTTTAAGTATCTGTGCACATGTGTTCCAAGATCTACATCTCCTGGTATTCTAATTTTTACCGTGTGTTCCCTTGCTTTATTGTGCCTTCCCAGTTATGACCTTGCACTTCTCCAAGCTGAGATCCATTTGCCACTTCTCTCTGCAATTGACCAGTCTATTGAAATCCACTTTCAGTTTGAAGCATTCCTTCTGCATTGTTTGCAACCCAGACAATGTTTGTATGATCTGCGTTAGTATGTTCCACACATTAATCTTAAATATTTAATACAAAAAGCAAAGAATTGAGTGAGTACTGAACATCACTGGTAATTGCAACAATTGCCCTTTGCTTTCTGACACTGATCTAATTTTAGATCCAACTTGCCATTGTATTTTGGTCATGTGCACTTTTACTTTGTAGGCCTACCTTGTGGAAAAGCTTTGCTAAAATTTTGGGCAGAATATGTGAAGTGCTTTTGAAGCAATGTGTTGATGGCCTTGTGACAGCTGCATTTGACCTCCTTAAGTGAGGCTGGGCAAGTAGTTGATATGACAATGGTAGAGTACTCTGGGACTAGTGATCGTCATTTTGTTGGTTTCAAAATAATTTTGGAAAAAGATGGGAACAAGTTGAAGATCTAAATTGGACAACGGCTCATTTTGATGGCAACAAACTGGAATTTTCAGAAGTTGATTGCAGTGTTTGCAGGTAATGGGATGTCTGGTAAGTGAGAGTCTTTCAGAAATGAGATTGGAAGAGTCGGGACTGGCTTGTTCCTTTCAGTGTGGAATACAAAACTGGAATGTTTGGGAAACACTGGTTGATGAGAGATATTGAGGGTCTAGTCTGGGAAAAGCTGTATGTCAGGTATAGACAGTTTGGAATCAAGCGAGCACCTGAAGGTGTAAAAGGAATGTAGCAGTAAGGGGGTATGAAATATCCCTGAGAAAGGAGAATCCTTAAATAATTCAGGAGTAACTAGGCAAAGAATAGTTTCCCTTAATGCCCAGTCTTGTAATTTATGTATGGAGTCAAAAATGAGCAAGGTTTTAAAAGAATATTTCTCATTCGTTTTTACCAGGGAGAAGGGTTTGAAGTTGGTGAGTTCTGCAGATGTACAGTGATATCCTGCAACACATCAACATTACAAAGGAACTGTTGGGTGTCTTTGGATTTCTGAAATGGATGTTATGTTTAACAAATCTGTTGGAACCTTTAGAGTCCATAAATTGCAGAGTAAACCTGTTGATGCACATGCACTTTCAGATAAGATACCAAGTACCATGCCAGAGATTATTATTACAAAACTACACGGCAAGGTAATGGAAATGATATGCTATTGAAGAGTGAGGATTAATTAATGGGCTGAGTAGGGATAAATGGGTTATGGAGGTTGTGGCCAATAGAGGATAGAAGAGATCATTTCTATGACTTAAGTCTTTCACAGCTTTTTTTCTGATTTGGATAGGAATTTGCTAATGATTCAGTAAGGTAGAGTTTGGCAGGGTGGCGTGAGGGATGTGGGCAGGCGAAGTAAACGGGCAAGAGCAAGACTAAGGGAAAATATCTGACAAAAATATGCTGAAATTTACTTTGGCAGTAAAATAGAAAGCAGAGCATGTTAAATGGTGCAAGATTGGAAATCTCTGGTGTCCAGAGGAACTTGGGTGTTTTTGAACACAAAACTCTTAATTTGTTAAAGTTAGTACATAGACTCAGCAAACAATTTAGAAAGCTGCTGGTTTAGTTCAGTCATTATTGCAAAAAGACTTGAGCACAGTGATTTCTTCACTTTCAAAGCCTTCCTCTTTCTTTCTCCCAGCTAGTATTTTGCCACCTTCTTACAATATTGTCATTATCCTTATGATGATGATGATAGAACATAGTAAGAACTTTCTCTACATTTGTTTCCACAATTTAGTTATCTTATTGGACTCCCTTATAGTAGTTATCTGTTCATTTCCTTAATTATCCACTTACACTTTATATACATAAAATTGATTTGGACTTGTTTTAATATTACTTGCTGGTTGTTCATCACAACCTCGTTGTTTTCCTTATTTCCCTTTTTAATTTAACATCCACACTTTCTCTAATCTTTCAGGGTTTCTCTATGGAGCTCAATAATGCAGAAGTTTCCATTTTAAGCTTTTCTTACCAATAATGAGCCCTTAGTTGAGTCATTCAGGGATCTCTAGATTTGTCTGTCTTGTGCTTTTTCTTTATAAAAGCATAAGACATAGAAGCATAATTAGGCCATTCAGCCCTTCAGGTCTGCTTCACCATTTGATCATGTCTGATTTATTTATCCTCTCAACCTCATTTTAAGCCTTTGTACTGTAATCTTTGACCCCCTTGCTTATCAAGAACCTATCAACCTCTGCTTTAAGTATACCTAAATGAAATTAACAGAAATTCCTACTCATTCCTACTCATCACGGTTCTGAGGCTGTGCCTTCTGGTCCTGGACTCTCCCATTATTGGAAACATTCTCTCCACATCCACATGTCCACTCTGTCTGCACCTTTCAATTCTTGCTGGGCTTCAATGTGATTTTACCTCCTCCCCTGCATTCTTCTAAACTCCAAGTACAGGCCAGAGGCGATCATACCATCCCCATACATTAATCATTTAATTCCTCAGATCATTCTTGTGAACCTCCTCTGCCTCTACATCAACATTCCCTGCCCCTCCACCTATCTTCGTATCATCTGCAAACTTGGCCACAAATCCAACAATCTTGTCATCCAGATCATTACCATGTAAGGTGAAAAGTAGCAGCCCCAACACTACCCCTGCAGAACTGTTTGCCACAGCCAGCCAACCAGTAAAGGCTCCCTTTATTCCCACTCTTTGCCTCCTTCCAGTCAGCCAATCTTCTATCTGTGCTAGTCTCTTTACTGTAATGCCATGTTCTTACCTTGTTTAGCATCTTAATGTGCCTTGTCAAAGGCCTTCTGAAAATCCAAGTAAACAACATCCACTGGTGCTGGTTTGTCTATTCTGCCTGTTATTTCCTCAAAGAATTACAACAAATTTGTCAGGCAACATTCCCCTTAAGGACCCATGCTGACTTCAACCTATTTTATTATGTGGCCCTAACTACCCCAAAGGATCATCCTTACTAATGGCCTTTAACATCTTGCCAACTACTGAAGTCAGGCTAACTGGCCTATAATGTCCTTCCTTTTGTCCCCCTCCCTCCTTTAAAGAGTGGAGTGATATTTGTGATTTTTCCAGCCCCTCCGGAACCATTCCAGAGTCCGGTGAAACTTCAACGATTACTACTAATGCCTCCACAATCTCTTCCGCTATCTCTTTCAGAACCCTGGGGTGTAGTCCATCTGATCTAGGTGACTTATCTACCTTCAGCTTCCCAAGCACCACCTTAAAAAGTAACAACCACAGTCAACTTGTGTTCATATGTCATCTTTTCTCTCATTGCTTTTTTTGTTTGCCCCTTTTTATAAGCTTGCCAATCCTCTAACTTCCCACTTTTTTGTTATATACCCTCTTTTGCTTTTATACTGTTTTTGACTTCCCTTGTTGGCCACGGGGCCTCATCCTCCCTTTAGAATACTACTTCATCTTTGGGATGTGTCTTTCCCGTGCCTTCTGAATTACTTCCAAAAAAAAACTCCAACCATTGCTGTTTTGCCATCATCTATGCCAGTGTCTCCTTCCAGTCAACTTTGGCCAGCTCCTCTCTCATGCCTCTTTAGTTCCCTTCACTGTAAAACTGATAAATCTGATTTTAGCTTTTCCTTCTCAAACTACAGGGTGAATTCCATCATGTTATGATTACTGCCTCTTAAGGGTTGTTGCTTTGCTGCTACTTATGCGTGGGAGGGGGGAGTTGGGGAGCTTTGGGATTCTAATATTATAACTGTCTTTCATTCTTCAAGGCACTCCTCTATTTTCGTGATGTTTGCGAAGAAGAAGAATTTCAGGATGTTATATTTTATGCATTTCTCTGATATTAAATGTACCTATTGAAACCTTAAGATCCCTAATCAAATATTCATTTCACAACATCTAATCCAGAGAAGCCTTTTTCTGAGTAGGCTCGACCACAAGCTATTCTTAAAGCAAATCTCATGGGCTTTCTACAAATTTCTTCTCTTGGGATCCAGCTCCAACCTGTTTTTCCTAATACATACTGAAATCCCCCGTGACCATTGTAACATTGCCTTTTGCATTCCTTTTATATCTTCCACTGTAATTTGTACTCCACATCCTGACTGTTGTATGGAGGCCTGTATACAACTCCCATCAATCTTTGAGCTGCATATTTAATCTTTGATTTTACTAACTCTGTGCCAATTTACATGGGTTTTAGATAACAATCGAGAGATTATTACTTTTTTGCTTCTGCATTTTAATTTAGTCACTAATTGTGTAAATTCCTTCAGCAGAGCCTCTTTCCTTGTTTTTCCTAAGTCGTGGTACTCATTTGCACCTTGACAACTGGATCTTTACCGCTCCAAGTTCCTTTGCAACTCAGATGAACTGTTTAAACCCAGGCACCAGGCAGACACTACAACCTTCAGGACTCTTGATCCTTGTAAGGGAGAATTGTGTCTTTCCCCCTCCAATTATAACAGCATTTCTCTCTTCCCTCCTGAATGGCCCCTGAATCACAGTGCCATGGTTCTGTCGCTCATCTTTCCTACAGCCGCCCCCCTCATCCTTGTGGGGAGCAGCAATCTCAGACATGTATGGAGATATGTTTATCTTGAAGCCCTTGAATCTTCTTGAGCATCCCTCAGAAGTCTGGGACTGATTTACCCATAAATAGCTGCTTCCAGTTTAATTTTACTAAATAATTTCAGTAAAATATTTTCAGTAAAATTGACTGTGTCCTAATTCTGCTTGTTATATTTTTCCATGACTCTGAAATGTGATTACTACTACATATGTTCTTTCTAGACTCTCCATACACCTGTCGAACTTCCCTTCATTAACCTTAATCCAGAATTCCTCCCTGCTCCTGACAAATACCAATAATGTCATTTGATGATGCTTCTAACCTATCCCTTCTCAGCTTTATTTTTTAACCAACATTCCATTACCTTTTTAATCCCATTCTCTATCTCATCTGAAAACCCTGTAACCAATAACATTAAGCTGTCATTCCTGCTCCCCTTTAAGCCATATTTAATTGCTAACAAAAGAAAATCTTTGTCTGTGTTGCTTTAATTGGAAAGGTGTCTTACTTGCCTGTTCCTATTAATGCCCTTGAATCATCTAACCTATTCACCAAATTGCTGATGACATCTGAAAATTAGAAAAAAGACAATTAAATTAGAATGTTTCAGTAAAGGTTAGTTCTTCAGATTCAATGATAAATTTTATGAAAAAGTTTCTAATTTTAAAAATGGAACAATTTTATCTTTTATCATGGTATGGTAAATTTTTACCAATTTTATCATACTTCTACAGTTTGCTGTTCTTTAAAGTCTATTGTATTTTGAAGTGACTTGTAGAGCTTTACATTTGTCAGCATTTGCCAGTGCTTTTTTTCATGCATGTAAAGGCCATTGAAATGAAATACAAAAGCTTAATCTTTTGTATCCAATTGCCTTTCTCAAAACTGCTGAAGACCTTTGGTTTAAAAAGAGCTACACTTCATTTCTTTTCCTAACAACATTACAATTGTTCCATGCAATTACTGAACTGTATGCCAATTGGAATTGGTTCTCCTAATTTAATTTATCAAACTCATGATTTTTGAATGCTGTTAATTCCTCTTCCCTCAGCCTTTTAGAAGGAAAGTAATCTTTTCTTCTCCAAATTTGTCCATTTGATGGTTTTCTCCGGTAATGGTAATCACACGTATCCTTTCTGCTTCACTTCATTAATTCTGTAATGTTTTTAAACTCTCCCATATTACTGTTATAATACAGATCATAGCATTTACTATTTTGCGTTTTTAACTTTTAAGTTATCATATAAATGGGGATGATCATTTTATTGTACTATTTGCAGAAATACCTCAGCCAAATTGCTCATGATAAGCAATGCGATAAAGATGAGATAATCTGTTCCAGTGATGTTAACTGAAGGGCAAATGTAGAATTGTAGAAAATTTCAGCACACTGTGTTCTTGCTGGCTGGAAAAAAAACCAAACTTCCAGCACAAGGTTCATAGCTCTGTAGGTTACAGCTCTTCAAATAATGTTTAAATGATACTGAATTTACTTCAAGCACTACTTTCTGGATTCCTACTGCTTTCAAGATTCATTCAACCTTTGGTATAAGGAAATTCTTCTCTCTGCATTTTCACCCTCTTGCCAGGAAAAGCTGGATAATACTATTTACTTTATTTATGGGCCCTGATAATTTTGTATCTTAATTAAGACTCACTCCATCTGTCCATGTTTGAAAAGAAGCAAGTAAGCAAGCTCTGTCTATCATCAGAATTTTTTTGCAGCGTTCGCTATGACATAACTAATGTTATATTGTCTATACTTCATCTATACTTTTTGAACTACCTCTGGATTTACTCACTGTTCCGCCACAGTATAGGATATACCCCATTCATCATACATTCCCTTGCCAAGCCACACCTTCCAAATGCTTTACCTTGCCCTACTCTGCATTAAATTCCATTGGTCATTTTCTGACCAATTGACCACAACATCTGTATCTTCGTGTAATCTCAAGTTTTTCTTCTGTTAACCTCTTGTAAATTCCATTGGTCGTTTTCTGGCCAATTGATAAGACTATTTAGATACAGATAGTCTAAAATTTTCCTCTTGTTAATCACAAGTTCAGCGTACGTATTGTCTGCAAACTTTATTATGCACCTCATGTTTGTGTAAACTATTAGTGTGTATCACAGAAAGCAGTGTACTAAATACTGAGCATGCTAGAATACCACTGGTAAATAGCTTTGGAATCTCAAAAACATTCATCAACCGTTTTGGATCCATTCTTCCATGGATTCAATGTATTATTAGTTGTTTGACTATGATTGCTTCTCTGCTGTTGTTTGAAATAATATGATGAGATCTTTTATGCCTACTCAAATGAGTAAACTGGTTTAACAGAGTAGCAGTATTTAAATGTTACACTGGAGCATTAGCCTATATTGTGCTTGGATCTGTCCCTCAAACAGTACTGAGTACTGGAATCTATAATCTTTTGCCAGTCTAATTGTGCTAATTTATCACTTTTCCTTTTGTATTTCTGTCATCTCTTGCTTCTGTTCTCTATGCATTTGCTTTTGAAAATGCATTATCATAAGGTACTGATTGCCTTCTGTTTCAAAATTTAAAAAACATTTTAGAAGTATGTGACTTAAAAGTAGTTCTGTCTGATCTTTGGGTTCTCTCGTGTATGAAAATGACAGATTAGTTAAAACTTTCAGGAGATAATATCTCAAGTTGGGATAGTTTCATCAACCATTGCCAACTGCTGTCAATGTAATTGAATGAGGAGATTCCATATCCAAGTTGGAGATGATTTGTTGTTTACAAAGGTCAACAAATGATCTCTTATAAGTTGCTTGTATTACCTGTAATACTGGTACAAATTCACCCCGATGAGACCATTGCAAGACAGTGATAAATGACACAGCACATTAAAGATGAAATTCAGTCATTTAACCTTTACCATGCTGTGCTTTGAAAAAGTATTTAGCCCCCACAACTATTCTCACATTTCACTGTCATTTTCTAAATTTAAAATATATTGAAGTAGGACTTTTGAGCTAATCTAAAGAACATTGTGCATCATGTCAAATCAAAAGAAAAATTCCAAAGCGTGTAAACAATTTGCTAAAAATTGACAACCAAAATTGTGAGGCTGAAAAAGTATTCATCCCTTTATAATTACTACACCAACTTTCCTCAGGTGCAATACTGTGTATTACCTTACCAACTCACCCAATTTGCTGATGTAGAAAGTTAGATGATCACCTGTTTTCAATGAATGCTTGAAAATGAATACTCCCTCTCCGTAAGGTCCAACAGTATGGTAGATTTTCAACAGAACAAACCAAAATGAAGACAAAAGAGCATTCAAGACAAGTTGGGGAAATGATAATAGAGAAGCACAAACCTGGGGTAAGGCACGAGACCACTTCAAAGACACTGAACTTACCTTGAAGCTCAGTGGAGTGCATCGTGGAAAAAATATGAAACCACAGCCACAGTGCCTAGCTCAGGCTGTCCCGTAAACTTAGTCACTGGCGAAGAATGGCCCTTGTAAGAAAGGCTACTGTGATTCCAACAGTCACTCCGAGTGAGCTGCAGAAGTCAGGTTACCACTGGAGATAAAGTTCATGGCTCCATAATCTCTAAGGCTCATACAAAAAGAGTATTTAAGGAGGAGTGACAAGGAAGAAGCCCTGGCTCTTTTTTTTGAAAAAAAGAGCAACTCCTTGCCTGTAAAGACTTTGCAGAGTGTCACTTAGAAGATGTGGAAGAAGGTCTTGTGGTCGGATGAGACTGAAGTGGAAATTTTTTGGCTCAACACTAAGCAGTAGGTGTGGTGCAAATCTAATACTGCACATCAGTCAGGTAACACCATCCCTTCTGTAAAGTATGGTGGAGGTAGCATCATATTAAGGGGATGCTTTTCAGCAGTAGGGACTGGAAATCTGGTCAGGATTAATAGGAAATTGACTGCTGCTAAATACAGAGAGATCCTGGGTTAAAAACCTGCTAGCCTCTGCCAGAAAGCTTAAACTGGAGAGGAAGCTTGTCTTTCAGCAGGACAATGACCCAAAGCACATTGCCAGCATAATCATAGAGGCTTCAGATGAAGAAAATTGATGCCATTGAGTGGCCTACTGAGAATCCTGATCCTTCATCTCTGGCAAGACCTCAAAGTTGCTGTCCACCACCTCTCTTCAACTAACCCTGGCACAAATTTTGCAAGGAGGAATGGGCAAATCTTGCTGCATTGTGTTGTGCAAAGCTAGTAGAGACTTATCCAAAAAGACTGTCCTCTGAAGGGTCTCGGCCTGAAACGACAACTGTACTCTTTCCCATAGATGCTGCCTGGCCTGCTGAGTTCCTGCAGCATTTTGTGTATGTTGCTTGGATTCCCAGCACCTGCAGGTTTTCTCTTGTTTGTGATTAGACTACTGACTGTAACAGCTGTGAGAGGTTGTTGTACTGAGCAAAGGGCGGGTGAATACTTTTGAACTGCTGACATTTCAGATTTTAGTTCATGCTTCACAGTTTAACCTGTTTTTTGGACTCTATTGTGGGGGGCGAGGATAAAGGAGTGTGTGATTCACAAATAAAAGCTAAATTGATCAAAATCTTTGCTTGTGATACTCAAAAGATTCGGGGGCTGCATACCTTTACAAGGCACTTTATAAGAAGCAGTTTGAAACTCAGTATTCTATTTAAAATTACTATGATCCCAATAAACTAATTTGGGTATCAACCTTAATTTATGCTTCACAAACTTCATGATCAATTCTTGATTTTGTACTTGGGTTCAAATTCTGCTAGCAATTGCACTTAATTGCCTTTTTATGATATAATAGTGCCTTGAAATTTGTGACTCTTAGTTTACATACAGAAACCAGCATAAGCACCGGCCTGATGGGCCACAAGCCTTGGGACAGACTTTAACTTTAGTTTACATACCGTATTCAAAATAATATATTTAAAAAGTTCAGTTCTACCCCTGAGGATCCCTCACTTCAAAGTACAGGCTTTAAACTTGCACCATATATGTAAACCATAGTCATAGTTTTACACTATAGTATAACCTGTTAACCCAACTTACCCACGCTGAACAATTCAGCCATCTAAGATGGAGCCATTTACCTATGTTTAGCCCCTATCTTTCTGAATTGGGTTCTACCATTAGGGGACCCTTTATCATTAACCTAGGAGTCAGTGAACCCCAGGTTGGGAAGTCATTCCTATCCATGTATCTGTTCAAGTAGCTTTTAAATGTTGTCATTGTACTTGCCTCAGCCAGTTCTGCTGGCAGTTCATTCTATATAAGTGCCTCCTTGGGGAAAAATTCCCACTCCCTATACAGAGGCTACTTTTTCTGAACACCACTCTCCATTCTTCTGCCAATGCTTGCTTCATCTTTATCTCACCTCTAGAATTTAGAAACCACACAGTGTTTGTCCTTCCAATGTCAGGTTGAACTTCTTGGGAATTAGTACTTTCCATTCTGCTTTGTCCTATCCCAGATGCAGTTAAAGCCTTTTTCTTTAACTTAGTGGTTCAGTTTTAAGTGCAGTTTAATTTACAGTTCAACTCCCAGCTACAAAGGTAATTCTCCTATTTTGGGCACCCAACCAACATGTTGAGTTTTGAGATATGAACAATTATTGGTGATGGTCAGCAAGTCGAGCAGCATTTATGGAGAGAGAGAAAGAGCTAATGTTTCAGGTTATTGATCTTATTGTAAAAGACTAACGACCTGAATTGTTAAGTTTTTTTTCTTTCTACAGGGCTGTCTGACCTGCTTGGTATCACCAGAAAGTTGCTTACATTTTAGACTTCCAGCATCTGCAATATTTTAAATGGTGTATTGATGCCATTTGTTTCAAATTTTGATATGTTCCAGTGGAATTGAGGAATTTCATAATATTCTTGATTTAATAACCGAAAATAAGCAAATTGGTTTAATTTACTATTTTCCCAAACACTTTTCAATTCTTACATAAGAAATTGCAATCCAGTTGTCTGAATGAAAATAAATCTTGTACCTTTCTAAACTCTTAGCAACTGTCTAGAGACGACAATGTGATGTGGGTAAGTGATCCCTCAAGGCTCACGGTCTGATTGTCCAGACCTCTTTGTTAGGAGGGTGCAATCACGTCAGCTGCAAGTCCTCACCTGGTATTCCTGATGTATTACAAAGACCTCATTATAATAGAATGTAACAAAGCTCTTCATGTTTTTATCTTGTTTATATTTTGCTGTTTACCACTGAAAGCATGTTTTTATTGTAGCTAGCATGAGGTGCTCAATCCAAATGTAATATTCATTTGAAGCTTTGATAGAGATCCTTCTTTCTCTGTTTTCCTTTATCTTTTTTTTGAAAACAATCAGGATTTCTGCTTGCTGCTTCCGGTTGAATTTTCAAATGACACGACATTGATAGGCCGTATTTCCAACAAAGATGAGAATCTACAGAGGAGAAGTCAATGCCCTGACACAGTGGTGCCAAGAAAACAACCTCTCAGCCATGTCATAAAAACAAAGGAGTTGATGGTAGGTTACAGCAGGAACAGAGATAGGTAGTGCCTGTTGATTGACATCAATGGGACTGCAGTTGAGTGGGGAAATATTTTCAGATTCCTTGGTATATACATCAATGAGGATCTCACCTGGACTGTACATACTGGCAGTGTGGCGAAAAAGCCACAACAGCACCTCTTTCACCTCAGACGGCTGAAAAGGTTTGGCATGAGTCCCCAAATTCTCAGGACTTTCTACAGGGGCACCATCGAGAGCATCCAGACTGGTTGTGCCTCCGTCTGGTATGAGAACTGTATTACCCTCAATCGCAGGGCATTGCAGAAAGTGGTGCAGACAGCCCAGCGCATCTGTGGATGTGAACTTCCCTCTATTCAGGACATTTACAGCAGCAGGTGTTTAAAAAGGGCCTGGAGGATTATCAGGGACTCTAGCCATCTCAACCACAAGCTGTTTCAGCTGCTTCCATCTGGCAAACGGTATCGCTGCATTAAGGCCAGGAGCAACAGGCTCTGGGACAGCTTCTTTCACCAGGCCATCAGATTTATCAATACACATTGATCTGATTGCATGTCTGACTGTACTTACATGTATACGAAACAAATATGTGTACAATCTTGGTGTTCGGGCAGTTTCTTCCCACATTTCCCTATCTTATTGTTTGTACATAGTGATGGACATGCAACATAAAGATTTTTACTCCCTCATGTTGTGAGATGGATGTAAGAAATAAAATTTTTATTTGTAATGTATGCTGCTTAGTGGGAGGTGGGGTTGGGAGAGGAAAGAAGTTTGGGGCAAGATAAATGCTGAAATAAACCATAAAATCTGGAGCAAGGCTATTCAAACTGATTTTGTGCTTCCAAGTTAAAGTAATGAATCGTTGCTAACATTTGATGTCCTCACTTTTGATATTTACTGATCAGTAATTTGTCTCTGTGCAAACTCATAGATGGATAGAATAAGCAAGAAAATCACATTGTTACTGAACTCTTAGAATGGTTCATGTGGTCAAGCAGCGTCCATTGCAGGACCTTTTCACTGTTACTGGCTGTGGTTATTTATTTTGCATGGTCTCTTTCTCATGGTCTGATATTTGGATTTCAGTTGACCTGCATGGGGCATATGTGGAGATGGGGCAGAGCTTGAATTCCCTCACTCTGCTTCCCGCCCTGTGGCTACCGTTGAATAAAGTCAGTTTTCGGTTGACCTTGGAGGAGTACTCAACGCAGAAACTGTAGCTTCTCACATGACACAAAATTAGAAGTGGATATCTTTCACACTTTCTCATTGACAAGTTGTGCCACCGGAAAGATCTGCATTTATTGCATCTGTATAAATCGGGGGGTGTTGAGTTGCTACCAAAACTTGTAGCAATATCTGGTGAAAGTATCAGCTAATATAGTAGTGTCTTTTTAAAAAAAAAATCTTATTCTTCTTTTCATGTTGTTCTATAGGCAACCTACCTGCTAACTCTGTAATCTCCAAGTCTAATCACAGAATGAGCACCCAGTTTTCATTACTTTCTCATTGGCTGTCATGCCTTCAGCTGCCTGAACCTGACTTTCTGGGACTTCCTTACTTTCTTGTTTCACTACCTCTCCCTTTTTGAGATGCTTCTTAAAACCTTGTTTGGCTAAATGTTTTGTCCTTTATCCTGCTATTTCTTTGTGCAGTTTGAATTCCATTTTATTTGATAACGCTTGTGTGGGCATTTTATTATATTAAAGGTGTTCTACATATGCCAGTAGTTGCACTTACCCTTGAGGTTAAAAATTAGGGCCATGGATGGGCCTGCATATGAAAAGTAATCTTGCTTTTCAATTAGCAGAAAGTGCTGCCTTCTGTTAATTGTTAAGTATTGCAACAAAAATATACCAGAGTTGAGTTTTAGTTTATAAATTGAACAAGATTCCAAATACATTTAATGCTCATTAAAAGCACTTTTAGTTACAGGAGCTATTATGTTGGTTTGTAGGTCTGTGCTTACTGAGTTGTATAATCGCTTATACTAAAGATTTTAATCTCTGACGGTTTATATAACTGTGTCAGGTGATCAAAATCCAGTGATGTCATTACCTGACTTGTTTTTTTTCCACACTTGCCAGGAACCAGCTGGGAGGTGTGGAACAATCTTGCGTGTAAGAAGTAAATAAGCTTAGCCGTACACTGAAACTCCGCAGACATTACAGAATACGTGTGTGTTTAAGAAGTGGCCTGCGTGTGTTTTCTGATCTTACTATGAACTGCATAGTGTTGTTTCTTGGAGAATGCTGGATTGTATCTCAGAAATAGATTCTTTGGAGTTATTGATTACTTTTTTTCTTTGGATCATGCAACGTAAGACTATATCAATGAAAAATACAGTGCTCCGTGCTCGAGGCCGAGACAGAGTGGCCATCAAAGTGCTATTTTGGGAGTTGGAGCAACATTTAAAGAGGTATTTCTGGAACAGTTCTATGAAATTACGAAATATATTTTGTTTAAAAAAAACATTTTTACCAATCATCAGGCAATTCCATTTTGATGAAGCAATGCCAAGTTCACACGTGGATTTCATAGTGCACATGTTGATTTGGAGTAGTTTACTACCTGCGTCAGTAATCTGATTTTAATCTATTTTTGACATATTCTGAATTGTGTCTATTAACCAGAGTAGGTTAATTAATATCAATGTTTGGATTTATCGCGTCCTTCGGTAACTTTTTGGAGAAACAAATGGAGGCTGTTTTTTCCTGATGGTGCTCGCAATCCCCTTTGTCGCAGTTTGCATGTCAACTCTGTTCTAGGCAATTCAGACTGTGTTTGACTGCAATAAAATGGGTAAACTGGAATTCCTTGTTTCAAACCTCATTGCTGTAGTGCTTTCCAGCAAAAAAAAATTTCAACATACCTAACGTTTGAGCTGCTTACAAAATTTTAAATAGATAACCAACCGTTTCGGTGGCTTTTTGTGCAGCACATTTACATGCACTTGTTTTATTGTTAAGCTGCTTGGTTTTCATTGTGCATTCAGATTATATGCCCCTGTAGCCTGCAGGCATACAGGTTGTACAGTGGATAGTATTTGTACAAAGTGTTAGATATTTTGGTCAGAAGTTCTTCTCCCCCCTCCCCCCCCCCCGAAAAGAAATACATTTTGTAAGTATGACAAAAATCATTGAAGACCATATGCATGTTGATATGAATATTATGTTGACCAGATCCTGTAGTGATTAATTTTCACTCATTGTGCTCAGGTATTCAACAAAACAAAGTTTTCACCTTTCTTGCGCAAGGCTATACATACATGTTTTCTTTGTTGTTTTTAAAGGATTTTTGGCCTGATGATGAACATTCCTTAAGGGCTTTGGATTTTATTGTACAGTTCCAGCTTTACAAGTCTATCCACCCTGTTGGTTTAGCATTGTACTTGAATCAGTCTTGTCTTTGTATGCTTCATATATTAAATATTCTTACAGAGTCCAAAGGTAAATGGTGACTACAGTTACTGAAAGTGTGAAATACCTGCTTGAGCAGGAATGAGTTTTTTCACAAACCTTCCTCAGTATCAAATTCTTCACAAAGGCAGGTTCAACAATGGCCACTACCAAGTTCATTTATGTTGCATGTTTCAAATAACAGGGGTCTTGAGGCACTTGTGAGGTAAACAGTAGAAAATAGCAGTGAAGTTAGACACCCATTTTTTTTAAAGCTTTTTCTCTCAGTGCAGTTTTGTTTTTTGTGTGGCAGTGTTGACTTCCCCTTTAGAAATACTTAATGGGCTGTACTTTAACAAAGGTTTATAGCACAGAATTCCACAATGTAATCATCCTCGATGCAGTTTATTTTTTCCATGACTTGGCCTTGTTTGGCTATTATGTTCTGGAGAATTTGTGCAACAGCATTTTCTAACTTTTGATACAAATAAAATACCCAAAGAGGTATGCAAATGTATTGTAGAAGTTCAACAAAGCCACATCATTTTACAATAGTCAATTGACATAAAGCCGAGATTCTGTTGTGCTCTTATTTCCCCTTTTCTGATGTATAATTATTTGTAAATTAAGATGATTTTGATCTGGAATATTGACAATAGGCAGTGAGAGTAATTTGATATGTTTATGGAATAGGATATCAGTTTGAGTTTCTCAGTGAAAGAAAACTTTAGAAATATTGAGCATTAAGATCAAAGTTCAAAGTAAGCTTATTATGGAAGTACATAAATGTCATCACATACAACCCAGATATCCATTTTCTTGCCAGCATACTCAATAAATCTTTAATAGAATAATAACCATAATAGAGTCAATAAAAGACTGCATCAACTTGGGCTTTCAACCAGTGTGTAAAAGACAGTAAACAAAGTACAAAACAAAATAATAAATAAGCAATAAGTATTGAGAACATGAGGTGCAAAGTCCTTGAATAGGCTGTGGGAACATTTTAGTGATGGGGCAAGTGAAATTGAGTGAATTTATCCCCTCTGGTTCAGGAGACTGCTGGCTGAGGGGGTAATAACTGTTCCTGAACCTGGTGGTGTGAGTCCTGAGGCTTCTGTACCTTGATAGCAGCAGCGTAAAGAGAGCATGTCCTGGATGCTGGTGTTGGGGATGGCCCCCGATGATGGATGCTACTTTCCTGCGGCAATGTTTTGTGTAGATGTGCTCAATGGTGTGGAGGGTTTTACCTGTGATGGACTGGGTTGTATCCATTACTTTTTGTAGGATTTTCCTTTCAAGGGCATTGGTGTTCCCATACTAGGTTGTGATGTAGCCAGCAATATACTCCTCCACACAACTATAGAAGTTTGTCAGAATTTAAGATGTTATGGCAAATCTTCACAAAGTCCCAAGGAAGTATAGATGCTGCTGTGCTTTCATTATAATTGCACTTGCAAGCTGGGCCCAGGACAGATCCTCCAAAATAATAATACTGAGGAATTTAAAGTTGCTAACCCTCTCCACCTGACCTCTGATGAGGGCTGGCTCATGGACCTCTGGTTTCCTCCTGAAGTTAATAGTCAGCTCCTTGGTCTTGCTGACATTGAGTGAGAGGTGGTTGTTCTGGCACCACTCAGGCAGATTCTCAGTCTCCCCTCTGCATGCTGATTCATCACCACCTTTGATACTTATGACAGTGGTGTTGTCAGCAAACTTGAATATGGCATTGGAGCTATGCTTAGCCTCACGGTCATAAGTGTAAAGAGAGTAGAGCAGGGGGCTCAGCACGTAAACTTGTGGTGCACCTGTGCTGTTGGTGATCCTGAAGGACTGGGGTCTACAACTGAGGAAAATGAGAATCCAGTTGCACAAGGTGGTATTGAGGCCAAGGGCTTGAAGCTTATTTTGAGGGGTTGAATGGTATTGAATGTCAAACCAGTCGATAAAAAGCATCCTTTGCTGTCCAAATGTTCCAGGGTTGAATGAGGAGCCAATGAGATGGCATGTGCTATGGACCTGTTGCTCCAGTAGGCAAATTGGAGTGGATCCAAGTCCCCTGTCAGGCAGGAGTGATATGTTTCATGACCAACCTCTGAAAAAAACACTTCATCAGTGTGGATGTAAATACTACTGGCCGGTAGTCTTTGAGGCAGGTTACTTCTTAGGCATTGGTATAATTGAACCCTGCTTCATCTAGGTCTTCTGGTTGGGAAAGCTATTGATTTTTGTGGGGACGCAGTCATGTACACCTGTTTTAATAAAATCCGTGACAACCATGGTGTATTCATTCAGATCCACAGATGAGATCTTGAGCATGGCCCAGTCTACCAACTTAAAGCAATCCCATAGCCACTCTTCAGCCTCCCGCAACCAACTCATTGTTGTCCTAATCTCTGAAGCTTTGCTCTTCAGCCTCCGTCTGCCTATAGGTAGAGGAGGGAGAGCCAAGTGAACCAATTCTATGAAATGTGGTCTGGGCATGAATCAGTAGACATTCCTTATCCTCGTATAATGGTGGCCTAGTATGTTGGAACCTCTAGTGGTACAGATTATGTTGATGATAATTGGACAGGGTTTTCTTCAAACAAGTGTGGTTGAAGTCCCCGACTATGATTTGAAATGTGTTGGGCTGGACACTGGTGGTTTGTAAGCTGCACTCAGAGCCATGGAGGAGAACTCCCTCTGTAAGTAGAACGGACGGCATTTGACCGTTGGGTGATCAAGGTTGGGGAAACATTGAATAAGAGAGTATGGATAAGAGATGCAAAGTTGGTCACAGCAAAGCTGAGTTAGGCAAGCAAAGTTCTGAAGATAAAAATGAGCATGTGTAATAGATCATATGGATTTTGAAGCTCAATTTTCAATCTTGCCTTGCACTACTCTACTGATGCACATTCAAAACTGAATTGTGAGTTTCACTATAAATGTGAGCTGTGTCACTATTAATGATTTTTCTGTATATGGGGCAAGGCATGGTGTCAAACAAAACAGACACTGTTATTCCCCCCCTCCATGCACCCCAAATAATTTGAGCTGAATTTGAGTGCAATTGCAAAGTTCCAGACGACAAGCTCAGTTTTTAAATACTTCAAGATGACAGTTACATACTTTTTAAAAATACCTTTTGCAAGGAACAGGTCTAGTCAAATGCAAAGTTTTGTACTTGGCTAAGATGAAACAAAATAGGAGTTGCTTTAACAGTGCAAGTTTCCTTGGTTGCCCATTTATGCCTTTTGCCCTTTTATCTACATGGTCATGATGCGAGTTGCAGGCCTGGGTTCAGATGGTTATCCATGTGCAAGTCATATCGTGTACAATGCATGGAAATGGCAAGTTATGATCAAGTTACGTTGAAAAAGAAAGCAAATGCTGCTACACAAAGCTTGAAAGCAATTGGAATGTGACCCAGCCCCAGCTCATGGAATGTGATTTGGTGTTATGAAAGCAAATTTCATGTAGACATTACATGTAGGCATTAGATGTTTCAGAAAGGACAGGGTAGGGAGGTGAAAGAGATGGGGGCGTGGCTCTTGATCAGAGATAGTGTCACGGCTGCAGAAAAGGAGGAAGTCATGGAGGGATTGTCTACTGAATCTCTGTGGTTGGAAGTTAGAAACAGGAAGGGATCAATAACTCTACTGGGTGTTTTTTATAGATCACCCAATAGTAACAGGGGTATCGAGGAACAGATAGGGGGACGGATTCTGGAGAAAGGTATAATAATGACAGGGTTGTTGTGGTGGGAGATTTTAATTTCCCAAATATTGATTGGCATCTCCCTAGAGTGAGGGGTTTAGATGGCGTGGAATTTGTTAGGTATGTTCAGCAAGGTTTCCTGACACAATATGTAGATAAGCCTCCACCCTCAAATTTTTTAATCAATTTCGCTGCCACTGTAAGTTCATATCAGCTTCAGTTTTGGGCCCGATTCATAAAAACCATTTATTTCCTCCCTCCACATTCAGTTCAGCTTTCAGACAATGGGGTTTGAACGGTCTTATAGACATAGACATAGACTAGAATAGTACAGCACAGTACAGGCCCTTCGGCCCACAATGTTGTACCGACCCTCAAACCCTGCCTCCCATATAACCCCCCACCTTAGATTCCTCTATATACCTGTCTAGTAGTCTCTTAAACTTCACTAGTGTACCTGCCTCCACTGACTCAGGCAGTGCATTCCACGCACCAACCACTCTCTGAGTAAAAAACCTTCCTCTAATATCCCCCTTGAACTTCCCACCCCTTACCTTAAAGCCATGTCCTCTTGTATTGAGCAGTGGTGCCCTGGGGAAGAGGCACTGGCTATCCACTCTATCTATTCCTCTTATTATCTTGTACAGCTCTATCATGTCTCCTCTCATCCTCCTTCTCTCCAAAGAGTACAGCACTAGCTCCCTCAATCTCTGATCATAATGCATACTTTCTAAACCAGGCAGCATCCTGGTAAATCTCCTCTGTACCCTTTCCAATGCTTTCACATCCTTCCTATAGTGAGGTGACCAGAACTGGACACAGTACTCCAAGTGTGGCCTAACCAGAGTTTTATAGAGCTGCATTATTGCATCGCGACTCTTAAACTCTATCCCTCGACTTATGAAAGCTAACACCCCATAAGCTTTCTTTACTACCCTATCCACCTGTGAGGCAACTTTCAGGGATCTGTGGACATGTACCCTGAGGTCCCTCTGCTCCTCCACACTACCAAGTATCCTGCCATTTACTTTGTACTCTGCCTTGGAGTTTGTCCTTCCAAAGTGTACCACCTCACACTTCTCCGGGTTGAACTCCATCTGCCACTTCTCAGCCCACTTCTGCATCCTATCAATGTCTCTCTGCAATCTTTGACAATCCTCTACACTATCTACAACACCACCAACCTTTGTGGCGTCTGCAAACTTGCCAACCCACCCTTCTACCCCCACATCCAGGTCGTTAATAAAAATCACGAAAAGTAGAGGTCCCAGAACAGATCCTTGTGGGACACCACCAGTCACAATCCTCCAATCTGAATGTACTCCCTCTACCACCACCCTCTGCCTTCTGCAGGCAAGCCAATTCTGAATCCACCTGGCCAAACTTCCCTGGATCCCATGCCTTCTAACCTTCTGAATAAGCCTACTGTGTGGAACCTTGTCAAATGCCTTACTAAAATCCGTATAGATCACATCCACTGCACTACCCTCATCTATATGCCTGGTCACCTCCTCAAAGAACTCTATCAGGCTTGTTAGACACGATCTGCCCTTCACAAAACCATGCTGACTGTCCCTGATCAGATCATGATTCTCTAAATGCCTATAGATCCTATCTCTAAGAATCTTTTTCAACAGCTTTCCCACCACAGACGTAAGGCTCACTGGTCTATAATTACCCGGACTATCCCTACTACCTTTTTTGAACAAGGGAACAACATTTGCCTCCCTCCAATCCTCCGGTACCATTCCCGTGGACAACGAGGACATAAAGGTCCTAGCCAGAGGCTCAGCAATCTCTTCTCTCGCCTCGTGGAGCAGCCGGGGGAATATTCCGTCAGGCCCCGGGGACTTATCTGTCCTAATGTATTTTAACAACTCCAACACCTCCTCTCCCTTAATATCAACACGCTCCAGAACATCAACCTCACTCATATTGTCCTCACCATCATCAAGTTCCCTCTCATTGGTGAATACCGAAGAGAAGTATTCATTGAGGACCTCGCTCACTTCCACAGCCTCCAGGCACATCTTCCCACCTTTATCTTTAATCGGTCCTACCTTCACTCCTGTCATCCTTTTTTTCTTCACATAATTGAAGAATCCCTTGGGGTTTTCCTTTACCCTACTCGCCAAGGCCTTCTCATGCCCCCTTCTTGCTCTTCTCAGCCCCTTCTTAAGCTCCTTTCTTGCTTCCCTATATTCCTCAATAGACCCATCTGATCCTTGCTTCTTAAACCTCATGTATGCTGCCGCCTTCCACCTGACTAGATTTTCCACCTCACTTGTCACCCATGGTTCCTTCACCCTACCATTCTTTATCTTCCTCACTGGGACAAATTTATCCTTTACATCCCGCAAGAGATCTCTAAACATTGACCACATGTCCATAGTACATTCCCCTGCAAAAACATCATCCCAGTTCACACCCGCAAGTTCTAGCCTTATAGCCTCATAGTTTGCCTTTTCCCAATTAAAAATTTTCCTGTTCCCTTTGATTCTATCCTTTTCCATGATAATTATAAAGGCCAGGGAGCGGTGGTCACTGTCCCCCAGATGCTCACCCACTGAGAGATCTGTGACCTGACCCGGTTCATTACCTAGTACTAGATCTAGTATGGCATTCCCCCTGGTCGGCCTGTCCACATACTGTGACAGGAATCCATCCTGGACACACTTAACAAACTCTGCCCCATCTAAGCCCTTGGAACTAATCAGGTGCCAATCAATATTAGGGAAGTTAAAATCACCCATGATAACAACCCTGTTATTTTTGCATCTTTCCAAAATCTGCCTCCCATGCGCATTAAGGATTTGTATACTGATAACATATTTGATAGTTTTGATAACCTGCACGGTAAGTATGGCCTTCTGCATAATCATTTTTTTTAAATATCTGCAGATTCGCAGATTTACTTTGTCAAGAAAAAATTTCCCTCTTTTCCTGACCTACCACCTGCAATGTTATGGGGAAAAACTCACTCTTAGCTTTAACAATAAAGGGCTGATCTCTGAACTATACTCTCAGCTGATGTCTTTTGGAGTTCAAGATCTAAACAAAACTAAGACTAAGTGGGAGGATAACCTTGGTATCGATCTGGCTGAGGAATATTGGGCAAAAGTATTGAATAGGGTTCATTTCTCATCATCATGTGCTAGACTGGGGCTCATACAATTTAAAGTTTTACACAGGGTACATTTAAGTAAAGCCAGACTTGCAGACATATACCCTGGGACAGATGCTGGCTGTGACAGGTGTTCCTTCTCTCCGGCTGGTTTAGTACGTGCATTTTGGTCATGCCCTCGGCTTGATGACTATTGGGCACTGGCTTTTAAAATTATCAGTGAGGTTTTGGGGGTGACACTGAGACCTTGCCCTCTTATAGCTGTATTTGGTGTGGCAGATGATGATTTGGGTTTAAATGCAAGCCAGTCGGATATCATTGCACTTACATTGCTATTGGCCCGTAGGAGAATTTTGCTGGTTTGGAAATCTGCCACTCCCCCAACTGCTGCTGCTTGGTTAGAAGATGTAATGTTTTTTCTGAAATTAGAAAAGATTAAATTCACTTTGAGGGGGTCTGTGAAAAAGTTCTGTTCGAAATTGGGACCTTTCTTATCATATTTTGGGAGTCTTAAGGAGTTACCTACTAGTTGAGGGCATTTGATTGTACTTGGGAAGTTGCCTCCCATTTAACACGCTTATAATTTACCTCACAGGGTGGTTGATGAATTGTAAATATGAGTGTATTTTGGATCATCTGATATGTTGCAGATGTGTGTGAGCTGTCGTCTTGAAGTAGTGTGGGGGTATGGTTGTGAAATGTCCGTACTTGTATCTGTGAATTGTTGTGTTGAAAATATATTAGCTACCGTGATATGTTCGGGGAAGGCAGGTGGGGGGAGGTTTATTTTGGGGGTACGATATTAAAGCAAAATGGAGGAAAATGTAATCCATTATATATTCTGTATTGTGTCATTCCTTCAATAAAAATAAAAAATTAAAAAAAGACAATATGTAGATAAGCTTACAAGAGAGGCTGTACTTGATCTGGTATTGGGAAATGAACCTGGTCAGGTGTCAGATCTCTCAGTGGGAGGGCATTTTGGAGATAGAATTGTGATCACTATCTCCTTTACCATAGCGTTGGAGAGGGATAGGAACAGACAAGTTAGGAAAGTGTTTAGTTGGAGTAAGGGGAAATATGAAGCAGGCAAGAGCTTGGAATAACAAATTGGGAACAGTTCTCAGGAGAATGTGTGGAAGAAATGTGGTAATTGTTCAGGGGGTATTTGCGTGGCGTTCTGCATAGGTATGTTCCAGTGAGACAGGGAAAGGATGGTAGGGTACTGGAACCGTGACGTACAAAGGCTATTGAAAATCTAGTCAAGAAGAAAAGAAAAGCTTACGAAAGGTTCAAAAAACTAGGCAATGTTAGAGATCGAGATGGGCAATGTTAGAGATCTAAGGCTAGCAGGAAGGAGCTTAAGAATGAAATTAGGAGAGCCGGAAGGGGCCATGAGAAGGCCTTGGTGAGCAGGATTAAGGAAAACCCCAAGGCATTCTACAAGTATGTGAAGAGCAAGAGGATAAGACGTGAGAGAATAGTATCAATCAAGTGTGACAATGGAAAAGTGTGTATGGAACAGGAGATAGCAGCGATGCTTAATGAATACTTTGCTTCAGTATTCACTATGGAAAAGGATCTTGGTGATTGTAGGGATGACCTACAGTGGATTGAAAAGCTTGAGCATATAGACATTAAGGTAGAGGATGTGCTGGAGCTTTTGGAAAGCATCAAGTTGGATAAGTCTCTGGGACCAGATGAGGTGTACCCCAGGCTACTGTGGGAGGCGAGGGAGGAGATTGCTGAGCCTCTGGCAATGATCTTTATCATCCATGGGTATGGGAGAGGTTCAGGAGGATTGGAGGGTTGCAGATGTTGTTCCCTTATTCACGAAAGGGAGTAGAGATAGCCCAGGAAATTATAGACCTGTGAGTATTGGTAAGTTGAAGGAAAAGATCCAAAGAGGCAGGATTTATGAATGTTTGGAGAGGCATAATATGATTAGGAATAGCAGCATGGCTTTGTCAAAGGCAGGTCGTGCCTTACGAGCCTGATTGAATTTTTTGAGGATGTGACTAAGCACATTGATGACGGTAGAGCAGTAGATGTAGTGTATATGGATTTCAGTAATGCATTTGATAAGGTACCCCATGCAAGGCTCATTAAGAAAGTAAGGAGTAATGGGATCCAAGGGGATCTTTGTGGATCCAGTATTGTCTGCTCATAGAAGGCAAAGAGTGGTTCTAGACGGCTCATATTCTGCATGGAGGTTGGTGACCAGTGGTGTGCCTCAGGGCATTCACAGTAGGATAAAGGAATACAATAGAATCAATGGGAAAAGCCATACACAATAACAAACATGTGCAAAAAAAACCAAACTCTGCAAATAGGGAAAAATGAAATAATATAGAGGAAATAAGTTATAGGGTTGTAAATCATTGGCATTGATTTGGAAAACAAAATAGATTGAGCATACTACATTGTGAAGCACTTTCTGTCCTGACCCTGTCTGGTCTGGGAATTGCAAGGTATTTTGGATTATGACCCTGCCATGGATTATGAGTCTGTTGAGAGATTCATCAGTGCTACCCCACCCCCATATATCCAGAAGCACAGTGCACGCAGAACCCACAGTGTTGTCTTGGACCCTTCCCATCCATCTCACAACTGCCTACCGCTGGGCAGAAGACACCACGGTACAAGAACAAGGACTGTTTGGCTGGTAACAGCTTCTTCCCCCAGGCTGAGACTTGTGAACATCCTGCTACCACCCAGTACACATTATTTACAACAACGTCAGTAGTGTTACGCTGTTGTATGTTTAACTCATTGTTGTGTATGTACTTTGTCAATTTGGATTTGTTTTGTATTTTATATTAATATTATTGTGTTAAAATTGTTTTGTGTGTTGTATATGAAAAATGTATTTTGCTTTGCACCTTGGTCCCAGAGGAAGATTGTTTAGTTTAGTTGTATACATGAGTACAGCTGAATGACAATATACTTGAACTTGAGTCCTTGAAAGTGAGTCCATAGGTTGTGGAATCAGTTCAGTGTTGAGGTGAGTGAAGCTATCCATGATTGTTCAGGAGCCTAAGGGTTGAAGAGTAATTGTTCTTGGACCTGATGGTGTGGGACCTAATACTCATGTACCTCCTTCCCAAAGGCAGCAGCAAAAGGAGAGCATAGCATGGATGTTGCTGTCTCCTTTCTCCACTCCCCACCTGACTCATCTCCCAATCAACCCCTGGGCACCTGGAGCCACTTATTACTTCCCACCACTGCCCCACCCCTCCTCTTATCCTTTTAAACTCAGTCCTGATGCAGGCCTTTGACCAAAATATTGATCATTCTTTTATCCCCATACATGCTGCCTGACCTGAGTTCCTCTAGCAGCTTGTTTTTTGCCCCTCATGCAAAATGCTTCCAAATTATCACCCTCCTTTGTCTCCTTTCATGCTGCTTGTTTGAAATCCAATGCTACATGAATAAAAACAAATGCCCACACAGTGTATGTTAAAGATGGGAATGGCAGTCAAGGATTGCCTTCTCCTGGATTGTCTTGAGCTTCAGCAAAGTGGAATATTCCATCATGTTCCTGAAATGTGGAAGTCTTTGGGGACTCTGGGGACGTTTGTTGAGTGCATTATATTTTGCCTCATTTAGCAAAGCAGTCCTCTTGTGGTATAATTCACCTGCACTTTTGACTGCGTCATGGAGAGATGGTTAATAGACAAATCATTTCCTGATGGCTCAGTGTAGTCCATTTTGGAAGTTCAAGGATGGATATGACTGAATTCCAATAGTAGCAACCATGATTCTTTAGGCAATCCTAATTTTTATTTACTTTGCTGTAAGGTCTTGGTATCCAGGGTAGTTACCGTTTCTCTTGGAACTCTGCTCTTGTAGATGTTTTTGGAGTAAGCCTTTCATATAGTCAGAGACCAAGTGTTATTGCAGGAATTCAAATAGGGCATTGGTAAGCAAATTATTAGACAGCACTGCTTGTTAGTGCAGACAGTAATTGATGTCTCTTTTACTAATTGAGCTTAGACTTAGCAAAGAGAAAGATCAGATTTGTACAGTTGCAAGGAAAGGTTTATGAACCCTTTGCAATTACCTGCCTGGCTTTCTGCATAATTACTTAAAATGTGGTCTGTGCTTCATCTAAGTCACAATAATAGACAAAACACATTCTGCCTAAGCTAATAACAAACAATTGTACTTTTCATGTCTTTATTGAACACATTGTTTAATGACTCACATTCCAGGCTGGAAAAAATATGTGAACCTTTGTACTGAATAACTGGTAGAACCTCCTTTAGCAGCAATAATCTCCACCAAACGTTTCCTGGAGCTGCTGATCAGAATTGCACAACGACAAGGAGTAATTTTAGACCATTCCTCTGTGCAAAACTGTTTTAGTTCATCAGTATTTCTGGGATACCTTATATGAACAGTCCTCTTCAGGTCATACCACAGCATCTCAGTTGGGTTGAGATCTGGGCTCTGACTTGGCCTTTCCAAAACCTGAATTTTCTTCTTTTTAAGACATTCAGTTGTTGATATTTTTTTTTCTTGCTTCAGATCATTATCCAACTTTTTTATTAAGCTTCAGGTGATGGACCACCACCTTGACATTCTCCTGTAAAATGTCTCGACGCAATTTTGAATTCATTGTTCCCTCAATGATGGCATACTGTCCAGGCCTTGAGGCAGCGAACTAGCCCCAAACTATGATTCTCCTTCCACCATGCTTCACAGTTGGGATGAGGTTTTTGGTGTTGGTGTTCCAACCGAACGTAGCAATGTGTGCTTCTGCCAAAAAGTTCAACTTTTGTCTCACTTGTCCACAGAACATTGTTCCAGAAGCATTGTAGAATGTTCTGGTGGTCTTTTGCAAACTTTAGACATGCAGCAATAATTTTTTTGGACAGCAATGGTTTTCTCCATTGCGTCCTTTCATGAACACCATTGTTCAGTGTTTTTCTTATAGTGGACACATGAACAGAGACTAGCAAATTGAGATTTCTGCAGGTCTTTTGCTGTTACCCTTGAGTTCTCTTTCACCTCCTCTAACACTGCACATTGTGATCTTTGTGGGATGGCCACTCCTTGGGAGAGTAGCATCAGTACTAAGTTTCCAGCATTTGTAGACAATTTCTCTTACTGTGGACTGATGAACACTCACTTTTTCAGAAATGTTTTTGTCGCCTTTTTCAGCTTCATGTGTGTCTACAATTCTTCTAAGGTCCTCTGAAAGTCTTCCTTCAGTTAGTCCTGACGAAGGGTCTCGGCCTGAAACGTCGACTGCACCTCTTCCTAGCGATGCTGCCTGGCCTGCTGCGTTCACCAGCAACTTTTATGTGTGTTCCTCTGAAAGTTGTTTTGATTGAGGCATGGTGTACATAGAGAAGTGCAGGCTCTGTCCGTAACCTGACCTAGTGTGTCTTTTTTAAAGAGCAGTGCACCTCTACGACCTACACCTCCAATTTCATCTCATTGATTGGAACACCTGACTCCAAATAACTTTTGTAGAAAGTATTACTCCGGAGGATCACATCTTTCTATTTAAATGGTATTCTCAGTATTGACAAGAAGAAGTATAATTATTTGTGTAATAAGTTTAGGCAGATTGTGTTTGTCTATTATAGTGATTTGGATGTACTTTTATAGATACAATATTATTTGGGTCCCACACACCTTGTTTGTACTTTGCTGGATTAGATGTTAAGAACCTGTGTCACTGATCCTTTGCACTCAGGTATTAAGTGCCAAGGTCCAGGTGACTGGGCATCTAGTATTGCCTTCAGATAATCCTTTACTGGCTTTATTAGAAGATAAAGCTGGGCAAAGAGCTTTGCTAGTTCTCAAAACCATTGCTGCATTAAATATTTCTGACACTTAGACATATTTAAAAAATTAACATTGAAGTAAATAAAGTAGAAAAAGCACCAAAGAAAAGCTAGCTATTTTACATACATGATCCATTTGCTTCCTAATTTGCAGGCCAAGAATTCCTAGTCACATTATTGGAGTTTCAGTTGCTATGCTTGATGTAAATGGCCCAAGACCTATGAGGCACTATCCTTAGCATAATAAAATTACCAACATATTCCTGTCACACCACTGCACTGTGTGGCTAGAGTGCTCACATCTAGATGCAGTGAGTTGGCCTTGATTACCATCCTCAGCCAGCAAGATTCTTCCAATTTATAATAAACATCTGCACTGAATCCACTAATACATATGCTATCTCAGTTTCCTTTCTCCAAGTTATCTAGGTAAATATGGCAATGAGTCATGAGTTACATGGAGTATCTGGCTGCCCAGCACTGAGCACTTGTCATCCTCTTCCTCCCACTGTTACTCTTTGACACAGGACACAAAGAAGGGGTACGAGCCGACACTCCATTAATATATAACAATGTTTAAAATTGTGTCATGAAGTGGGTCCATGATCTACACATACACCATGTAGAGGGGTATCAGAACTTGTTGTGTAAATGCTGGTTCAGTGCTTGAATGGCTTTTGATGGAGCAGATCCAATAGCATTTGGGTACTTGTATGAGATTCAGTTTGCTTGATTAATGAACTGGTGGTCTATTTCAGCATTAGAATAAGAGCTTGTGTGTGCAATTAAGGGGGTGGATGGTCTGGAGAGATGGAAACTAGAGAATCTTTGTGTATATAAAAAAAATAAATGTGCTGTATCTAAAAATGTGCTATATTGGTAATATCTAAATTTTAGAGCCTGAATCACTGTTTGCATTGGGTTTTACTTCTGAAACTTGTAGATTGTGACATGTACTTTCTATAAGATAATTTGTATTGAATCTCAAAAGTATTCATCTTATAAATGCTGTATAATTCCAATATTTGCAAACTGAGCTCCCAAGTGAAAACCTAGTTTGGTGAGCCACCGGTACACATTTCATTTGGCTTGTATTCTCTTTCCTTGAGTGTATCAAAGAATTTACTTTTGGTTTATTCCATCGTCCAAATTTGCATTCTTCGAGTGCAGGTTTACTGCCGTCAGTCACAACTGTGACCCTTCGTGTGCTGTGTAAATTCATACAATCCTAAATTATGCAGTAAAATAACCCAAGGGTATATCACTCCTATGTTGCTGGGATTTGGGCTGAAAATCCACACCTCTTATTCCTAATTCAGTCTTCTTGAAGATGGTCGAACAGGTGATTAAGATGTGCCCAGAGAAATAAAACACTTAAATTGTTTTATTTCATAGCACAAATATGAAAAGAATTAAAATATTACACCAGGGCACATTTTCCTCCTATCAGTGAATAGCCTGCTTGATTTAAACAAAATATCCAACTTGCACATTTTCAAGTCTTCAGTTCTTTCCTTGCATATTTATGCTTGTTAAAAATTCTTCCATTTTAATCTGTGTATTGATGATTAATCTGTTGTTAGAACAGAGATAAGACCTTGTACAACGCAACACGATATGTATTTATCTGTTAATGGATTACTGAGGCAAACTAACACTATTACTTTCACTATTTATGGATATGATAGCAGCATTTTATCCATTGTTTAAAAGAAAATTTCATGAAGGCAATTTTTGAAGCAGAACGCAAATGTAATTTTCTTTCTAAATACTTAGGGAATATTTTAAAAACCGGTGACAACTATGTACACTTGTCAAAATTACTGTGACAATGTTTACTTTCACCACCTCCCCCACCCCCCACTCCATTTAACCATTATTCCATGCCTGATTCCCTGTAAATCAGGGTTTGTATATCAACCTCTCTTTTCACAGAATCCCTTTCTATTCTGGTTTCTATTTAATTTCTCAAGTGATTCACTTCTATTATAGTTGCCAGTTTAGGGAAATCTATTGTTTGAAATTCACTGGAATTTCTCCTTCCTGTAACTTTTGAAACAGTCAATCCATCTATAAGATAGATTGTTGTGTATCAAAAAGATTAATTTAGACAAGTGGGTGATAATGTGGGTATTTATTACAATAACCTATATTTTTATGATGATTATTTATTTCACCTCCTGCAGGTGAGGGTCTCCCAGTGTCTCTAGATATGAAATTTCAGAATTTTGACCCAATCAAGAAGATGGTATATTTTGCAACTCAAGGATAAGTTTGGAGTCATATTTCTTTGGATCTCATACAATATCATTCCATGAGACGTGGGTTAGGGAGGTGTTATCAAAATCCCACGGGGCTATTCTTTGTGTAATTAGGTATTGAAGCTTAAAATGTAAAAGTGAATGTGGTGCTTTGACTGATAGACTAATGGAAGAGTTCTGGACCACTGTGCCAGAAACACAAGCTTGAATCCCACAAAGGCTGAGGGGATATTCAATTTAAATAATTAAAATTAAACACTTGTCTCTATAATGGTAAGCTTAGAACTGCTAGGTTGTTATTAAAGCCTAACTGGTTCACTATTCTTCAGGGAAAGAAATATGCCATTCCTACCCAGCCTGACATACTTTCAGCAATACTTGGGAATGGACAATAAATGTTGGAATTCTCAGTAACCAAATCCAATGAATTAATATATTTATATTAAAAGAATATACATATATTTCACAACAGTCCATGGTGATCCATAAGTAGAAAATTCCAGCATTTGCTTTTTAAAATTCTGAAGTAAAAACTGCAGGAACTGCTCAAGCGTCATCTGTGAACAGTAATATTTTAGTTGAAGCCTGTTTGCTTTGCTGACCAGCCTTCCCAACCTCCAATGAAATGTCAGACTAGTGTTCTAAAGTCATTTGACAGATGAATAAACTCTTCTTGGGCTCCCAGTCGGGCAGAGTTTATTGATTATAACCAATGTTTTGATGACTAACTCTGCCATCTTCATCAGGGATGATGCCTGGGCATGCCATCCCTGATGAAGATGGTAGAGTTAGTCATCAAAACGTCGGTTATAATCAATAAACTCTACCCGACTGGAAGCCCAAGAAGAGTTTATTTATCATATATGCTAGGAAAGCACTAGATCCTTTTTCATTTGACAGAGTTTCACATGAAAGGTTATTAATTACACTCAAAACTATGGGATCCAGGTTAAACCTTGAGTGAATAAGAAATTGCAGGTTAGAAAGGAAAGTCCCTTTAAGGGAGTTGGGAAGCGGAGGAGTGGTGAATGTATTCTGTGTTAAGGTCTGAGAATGTATGCTACTATTTCTAATTTATAGTACTGAATTAACTAGCCTGCATTGCTTTATTAATACAACCTTGCTGTTATAAAACCAAGAGAGGTGTTGGATTGAAATGCAATTCCAGAATGACCTGCAGTAAATATTTGCATCCTAGGGGCAAACAAGAGGAACATGAACATTAATGCAGCATGTATACAGGAATAAAATGAGTTGCTCGCAAACTTTAACAAGAGTACTGAAATAGTTAATATACACTTTAAGGGAACAAAATTTGTAATACACACAAAATGCTGGAGGAACGCAGCAGGCCAGGCAGCATCTATGGAAAAAGGCACAATCGATGTTTCAGCCCAACGGCCACTGCACGCTTTTCCGTAGATGCTGTCTGGCCTGCTGAGTTCCTCCAGCATTTTGTGTGTGTTGCTTGAATTCCTAGCATCTGCAGATTTTCTCTTGTTCAAGATTTTTAATGCAATTGATGCTTAATGTTCAGCTTATGCAGGCCAGTGATCAACAAGACAAATATGATCAATAAATATTATTGACTTAAATCTGCCAAATCTCAGTCATAGGCACTTTTGCCTTAGAGCTACACAGTTGTTAATCTTTGGTCCCACTCCAAAGATTTGAGCACAGATATCTAGGACAGGGTAAGATGTCAAAACTGAAGCCCCATCTGTTCTCCCAGCTGGACAGAAAACTTGCTATGCCGTTACTTTTTAATAAGAACAGGGATTTCATCTTTATCAGTTAATCAACATTTAAAAAATAGATTATGTAGTTATTAATTTTGTTAAGGGAGCTTGACATGCACATTGCTGTTATGCTTTCTACATTTCAACAGTAATTTCACAGGAGGAGCTCAACCGTTAATTGTCGAGTGTAGGATCAACCTTACCTTTTCTCTTGTTTTAGAGTGGTGTCGATAAAAAAGGGTTAATGTTATTATGATTAACATTCTGCTTTCACAGTGGATTAATAAGGTTGCCCATTCATATGGCACATTTGACTTGGCAACATGCTACAAAGTGCTTCAAATCTGTTATCAAAGAAAACTTGATGCAGAAGCACAGATATTAAGACAGGTATCAAGGTTTGGTAGGTCTTGCAGAGCATCTCAGAGAATGGGAGAGATGATAAAGAACTTAATGATAGAATTCTGGAGCTTGGGAAAATGAGTATTCAAGTATTGCTGCTTCATGTATTATCTCACCTGACAGCTATATGGGGTAAAAAGTCATACTCCTAAAGCACAGAAACAGCCTTTTGGCCCAGCATTGTGCCACCTGTTTAATCCTATTCACCCGCATTACATCCAGAGTCTTCAATGCCTTGGAGATTCAAATGTACTTCTAGTGAGTGTATCTGTCTTTGTCACCTACTGAGAATCAGGATTATTATCACTGACGTATGACATGAAACGTGTTACTTCGCAGCAGCAGTACGGTGTATTACATGCAAAAGATTACTATCGAAATATAAAAAAAAGTAGTGCAAATAAAAAGCTAAATAGTGAGGTAGTTTTCATGGACCATTCAGAAAACTGCTGGCAGAGGGGAAGGAGCTGTTCCTAAAACATTGAGTGTGTGTGTTCAGGCTACCTGTAGATAGATAGATACTTTATTGATCCCCAAGGAAATTACAGTGTCACAGTAACATTACCAGTGCACAGATGTACAAATATCAGATGAGAAGTAGAAAGAATAAAAAAAAAGTTACCTCAAACAGTCTAACAGGAAGGGTCACAACAACACACATCAAAGTTGCTGGTGAACGCAGCAGGCCAGGCAGCATCTCTAGGAAGAGATACAGTCGACGTTTCAGGCTGAGACCCTTCGTCAGGACAGGAGGGGTCATCACTTCCCTAGCTATAGGTTGACTCATTATAGAGTCTAATGGCTGAGGGTGAGAATTACCTCATGGCGCTCTTTGGAGCAGTTACTGAAAGTGCTCTTCTGTTTAGCCAAGATGGTATGCAGAGGGTGAGAAACATTGTCCAGAGTTGCCAGGGTTTTCTGTCCGGTCCTTTGTTCTACCACAGCCTCCAGTGTGTCCAGTTTGACTCCTATAACAGAGCCAGCCTTTCTAAACAGTTTATTGAGCTTGTTGGCATCACCCATGTTGATGCCTTTGCCCCAGCACACCACCGCATAGTATTGGTAACAACAGACTGTTAAAGCATACCAGATGCCAACCAAGCCTGACTATTAGACTTCCATTTAGCCTCAATTTTTGACTGGGCTTTTTGTAACATTCTGCCCTTTAATAACTTTATGCCTTAATGAGTTTCCCATTTTCTCTTCACCTGATGATGTGGCGTGATGATCGCCTTTGTT
Organism: Mobula birostris; assembly: GCF_030028105.1. Taxonomy (NCBI): domain Eukaryota; kingdom Metazoa; phylum Chordata; class Chondrichthyes; order Myliobatiformes; family Myliobatidae; genus Mobula; species Mobula birostris. The sequence continues at coordinate 88,121,516 of NC_092375.1, forward strand.
TCCATAAATAGGAGCTGCAAGTTGGTTAATGTTAAGGGGCAAGGTTGTCCATCCCAACCTCCCCTCATGAATTTGTGTGATGGTGTGTTCCTTTTGGACCTATTTCTTTCAATAGATGTCTAGAGCATTTGAGTCTGCTTCACTTTCACACTTCCAATTAATTACATTTGCTATTTGCTCTTTAGCTCTTCAAGAACTGTCTTGTAAATGTTTCCTATCTTTGATCTCATTCTTTGTTTCCTGGACCATCACTCTGTCTGTTAATCAACTTGTGAATCCAATCTGTGTATCTTCTTGTGTGGTCTTTCTGATTGCACTTGTTTCCTCTTTCCACACTGATGTTTCTTAATTACTGTTTATAATATCCTTCAGTTCTGATTGAAGATTTTATACCTTAAACTACAACTGTTATATTTCATGCACAGATATTACCTAATTTGTTAAGTATCTCCCAGCATTTTGAGTTTCAAATTTTTGGTATCATAAATTTGTTCCATTCATTTAATGCTCTAGTATTTAATACCTCTGAATATGATTCGGCAGATTTGGGACATTTAATGCAGAATTTCAATACGTTTAAATTTAATAACAATCAGATTGTATGTCTAATAACTTCAAAAATGTGCAGCCATTACATCAAATTAGCGAAAGCCTTTTCCTATAGAAGCGCTTCACATTATCATGCGATACAAAGGAATAAGCTCTTCTGTCAACTAATTCAGTCTGTTTGCAGCATTCAAATCGCCTCTAATTATTTGACTTTAAAATGATCTGTTGGTTTTAACTTAAAGTAGTCTGATAGTGGGGTGTTTATAGCCACTTGAAAGGTAAAAGACAATGAGAATCAGCTGAATAAGGTATTAGAACCCTACTTCATTTTAACATATTAGTAAGATGCAATTCTCTTTGTCATGAATTTGATCTGATTATACAGGCCCTTTTCATATGGAATATATGTCTGAGGAATTCAAACTGTAACATCAATTTTGATCAATAACATATTATTAATCTGGAAGGGATGCAGAAAAGATTTGCAAGGATATTGCCAAAATCTCAGGTACTGCATAATGGAAGGAAACTGAACAGGACTTTACTTGTTGGAGTGTAGGAGCCTGAGGGGCATAAATAGAGTGAATGCACTTCGTCTTTTCCCCAGATTTGAACCAGAGGGCATAGGTTTGTGAAGTGAGGGGGGTGTGGAGAGAAGATTTAATAGGAACTTGAGGCAACCCTTTTTACAGACAAAGGGCGTTACATGCGGAATGAGTTGCCAGACAAAGTGGTTGAGGCAGGTACAATAACAATGTTTAAAAGATAATTGGACAGGTACACGGCGTGGAAAGGTTTAGATTATGGACCAAATGCTGGCAAATGGGACTAGCATCTTTGTTGACATGGGCAGAAGGGCCTATTTCTGTCCTATAAAACAATAACTCTGTAAATCTTTTAGCATTTGGCATGATAGAACTGGACACGTGTGATTGTCAGTCTCTAAGAATAAGTCCAGAAGGAGCAATAGGTTCCATCCATTTAGTACTCTAGAAGTCTCATGTATATTGAGGTAAGGGTCGTTGGCTTAACGCTCATTCTATTTCCAGCTGTGTTCTACAGCTAATTTTCAGTTATAGACTTGATATCATTGTTTCACTGGGAAAAGGATTATGCCTTTGGAAGAGTTCATATGAAGAATATGGATTGACTTGTTTTGATATCAAAACATTTCAAGCCAATTACTGATTTAATATTTTGTGAGTGGGTAGCTGAGAAGCAATGGAACTTGTGACAATAGCAAATCAATGTGATGAAGCAATTATGGCTTATTTGATTATTTTATTAATGTGCGAGCATTTTGACCCTATTATTTGTAATAGGTAGCATGTTAATATTGTGTAGGTGGGTTGATTGCTCTGTAGAAGTCAACAACTTCAGGCCCCATGTCTTAGGGAGTTATTGGATCTTGTTAATCTAAGATTTTTCTGCCTCTTTTATCTTGCTGCCTTACTGGCACAGTGATGCATCTCAAAGCCTCCTGCTTCTCCATTCAAAATGGCATTGGTTTAGTTATAAAAATGTTTGGATTTTTTTTTGAAGTAAACTGGTGCAAGAGAGTAGTGCTACATCAGAATAGATTAGATAGTGGGAACTTTCACAGTTCAGCTAAGTGAGCATTTTTAAATAATAAGCAATCAAATACTGTAAAATTGGTAATTTTTCATTGTGGAATTGCAATCTGATGTAGAATGAGGGAAATTGATGCCGATGCACTGTACAATATACTTGACACTTCATCAGCAAAACGTATTAAAGCCATAAAATGCACTGTTTGGTGACCTGAAGCAGTGTCACGGTAAAATTAGCTATTTATTCGTAACTAAATATTGAGCACTAAAAGGGCATGGGATCAGGATAGAGCCAACTAAGCTCTTTAGGATGACTGATGACGTGAAGTGTTAAGGTGCTTGCATTATCTTTAGTCCGATTATTTAATTGGCTTCTAAAATAGGTTATTCTTGGCTTCCAGAAATAAATTAGATAGCGCTCTTAAGGCTTTTCACATTATTCTTTCCCTCTGAGGCTTTGTAATGACTTCCTATGTTTATTGTTAGTTAAGGTGCATTAAGAATGCTTGAGACAGGTTATCTTCATCATTCACAAAAGTTGCTGGTGAACGCAGCAGGCCAGGCAGCATCTCTAGGAAGAGGTACAGACGACGTTTCGGGCTAAGACTCTTCGTCAGGACTAACTGAAAGAAGAGATAGTAAGAGATTTGAAAGTGGGAGGTGGAGATCTGAAATGATAAGAGAAGACAAGAGGGGGAGGGATAAAGCTAAGAGCTGGAAAGTTGATTGGCAAAGGATACAGCTGGAGAAAGGGAGGATCATAGGACGGGAGGCCTAGGGAGAAAGAAAGGGGGAGGGGGGAAGCCCAGAGGATCGGCAAGGAGTATAGTGAGAGGGACAGAGGGAGAAAAAAGAGAGAGAGGGGTAAATAAATAAATAACGGATGGGGTATGAAGGGAAGGTGGGGCATTAATGGAAGTTAGAGAAGTCAATGTTCATGCCATCAGGTTGGAGGCTACCCAGACGGAATATAAGGTGTTATTCCTCCAGCCGGAGTGTGGCGTCATCTTGACAGTAGAGGAGGCCGTGGATAGACATATCAGAATGGGATGTGGAATTAAAATGTGTGGCCACTGGGAGATCCTGCTTCCTCTGACGGACAGAGAGTAGGTGTTCAGCAAAATGGTCTCCCAGCCTGCGTCGAGTTTTGCCAATATATAGAAGGCCACATCGGGAGCACCGGACGCAGTATATCACCCCAGCCGACTCACAGGTGAAGTGTTGCCTCACCTGGAAGGACTGTCTGGGGCCCTGAATGGTGGTGAGGGAGGAAGTGTAAGGGCATATGTAGCACTTGTTCCACTTACAAGGATAAGTGGCAGGAGGGAGATCGGTGGGAAGGGATGGGGGGGACGAATGAATAAGGGAGTCGTGTAGGGAGCGATCCCTGTGGAAAGCAGAGCGAGGAGGGGAGGGAAAGATGTGCTTAATGGTGGGAGTAAAGGGAATTACAGAGGCTTGAAGAATCGTACGGCCAGATTTGGGAACAGCTTCTTTCCAGCTGTGATAAGGCTGCTGAACGGATCCTGACCAGATCTGGGCCGTACCCTCTAAATATCCGGACCTGCCTCTCGGTTTTTTTTGCACTACCTTACTTCCCATTTTTCTATTTTCTATTTATGGTTTATAATTTAAATTTTTAATATTTACTAATTTTAACTATTTTTAATATCTTTAATATTTAATATTTATAATCCAGGGAGTGTAAAGCGCAGAATCAAATATCGCTGTGATGATTGTACGTTCTAGTACCAATTGTTTGGCGACAATAAAGTATAAAGTATATCGGAAAGGAGCTGGCCAAAATTAATTGAAAAGGAACACTAGTAGGGTCAACGGCAGAACAACGATGGCTGGAGTTTCTGGGAGATATTTGGAATATACAGATACAGATACATCCCAAAGATTTCTAAAGGAAAGATGACCCGACTATGGCTGTAAAAGGAAGACAAAGACAGCATAACAGTGAGAGAAGGCATTTAATACAGCAAAAATTGGTGGGAAATTAGACGATAGGCAACCTTTTAAAAACCAACAGAATTCATAAGGAGAGAAAAGATGAAACATGAGGGTTAAGTTAGCCAAGTAATATAGTGAATGAGAGGCGAGAGTGGATATCTGGCCACTCCAAAATGATGCTGGAGAGGTAGTAATGGGGAACAAAGAGGTGGCAGACAAATTTGGTAAGTATTTTGCATCAGTCTTCACTGGAAGATACTAGCAGCATGCCGAAAATGTGAGAGTCGGGGGCAGAAGTATATATAGTTGCTGTTAGTAAGGAGAAGGTGCTTGGGAAGCTGAAAGGTCTGAAGGTAGATAAGTCACCTGGACCAAATAGAGTACACCCAGATTTTGAAAGCGGTAGCTGAGGAGATTGTGGAGGCATTAGTAATGATCTTTCAAGAATTACAAGATTCTGGAGTTGGTCCAGAGGAAAGGAAAATTGCAAATGTCACTCCACTCTTTAAGAAGGGAGAGAGGGAGGCAGAAGAAAGGAAATTATAGGTAAGTTGGTCTAACCTCAGTGGTTGGGAAGGTGCTGGATTCTTTTATTAAGGTTGAGGTTTTGGGGTTTGCAGCACATGATAAAATCAGCATGTCAGCATAGTTTCCTTAAGGGGAAATCTTCTCTCTCAAATCTTTCGGAATTCTTTGAGGAAAGAATAGGCAAAGGAGGGTCAGGGTCAGTGATGCTGTTTAATTGGATTTTCAGAAGGCCTTTGACGAGGTGCTGCACATGAGGCTGTTTAACAAGGCAAGAAAGAGCCCATGGTATTACAAGAAAGTTACTAACGTGAATAGAAGATTTGGCTAACTGGAAGGAGGCAAAGAAGGGGATAAAAGGGGCCTGCTGGAGAATTGTTATGTTCCACAGGGGTTGGTGTTGGAACTACTTTTCATGTTATATGTCAGTGATTTTGATGATGGAATTGATGGCCGAGTTTGCAGGTGATACGATGGTATGTGGATGGCAGGTAGTATTGAAGAAATGGAGTCTTGCACAAGTAACATCGGCAGATTGAGAGAATGGGCAAAGAAGTGGCAGATGGAATATAGTGTAGGGACGTATATGTTCATGCATTTCAGTAGAAGGAATAAAGGTGTAGTCTATTTTCTAAATGAGGAAATTCAGAAATCGGAGGTAAAAAGGGACTTGGGAATCCCTCTACAGGATTCCCTAAAGAAAAACTTGCATGTTGAGTCAGTCAGAAGGGAGGCAAATGACATGTTAACATTCATTTCCAGAGGACTAATGTTACATATGCGCAGATGATACATATAGAAGATCGACAAGAGTAGTATGATTAAATGTTTTTACTGGGTCATTGTACACGTTGAGCAACCACTGGCATTGGCCGGCCAAATCAAAGGCAGTGATGACTCAACACATAGGAGGGAGACTGAAAATCAGGCTGAGTGGTGACATAAAAACAACCCCACACTCAATGCCAGCAAGACCAAGGAGCTGATTATTGACTACAAGAGGAGGAAACCCGAGGTCCGTGACCCAGACAAAAGAGCTGATTGTGGACTTCAGGAAGGGTAAGATGAAGGAATGCATACCAATCCTCATAGAGGGATCAGAAGTGAAGAGAGTGAGCAGTTTCAAGTTCCTGGGTGTCAAGATCTCTGAGGATCTAACCTGGTCCCAACATATTGATGCAGTTATAAAGCAGGCAAAGCAGCGACTGTATTTCGTTAGGAATTTAAAGAGATTTGGCATGTCAACAAATACACTCAAAAACTTCTATTGATGTACTGTGGAGAGCATTCTGACAGGCTGCATCACTGTCTAGTATGGGGTGCTGCTGCACAGGACCAAAAGAGGCTACAGAGGGTTGTAAATCTAGTCAGCTCCACCTTGGGTACTAGCCTAAAAAGTACCCAGGACATCTTCAGGGAGCGGTGTCTCAGAGAGGCAGCGTCCATTATTAAAGACCTCCAGCACCCAGGGCATGCCCTTTTCTCACTGTTAACCATCAGGTAGGAGGTACAGAAGCCTGAAGGTACATACTCAGTGATTCAGGAACAGCTTCTTCCCCTTTGCAATCCGATTCCTGAATGGAATTGATCCCTTGGACACTACCTCAGTTTTTTTAATATACAGTCTTTCTGCTTTTTTCATGTTTTTAATCTATTCAATATACGTATACTGTAATTGATTTACTTTATTTTTTCTCTCTTCTATATTATGTATTGTATTGAATTGCTGCTGCTAAGCTAACAAATTTCACGTCACATGTCGGTGATAATAAACTTGATTCTGATTCTCACTTTTAAATTCTCCGGTATTAACATTTCAGAAGATATGTTCCAGCATGTAAGCACTATTACAAAGAACGCAAGACAGCACCTCTACGTAAAGTTTGCGAAGATTTGGCATGTCGTCTAAAGCTATGACAAGCTTCTATAAATGAGCGGTGGAGAGTATATTGACGGCTGCAGCACAGCCTGGTATGGAAACGCAATACACTTGAATGGAAAAGCCTACAAAAAGTAGGTGATATAGCCTAGTCCATCACAGGTAAAGCCCTTTCCAACATTGAGCACATTAACAGGGAGCAACCATCATCCAGGACCCCCACAATCCAAACCATGCTTTCTTCTTACCACTGCCATCAGGAAGGCACAGGAATCTCAGGACCTACACCATCGAGTTCGGGAACAATTATACCCTCAACCTTCAGGCTCTTGAACCGGGGGGGTTACTTCACTAATTTTCACACACCCCGTTTACTGAACTGTACCTACAACCAGTGGACTGGCTTTCACGGACTCCTCATCTTATGTTCTCTATTTATTGCTTACATTGATTGTTTGTCCATTTTGTTGGGTGTGGCCTTTCACTGATTCTCTTGTGTTTCTTGTATTTACTGTGATTGCCCACAAGAGGATGAATCTCAGGTTGTATCTGGTGCTTTGATAATAGACTTACTTTGATATTTGAAATTTCAGCAGTTCCAGGTCCTTGTTCAGACAGGAGTTAATTCTTGCCATGACTAATCTGTCAATGCACTGTATCACAGTAGATGTGAGCGCTACTGAGTGATAGTCATTGAAGCAACTGGCTCTGATCTTGGGCACTGGTATGATTGATGCCCTTTTGAAGCAGCTGGGAGCTTGTAACTGCAGCAGTGAGAAATTGAAGGTGTCCCTGAACACTCCCGCCATTTGGCTGCCATAGGTTTTCGGTGCCCTGCCAGGTATATACCATCAGGGCCAGACACCTTGCAAGGGTTCATCTTTTTGAAAGATGTTCTGACTACGGCCTCTGAGACATCTATCACAGGGTTGCCAGATGCTGCAGAGATTTGCACAGGTATAGCTTTATTCTCTCTTAAAGTGTGCATAAAAGGTGTGCAGCTCATCAGGGAGTGATGCATTACAGGCATGTATGATAGATTTTGCCTTGTTATGAGATAATGGTCTGCAAACCTTGGCATAGCTGACGTGCGTTCGATTCAGTCTCCAACTTAACTCGGAATTGCTTTCTCACTCTTAAGATAGCAGTAGGTCATATCTGGACTTGTGTGGATTTCCGGATCACCAGTTTTGAATGCAACAGATCTAGCCCTCAGAGAACTGTGAATCTCCTGGTTTATCTATAGCTTCTGGTTTGTGTATGTCTGGTATGTTCTCAAAGGCACGCACTTAACCACACAGATCTTAATAAAGTTGGTGACAATTGTGGCACATTCATTCAGATCCAAACACAAATCCCTGCATATGGTCGAATCTGCTGATTCAGAGCAGTCCTGTAAGGGCTTCTCTGCCTCCCTTCATTATACCTTCTGCATCCTCACCATTGGTGTTGAGGTCCTCAGTCTCTGCCTATATGCTGGGAGTAAAAATACTGCCAGATGATCACACTTACCAGTATGCAGGTGCGGGATGGTGTATTAAGTGTTCTTGATGGTAATTTAACAGTGGTCAAGTGCCTGGGTCTTCTGGTTCCACAGGTGACATGCTGGTGGTGCTTGACAGAGACTAAGTTAGCCCATTTGAGGACCCCACAATGAGCAGAAGGGCATCAGGGTGCACTGTCTCGTGGCTGCTTATCACAGTGCTTTACTCCTCCAGTGCCAGCCAGCCTAATGTTGGCCGGGTGAAACGTACACTGCAACTAGGATGACAGTGCCAAACTCCCTCAGCAGACTGAATGGATGTTAGTTACCTGACCGCCAGATGTTCCAAGTCAGAGGAGCGGGACTGAGACACAACCGTCACATCTGTGCACCATGATGACTTGATCATGAAGCAATGATCAATGTGTGTTAATAGACTACACAATTAAAAAATTTATAATGTGTGTAATCTGCTAATACTTAGCTGATCAAAAAATGAAAAGGTATTTGTAACTGCTATTCTGCCTTCTGCTAGTAAGAACCACATTGTGAAAAATACGTGAGTTAAAAATGTAAGCAAAAACTATGATTTTAGTCTTGCATTAATTCAAATAATATCTTATAAAAGGTATATTTTATTTTAAAAAAACTAATTTCTACATAGCCAAAGCACAATTACTAATAACGTGAAAATCTGCGGATCCCCTAGTTGTTCTCAGTTTGAAGAACTTTTCTTGTTCTTTGAAGGAGCTCTCAAATGTAAACTGGTGTATCAGCATTAACAAATTTTACGTCACATGCTGGTGATAATAAACCTGATACTGATTCCGAAGAACCTTAAAGAGACATTTTCTGGAGGCTTGTTACCTAAAAACCTCTTTTTATATTATGGGTCAGCAGAGTATTGTAATACTGGAAGGAAAGAATAGCCTGGAATTTCCTCACAGCCACTTTGACATTTAACTCTAGCTTTCCATTGAATGGTTCCTAAGGGATAGTTCTAGTATAGATGGACATGGATGTGATGGGCCAAAGGGTCCATTCAAATCTTGTAGAATGCCAGCTTTGACCTGATAGTTCAGGCCCTTCTGATCATACATTCTGTGGCTTCTTAAATCAATTTATTCACAACTTTCACTTGGCTGAATTGGCTGTCAAAAGAATTCAGATATTTGTGGATGTAACATTTGAAAAATATTTTTTAAAAATCTACATTATTGACATTTAAAGCAAGATATTTAAAATGTTCAAAATTTGAAAGAATTTCAGAAATACGTTTAGTTAACTCTAATTGGTGAATTACCTGTAGTTTGCCTTTCTCTTTCACAGCTGTTCCTCTCTCTGAACTGGTCCAGAGCAATGGGCAGTTTTCCTAGTGTAACTGCTAAGAATCAAAGGAAATCAGGATCTGTTGATGAGCTCAACCAATCTTGTGTTGGAATACAGTCTGAATAATAGTGATCAATTTGAGACATTCATTTTACAGAATACCAAACTTCCATATTGTTAGAGAGAAAGCTGACAGTTCTGTCAAGAGCTCCCAGCTCTATTGCTAATTTCAGGCCATAATTTGTGACAGTGCTATAGTTATTAAGTCTTCTAAGTTAAATTTACATTGCATGACTTGGTCATGCATTTGCTATTTGTTACTGACTAGATAATATTTACACTAATTTCCTTGAGCCCTCCAACCTCCGCATCCTGTGTGCATGGAATTCAGAATCAGTCTTTTCCTTTTCAAATCCCCTCAGCCTTGCACTTTGCCTCTATAACATCCTCCACTTCAGTGTCCACTTCCACACCCTTTTATCGGACGGGTATACTCCACCAATTATTGGAGGTGAATTTACTATTATTTTTTCCTGACCCCTGCTGGAATTGAATTCCCTCAACCTCCTTTGTTTCTCTTTGTGTCTAAAAGCTGCTATAAATCTTAGCTTTTTGATTAAGAGCTCAGTCATTTCTAATCTTCCTCACCAATTCTTATATAAAGCCAAGGTGATTATTGCACGGTTTAATTTTTAGTGCAGGGAAAGTATTACACAGTTACTGCAAAATCATGCAAGATAAAATTGTGTTCAAGGGACAGGGTTCTCATGCAAATTTCTGTGAAATTTGGACAGTAAAAGGAACTTATAGAAAATTTAAACCATGGCAACGACTCTGTTCTGATTTGCCATTTCCCTCCCTAGTCCTTCTCATGACCTCTGTGTGAGGAAATTACTTATTCAGTGCCAGACTGGTCAGATTTTTTTTTGGTATGTTCCAACTAGGAATAGTATGAATAAATTCATTTCAAGTATGGTTCTTGTGCCTTTTTAATCTTGAACTAAATCCAAGTCCATGTTGTCAGGGTTAACAGGTGTGATAGTGATTTAATTTGGAGTTGAAAGTCGGTGTGGGTCCAAAACTGGGCATCGGTTCAGCAGTTTTAAACAGGAGACACAGAAATGCAGAACAATTGCTGTGAACGCAGTGGTTAAAACTGGGCTCCTCATCCAGCTTTCATTCCTGCTCAAATCACAAACAAGTGATGACGGTCATGTACAGTGAAACTAGGTCTCTCCTCAAGTCACTATTTTGCTTGACAGTTGAGTTTTTATTAATGCAAGTGTGAAGCTTTATTTGTTAATTTCATAGATGTTTGAGCTTAATTTAAATATTTTTCATCACACTATGCAACTTTCTGAGAGTCACATTATTGCAGCCCATGGATCCTCGAGTTTTTATAATCCCACTCTGACCATATAAGCTGGTTCATCCTTCAGATTCCCTCCTTTCCAAAAAAAGACGTATAGTTCATCCCAATAGTGGTCCAGAATATAATTGCAGTGTTAACTTACTTACTTACTCCAGCAATTCTTTCCTGTAATGTTTGATATGCTCATTTGCAGCTTTGATTTTATTGCAAATCTTCCTGAGGCCAGTGAATAGAAATCTTTGGGGAAATAAAATAATACGCTGCCTGAGGCCATCCAAAGTGATGGGCCATGTTTCCTTAATTGAAAGCAGCAAGTGGAGCAACCAGCACAGCATGATGCCAGTCTCACATTAAATGTAAACACATAAGAAGCAAGATAGAAGGATCTCAATTTTTATTTGAAAAGCCCACTATTATAATTGGGCCCAAGTACCAAATGAAGCATCCAGTAAATATGCCTGCAATTAGAAACTTGTAATGGTAGCTTGTAATTATAATGAGAGTATTTTAAATCATTTTGTACATTGCTGTGCAGATCTCACACAGGGGAAGTCCATCACCAAATTACTATTTCAGTTTCTCCTGAAAATATAAACCAGGTGAATTGATGACCAGCAGAGTAGGTGCATCAGTGGAATACCCAGCCTGTGATCTGCAAGGTATTTCTGCAACTAGTGTAATTTAGTTTTTGATCAGTGGTCACCAGATATACACACAGTGGCTACTTTATTAGGTATGGGAATGGAACCCGGTGCTGTCGTCGTCTTCTGTAGCCCCTCCACTTCAAGGTTCGACTTGTTGTGTGATCAGAGAAGCTTTTCTCTCTTCTGCACACCTCTGTTGTAACACGTGGTCATTTGAGTTACTGTTGGCTTGAAACAATTTGGCCATTCTCTGACCTCTCTCATTAACAAGATGTTTCCATCCACAGACCTCCACTCACTGGATGTTTTGTTTCTTTTCACACCATTCTCTGTAAACCCTCGACTTTTGTGCATGGAAAATCCCAGGGAATCAGCAGTTTGAGATGATGAAACCATGCTGTCTGGCACCAACTATCATTCCACGGTCAAAGTCATTTAGATTACATTTCTTGTGTATTCTGATATTTGGTCTGGCCAGTAACTGAACCTCTTGACCATGTCTACATGCTCTTATGCACTGAGTTGCTGCCACATAATTGATTAAATATTTACATTATCAGGTATGTGTATTTAGTAAAGTGGCCACTGAGTGTAAATCTGAATATTCTTGCAGTGTAGAGTAGACTGGTAGCATTTGTGAATAGGAAGATAAAAATGAAGCAAATGACTGGCTGATGTTTTACACTGAGTGGATCAGAGTGCCTTTGAGTTAGATATTTGCATTAATGAGCAGGTGTACCTCCATAAAGTGACCACTGAGCATGCTTGCTGACGGATTTGATGATCGTGTTATTAAATGTCAGAGGTTAGACTTGATTATTGTATGGTGAAAATGTTATAATATTTATGGGAAAAGATGGCATTTTGGCACAGTTATGTCCTTCAAAGACCGCTTCGGTTTGAGGAGAAGAATCAGGCCACTTCAGTCCATAGTGAACATTTCCACCATAGAAAGTCCTGCAACAGCATCACAGGGCTAAGATAATGGGTCTCAAGCCAAATGAGACAGGTTGATAGACTTGGGCATACTGAGGGCAATTAGCAGCACAGTTAGATTCTGAGTTGGTTGATCCATTCTGAATTTGACACAATCAGCCCCAGCACAACCAAACATACTTTCAGTATACAGATAGGACATAGCCTTCACAAAAATGGTGCAGTAGTCACTAGTACATGACTGCAGGTAGACTAGTAAAGATAATGTTAAGTAGGTTACCTACATCTACACCTGTGTTTCTTTAATCACCACAAACTTCAAGTCTTGGTCAACTTGCTGTCGTATATCTCCCAAACCTCCCTTGTATTTCTCCCATCCAGAGTACATCATTTGTCCTTGTTATTCTGTGCTTCTCCCAAGTGGTGAGCAACCTAGAGAATTACTGATTCATCAAGTGGGGAAAGTAGTAGGTCCTGGCAAAAGATTTCCTTCACACAGTTTCACCTTAACAGGATCCAGAACCATTGTTGATTTCTAGGGTCACTTCTTTCCACCTGCTCAGTAACATGCTGCTGCCCTTTGTGTTCCTCCTGAATGTGGATGGGACAAACATAGTGCTGGGGGATGGCAACAGAGGGGCCTGGAAGGATGAATTGAGTTAGAAGAGGGACTTTGCAGGTTCAACTTCTGAGTGTCCCTTCATTACATTGGGATTATATCAATGTTGGATAATGTGCTCTGTGTTGTTATTGTTCCTTGTACTGTGCATTTCTAATACATAGTTGTGGAAATTGCTGGGAAAGCCATGAGAAATCAAGGAACAAAAAAGAAAGGGCTAATGTTAGCTAAATTAAGATAATGAAAAGTAAAAGAAGTGGGGTAGTTGGGACTCTATAAACACCTCCTTGTTGTTTTACCAAGGTAAGGTTGCAAAATGTGACTGCAGAGATCCCTACGGGATATACTTAGTCATTGAGGTAAATTAAACCTAGCAATGAAAGATTATTGGAGTAAAGAAATGAGGAATATGGAGATAGGGTAGGGTAAAATGGATCAGTCCATGGCTGCCTCTGCTGCTGCAATGAGGCCACACTTAGGTTGGAGGAGCAATACCTTATATTCTGTCTGACTAGCTTCCAACCTGATGGCATGAGCATTGATATCTCCTTACTTGCCAATCATCTGCCTCTGGTGCTCCTCCCCTTCCCTTTCTTCCATGGTCTTCTACCCTCTCCTATCAGATTCCCTCTTCTCCAGCCCTTTATCATTCACCAATCAACTTCCCAGCTCTTTACTTCAACCCTCCCCCCTCTCTCGGTTTCACCTATCACCTACCACCTTGTACTACTTTCTCCCTCTTCTCCCCCCCCCCCCCACCTTTTTGCTCTGGTGTCTCATCTTTTTTTCCAGGTCTCAGACCAAAGCGTCGACCGTGTACCCATTTCCATAGATGCTGCCTGGCCTGCTGAGTTCCCCCAGCATTTTCTGTGTGTTGTTCTGGACTTCCAGCATCTCCAGATTTTCTTGTCTTAGGGTAAAATGGAGTCGAGGTAGTAGATGAGCATGCTCAAGAGCTTTTCTTGTTGCCAATTCTTGTTCCTTGTGTTTCTAACAAGATACCCAAGAACCATGTGATAACAGGAATCATTCCAGCACAATTGGTGAAGTAGACATGAATTCAAATCCTCACCTTAGTGCCGAGCACCGGGGAAATGAACTCTTCAGCCCATTGAGTTTGTACTTACTGTGAACCACCCATTTATATCAATCTTACATTATTCAAGATTGTTTAATGTGATTTCCAGTACACAGGTGTAAAGGAGAACAAAATAATTGTTACTCCAGATCTGATGCAGCTGAAAAAAAAGCACAGTAAGATAAAGAAGACAATAATGAGTAAATATAAATGCATAAAATAGCTTGTATACATAGATCCTTTATTTTCCACACACTCTCGTCTACTGTCGTCCAGGTTCTACCAAACTAGGGAATTCAAACGGAGATCACAACTACGTTGAGAGTGTAAAGCATTAAATCTACAGAATTATTACGAAAATGGATTGGATTCATTAATACTTTATTTTTGGGAAGAAGGTTTGCTGGTCTGAACCATATGTGCCATTAGAGCCATAGCACTTTTAATTGCCTTCTGAATTAACCCAGCGATTTATGTCAGAAGTCCTGCAGAAAGCTATAACAAGGAATGAAGTTTTCTGCTTTGACCAGCGCATGGTTCTCATGAGTACATAGAACAGGAATGAGCCCTTCGGCCCATTATGTTCTACCAATCTAATTAAGTTATGTGCACCTAATCCCTTCTGACGGCACATGGTCCATGTCCCTCTTCTCCACATATTCCTTTGCCTGTCTAAGAGCCTCTTTACTGCCTCCACCACCACCAGGCACCCACCACACTTTCTATATATATTTTTTAAAAACACAAACTTGCCTGCACATGTCCTTTGAAATGCCCCCCTCAGCTTAAATGCATGCCCTCTAGAATTAGACATTTTGACCCAAGGCAAAAGATACTGAGTATCCCTATCTCTCATAATTTTATACACTTCCATCAGGTCTGTCCTCTGTCTCCACTGCCCCAATAAAAAAACAATCCTAGTTTGTCCAACCTCTATAGCACACATCCTCTAATCCAGGCAGCACCCTGGTAAACCTCTCCTTGCGATGGGGCAATCAGAATTGAATGCAATACTCCGGATGTGCTCTCACCAGATTTTCATAAAGCAGCAATGTAATTTCCTGACTCTTGAACTCAATGCCTCAAATTGTTCACCCAGTCCAGTAGATTTCAACATCTATGGAGATTGGATGGCTCAGCTGGTAGCACTGTTGACAAAGTTAAGGTTGTTGTTTCAGTGTGGAGACAAATGCTGCCAGTGTACTGAAGTGTGCTGTACCATAAGCATCAATTGAAGCTTTGTATGTGTTCTTGGTTTGGACATAAAAGACAGCATGAAATTTAGAGTTATTCCTCCACCCTGGCCAATATTTATTATTTGTGATCGTTAGCACAATAGTGTTTTTTTTTTGGTAATACTGATCCAGGCAATGTTTACTCCTTTTCAATAGTAATGGCACTTCAAAATATTGGCGCTAGAGTACTGTACGGTGGGCCGGCATGGTAACATTGTGGTTAGTGCAGCACTTTATAGCAAGCATTTTGTATGTTCTCCCTGTGACCATGTGGGTTTCCTCTAGGTGCTCCAGTTTCCTCCAAAGATGTACAGATAGTGTTAGTGAGCTGTGGGCATGTTGTAGCCTTCGCTGATTGGATTTGATGCAAAATAACACATTTCATTGTATGTTTCAATGTACATGTGACAAAGCTAATCTCTCTTTACTGTGGAAAATCCCAATGTGTGCAAGGTGCCTTATAAATACAAGACTTCAGTTTGGTCCCTAACGTACAGTTATAAGCAATCATTGCATCATTTTCTGTTGTGCAATCTTTCTCAATTTCCATCCTATCAGTTTTTTCTTTTTGTTTACCTTAACCTGTTTCTCCCTCTGCAGATTGTGCCTGACCTATTTTTATAATTATTTACAGCACTTTGCTTTCAAGTTGTGCAAGTTTTTTTTTGTTTTCCAAGGTAAGATTAAAACCTATGAGAACAAAAGATTCATCTCCTGCTAAAGTAACTTTATTCTAAAATGTTCCTTCTTCTCCGTGGTCACATTTTCACAGTTAGGTTTTTTTCAATGTCCGATACCATTTTGAATGTCTGCCTGCAAGTTGTTTATTTTGACTGATACCAGGTGTGCAGCTAGAGTAAAACAGAAACCCCTTGCACTGATGAAGGATCTCACCTGAACTATGAGCACACATTATTCTTTTGGTTATTTGTTTCAGATTCTTGGCATCTTGTTTGTTTTTATATTTGCTCCTACTTGATGGAGTTAATCCAAAATTTGGCAATAGGGACACATTTGATGGAAAACACTTTGACGAAAAAGATTTTAGAGGCTTTGTGGTTACAGAATTTTAATTTTGAGTGGCTTTGTGGCACTGGGTACAAGTTATTCTTTTACACTGGCGGAAAGATGAATCCAAAGCTCTTTTTCTACAAGAAACAAACAAAATGATAAACATGTGGTTACAAAAGCCACAAATTGAGATGATCTTCACTGTGCTGTGCTCAATTTGATGTAATAATTTAAGAAGAGATTGATCAGTTGTACGTTGCTAGTCTCGCATGAATCTGCAGAACACAAGTTCAAATCCCAACAGCATTTTAGGGATTTTGAGAAAGCAACAGGAACTTTTTGCAGCTGATGTCATTAAAATGATCGTAAAGGTGACAGATTACAGTGAAGGTTAGAAAGAAAACCTATCAGCCTTGTGTTGTGTTACTTCTGATATGAACAACCCTTTTCCCTGGCGGGGATTGAGCCACTCTCATCATGAAGAATGGTCTATCTCTTTGTTAGGTCAAAATCTTAGCATCACTATAGGAGCACCTGCAGAAGACATTAGAATGGTTTAAAAAGAAAACTTACTACCACTCCCTCAGGACAGTTTCAAAGTTTGGAAAAGAAATCAGCAGCTTTTGATGGATTTATAATCAAACCTCCATGCTTCGCTGTGTCCTTTGTTATTCTCCTGGATTTGATAGTTTGTTTTCTGTAATTTTGATCAGGTTATTAATTCCTCCTTTTAGAGTCGTGATCACTTGTGCAGTGCTGATTTTCAACACTTCATGTTTTCAACTACATTAGCCTTGAGCTCTGACATTTTCTCTCTCCCTGTCTGTCACCCTCTCATCTCTTTTAAAATGTTCTTCAACATTTACCACTTTGACTAAGGTTTTAGTCATCTCTGTGTGAATTGGTGCCAAAATGTTTTCCATTACGATCCTTTTAATATGCAATGTGGAGTGTTAAATATAAGTGAAAAATGCTGGAAGCATTAAAGGCCATTATGGGAAATTCAGAAAACATTCTGTAGAATGCTGTCTCAATTTCTGTCATCTTTCAAAATGAGCATAGTTTCTATGGAGTTAGAATCAACTGCTTAATGAATTTGAGTAGTGTTTGTATATTTAGTAGCTCTTCGGCTGAGCTGTTGAATGTTATTACCAGTCATGAACAGTAGGGGACAGTATGTTTGTATATTAAAGCCCAGTGATTGAATATGGTATTTATTTTACACCCACTCATTGATATTACAAGAAAATATGCCAAGCAAGAGCGTAATAGCCACCTTCTGATATAAAGTTAGTGTAGGGCATAGTTTGTTATAAACTCATAATCACCAACTTTACTTCTGTTGTTATGCAGTAAAATAATAAATTATAAAATATTATACACTTTTCCTTGAGGTACTTAAGCAGCTCTCTTTATAGTCCTAATGAATCTGCCATTAGGACTACCTGTGGCGGTGCATTGCAGACTATTACTATGTTTATTTTTTGTGTTAAATTGCATTTTTGCCCATCATTTTCATTCTGTCTCCTAGTTTGACCCTTTTGCCAAACAGTTTATCTCTATTAACCTAATTTATAACTGTCATGTTTTAAAATCCCTGTATTAGATCTCCTCACAAACTCCTCAGTTCCTAGAAGAACCACCCCAATTTCTCCAGTTTTCACACAGAACTAGAACCTTCACATTTTTCCTGATGGTGCCCAGAAATTGAAACACTGCAGCTGTTGCTAAACCAGAGTTCATTATGACTATGTTGTTGCTGTTATGCTGTATGGCTCTATAGCTCAGTGTATAAAACCCAGGGGTCTAACCGTTAAACCCAGCTTGCCACTTTCAATGCATTATGAAACCTGTTTTTGAACCCCTCTTGGAATTATATTCTCTTTTATAATCCCCTTTTCAGTATTGCTTTCAAAATGTAAAACTTTTCATTTCTCAATGTTTATCTGCCCATTCTACTAGCCTGAATGCATCTCCTTCAAGTCGTTCACTATCCTCCTTGCAGTTCACTCCACCTCTAAGAATTAGTGCCTTCTATACTTAACTCGGGGCTGTTGATACACATTATGAAATGTGGTAGACCTTGTACTGACCCCAGGGGAACTCTCTATTTTTCCCTTCAGTTTGAAAAACAAACTTTCATTACTTAATCAAAATCCTCTTTCACATTAGTTGAGCACAATTTGTCTATAACAAAGATTTTTCAAACCAGGCTGAAATAATTTTGTATTATTTTTGTAAAATGTAATTTTCAGTTTAATTTCTTTATTTTACTGATTTTAATTGATGTATTATTAGCAAGAAAGGCCTAATACAGTTATATAGAGGACAACATGACCTAAATCCAGAGTTAGCCCTTGTTCCGGTATTTAAGTATGTAACTCTCTCTCCAAGTGTCATAGAGCATGGAGCACTTCTACACGTATCTAGTTCTGGTCTTGAGAATATTCCAATTTCTCTCTGTAAATTTTTACATTTAGCTGCCTTCCACCTTTTTACAACCCTTCTCAACATTTACTACTTTAATTGTGCTATAGGTCACCTATCCAAACATTTCCTTATGTGGCTTAGTTTCATTTAGTTTTATAGATCTGTGAAACACCATATAAATATTACATAAGTGCATGATTACAGCAGGCATCAGCAGATATATTCTGGAAATCTCATGTGTGGGTTTTAACCTTGGGTTGTCTATGGTACAACAATATATGAAAAATTGAAAATACTGGAAGTACTCAAATTGCTGCAGAGAAAATGGTATTAACCTTTCACCAAAATATGTCTTGCTATCAAAATTGTTTGCGGAAATATCTCAGATGAGATGCAGGAATGATTTGATTATTATTATATTGGTATTGGTTTATTATTATGTGTACAGTGAAATGCTTGTCCTGCACAGTGTTCATACAGATCAGATAGTTACACAGTGCATTGAGGTAGAACGAGGTGAAACAATAACAATGTAGAAACAAAGCGTAAGGTTAAAGAGAAAGTGCAGTACAGGTAAATGATTAAGTGCGAGACCATAACATGAGGTCAAGAGTCCACCTTGATATACAAGATGTCTGTTCAATAACCATATTAGCGGTGTAGAAGCTGTCCTTGAGCCTGATGGTATGTGCTTGCAGGCTTTTGTTTCTTCCATCTAATGGAAGCAGGGAGAGGAGAGGATGAGTGGGTAGGGTCTTTGATTATGCTGGTTGCTTTTCCGAAGCAGCACTGAAGTATCAACGGTCCGTAGAGGGGAGGCTGGTTTCTGTGATGTGCTGTGCGAGGTCCACAACTCCTCAGTGTCTTGTCACGTTGTGCATCAGGATAGGATGCTTTCTATGATGCAGCAATAAAAAATTCTTCAGCTTTCTGAGGTTAGCCTTCTTGACTGTAGCATCTTCGTGGTTGGATTTTAAGAATTAGCCAGAGAACTACAGTTTACCTTGGAAGGGAAATGCAAA
The DNA here is from genome assembly GCF_030028105.1 of Mobula birostris. Classification (NCBI taxonomy): domain Eukaryota; kingdom Metazoa; phylum Chordata; class Chondrichthyes; order Myliobatiformes; family Myliobatidae; genus Mobula; species Mobula birostris. The sequence goes on from NC_092375.1 coordinate 88,141,158, forward strand.
TCAGTGGGATTAGTTCTAATAGTAGTGATTAAAAGGAACTGAAGAGCTGACAAATGGCGGATTTGCCTCTGGACTGAATTTCTATTTCCATGCACCTGGCAGATTATTTAACCATGCCCTGTGATGGGGCGTTGGAGTTCAGAGTTCAATGCCGGCAGCCTCTGTAAGGCGTCTCCGTACGTCCGCCCTATGGAATGCGAAAGTTTTCTCTGCGTTCCCCGGTTTTCTTCCCACATTCCGAAGTCACACGGAGGGAGGAATTGGTCATTGTGTATTGTTGGGGATTGCTGGGTGGTGCAGTTTGAAGGACCTGTTCTGCACTGTATCTCTAAGTAAAAAATTAAATCTAGATTCTAGATGTGTTTTATTTTTGCTTGTTGAGTGTTTACGGAACTAGCTGGCAGTTTTTCTTCAGTAAGACACGCAGAGCTGGCCTATATTGACCGTTCAAACTGAAACATTAACCCCAATTCCCTTTTCATAGGTGCTGCCTGGATTGCTGAGCAGTTTTTATTTTGCATTTTATTGGGTGCTGTTTGTAGATTTTTTGTTTTATTTTAAAATTATCTGAAACTTATTTTCAATTCGTTGGGATTGTTATCCTGTACTTTTACCACCAAACAAGGGAGGTTCTTTGTGCGTTAGTCGCAGATGAGTTTAATTTGCCTTCGTGCGCCTTTGAAAGTTTCCCGTAATCGTTGTATAATGAGTGAAGAGAAGGGGGTTTCGAGCTGTTGACAGTCTGTGCGCTACCTGCCCCGGACCTGACACTGCAGGCGTTCCTGAATGTGTAACCTGGCGTGCGAAAATTCTGAAATCGGGCCCGCTGAACCTGCGCGGCTCCGGCTGCGGCTTCGGCTCCGTGCGTATATATTATGCTAATGACGATCAGGTGAGCCAATGGGCGGCGCAGCTGTCGGCGTTCTCTGCATGTATTATGCTGATGAGTGTGCCGTGGGGTTTTGTGGAGGAGCGGCGGCGGGCGCTGTTTGTCACCATCTCAGGGTTCTTTGTGGAGCCGTGGAGGTGGCTTTCCAGGTTCACTAGCAGTCCCAGACAAAATCCACACTCTCCAACCCTCACAACACTCCCTCTGCGGCGATCGGGCAGGCACAGGCAGCAAAGCACCGTTTCTCAAGCATCTTCCTTTTGAAATAGCATGAATGCTGAATATTTTAAGTCACTGGCGATGGAGCTTGGGGTTTACCAGCTGAGGAATTTCTCGATTTCA